>NC_072496.1:8834368-9182702 GCF_027574615.1 Eptesicus fuscus | reverse complement strand
GTGATTGAGTAATGACTAAGTGAATTAACTGATTATATTAAATGTTTTAGTACATGTGGGCGGGGGGGGGGAGGGGGGAGGTTGTCATGAGGGTACACGGCTCCTGCAGTCAGTGGAAGCTTTCTGGAGGGTGAATGTTGAAGTACGTTCAAGAATGAGGGAGAATCGGTTGTTTCTCCTGTGCATAAGCCAAGCCATCCCTTCAGGAGTGGGCTCTGTTTGCATGAAAATAAATGTTGATATTGTCAAGATTTCAAATCAGAGAGTCAGATTCCTCCCAAATTAAGCCAATGAGTACTATTCTCGAAGCTGCTACTGTCAGCAAACCAAAATAATGCGATTGCTTCCCTCTATCTTTTCAGAGCTCAATACCCCATTGAAAGAAATTAACATTTACCCCCCCCCCCCCCACACACACACAGGATTACCCTTGAAGCCAAATTGTCCAAAAGTGTGCTGGCCTTTCTCAAAAAGTAGTGAATTGGCCCTAGCTGGTTTGACTCAGTGGATAGAACATCGGCCTGCAGACTGGAGGGTCCCGGGTTCAATTCTAGTCAAGGGCACATGCTCGGGTTGCAGGCTCGATCCCCAGTAGAGGGGTGTGCAGGAGGCAGTCGATCCATGATTCTCTCTCATCACTGATGTTTCTCTCTCTCTCCCTCTCCCTTCCTCTCTGAAATCAATAAAAATATATTTTAAAAAAGTAGCGACTTGACTATCCTGAGAAGTCTTCGAAGACAGAGATGTCGGAGAATGAACTGTATTGTTGTGGAGTAGATGGCTTCTAAGTGGCTTTCTAACGCTAGTATTTCATGCTACTGAGGTTGCTCACTCAAAGTCAGGCGGATGTGAGAGATGGTGCTCATAGGCAGCAGAGTGAATGTTTAGTTCCACATCTGTTAATCCATGCAAGTCCCTGCAAATAGTTACATTAAATGCAGTAAAAACATGAAACGCATTGAAAGACAAGATGGGCTCACACAAGTTAAGCTGCAGTTTCTCTCCCTAGCTCTATTGTTCAATTTCCCTTCCCATCAGAAGTTGGGTTCCGGTGGCCTCTTGGATCTCCTAGAGGTCTGTTGATGTCTGAATATGCAAATAGAGTTCCCAGTGTTTTCTTATCACTTCTGCAATGTCTCTTAGGAGGGGGATGAGGTGTCTTTCCTTCGTGTCTAAGCCAAATCCTGAGTTGATTTACAACATCATTCTTCAAGACCAAGATTTCCTCTAGCTATAACTTTGCATCTAGACTGCTATTTCTTTTATTTATTTATTGCCCCCAAACGATTGGGTAACACCAGTGACTTCTGCCTCTATCCACTCCCCGATTGGCTGCTTTCCAGGGACAGAGAGATGAATGGATCCTTTTGTGCAGGGAGTTTTGTAATTCAGTGAAGAGCTCAGAGCCTTGCCAGAGGAGATGTGTGGGTATTTTGCACACAACATAGATAATGTGTATATGTCAATAATGGAGTGAAGGTAACATTCAGGCATCAGTGTGGGTGGTAGCTCAATGATAGACAGCTGTGTCTCATTGCCAATATATTAGGAGCTTTTTTCTAATTCAGTAAGGAATGGTTGTTGGTCTGTTATTTAACGAAAAAATGTGTTAAAGCAGGGGATAGTAGAAACGTATGAGAGAGAGACAGAGAGAATGAAGATCTTAAATATTTTAACTTAAAACATACTAGTATGTGTATATATATGTACATATATATGTATATATGTATATATATGTACAACACAACACACACAATTTACACACTGAATTTTTATGAGACAAAGGATTTGTCTTTGACCATGGCTCTGCCTACTGCCTGCCAGTCCTTGTATTTTTTCCATGAATCACATCCATATTGAATCATCTACTATTTCTAGTTTTTATTTTCTTTAAAGAAGATAAAACTTTCAGGACAGTTGCAGCCTGAATGCAGCATTCTTCTAGGCTCTCATCCTATTATTCCTCTTGTTCTTTCTTTATAGCTGTCTCTGCCACATCGAAAATTAGAAAAAAATATAACTTAAAATTTAGCTTCTAACTATACAATTCAGTGGCATTGAGTCCATTCACAATGTTGTACAATTATCACCACTATCCATTTCTACAACTTTTCCATCATGCCAGACTTCGTACCCATTAAACAATAATTCCCCATTACCCCTGCCCCCTGGTAACCTCTATTCTACTTTCTAGCTCTATGAATTTGCCTGTTCTAGATACCTAGGATAAGTGAAATCATACAATATTTGTTCTTTTCTTCCTGCCTTATTTCCCTTAGCACAATGCTTTCAAGATTCACCCATGTTGTAATATGTGTCAGCATTTCGTTCCTTTTTATGGCCGAATAACATTCTAGTCTATGTCTATAATATCAGGAGTCCTCAAACTTTTTAAACAGGGGGCCAGTTCACTGTCCCTCAGACCGTTGGAGGGCCGGACTATAGTTTAAAAAAAACTATGAACAAATTCCTATGCACACTGCACATATCTTATTTTGAAGTAAAAAAACAAAATGGCAAAAACACCCGCATGTGGCCCACGGGCTGTAGTTTGAGGATGCCTGGTCTATATGTTCTTTTGTTTATCTGCGTATCTATGGGGGACACCTGGGTTGTTTTCACCTTCAGCTGTTGTGAATAATGCTGCTGTAAACATCGGTGTACAGGCCCCTGTCTGAGTCCTGGCTTTCAGTTCTTGTGGGTCTAAACCTAAGAGTGGAATTGCTGGGTCATATGGGAACTCCCTTTTGGAGGAACCACCAAATTTTTCAAAAAACAATTTTTTTTTTTTTTTTTTAAAGCAACGTGTCTTGATGAAGACACTCCACTCGGTTTCCCAGCACAATAACTCTCCTGACTCCTGGGCCTGTATTTCATCAGTTTTTAGACCATGTAATTAACTTGTATAATTACAATAGCAAGTCCAACTGTCATAAACAGGATTAGAAACATATACGGGGCGGGGGGGGGGGGGGGGCGGCACAGGGGGGTCCTAAGCTATGGTGACAGGAGAAAATTTGACTTTGGGTGGTGGGCACATGGTGAAATATACAGATCTTGTATCCTAGAAACCCACACCTGAAACCTATATAATCATGTTGACCAATGTCACCCTAATAAATAAATAAAAAGAAACATATACAGTTGATACCTGCTAAGCATATAACTCAGCTGGTGAGGCCAGAGTGCTTGGAACCTTCTAGACTGTGGCTTCCCAGCAGCGAGTCCCAGCATTCAATGGGCAGCAACTAATGTATAGTCCAGAGCTAATGGAGATATTGGCCAGTCTGGCCAGTTAAATGGACACTAGTCAAGAGAGCTTCTACCATTCAATTAAATGTTCTTTCTTTTTTTTCTGAAAAAAGCTGTATTGTTTCATTTGGTCCAATGCATGGGAGAGGGCTTCAGGGCGGTTAAAGAATGGCTAGTAGTTTTGGGGAGAGACTCAGGTAAAAGCCAGAGACCAGGGGATGCAGAGGGGACCCCCAAAGGCCTCTGGGCTCCACAGGCTCCTAGTGGTACTTGAGGGGGAGCCTCTCGAAGAAATACTTGCCCAGCCCAGCCTGGGGGCCATCTGTGGAGGTGAGTCAAGTGTGGCCCATCTTCCTGATGAGTTTCACCTCCTCCTCCTCCAGGAAGTGGTTCTGCAGGAAGTCACAGAGATCAGGGGCTGCATGGGCAGAACCAGGGCCTGCAGACCCAAAGGGCCTGGGTCAGGCTCCTCGCCAAGGCCAAGGCCAGGGCGGCTTCCGTGGCCCTGAGTTTTGCCCCCTCATCTTGGGGAGGCCTCAGCACATCCTGGAAGAGAATGCGGCCACTGTGCTGGTTTAGCATCCTTAAGATGCTCAGGCCCTCACTCTTCTTTCCCACCAACTCGAGGGAGAAGTGGCCCCCGCCCTTGAGAGCCACATGGTCAAGGTCGAAACAGAAGCCCAGAGAGAGGTGGGTGTGGAGCCCGCAGAGGCAGGGGGCCAGGCGGGTGACGGGGCCTCCACCTCGGTAGTGGAATAATTCTGAGGAATTTGGGAGCGCGTGGTTGTTTGCAGTAAGGAGTTAAGGCAGAAAGAAAACAGGTGTGTTGGCTGGTCTGGGAGGTGGCTGTGAAGGAGGTGACTGATGAGACGCATTGAGGGGCCCGAGGGTGGGAGAAAGGGCGTCCCTGGGTCTGTCTGGTCCAAACACTGTTGGAGCAGGAGACAGACCCTGCTAAGTGTTCTTTGTCCTGTAAAGACGGATAAAAAGATTTGGGAACAACTGTGGCTCTACAGGACACAGCTGTAGATTCAGGACTATGAACTCTCGGTACACGTGTTGCTGGGAGATTAGAGACAGGGAAGACTAACATAGAATGAGAAGTTGACCGATCTGGTCATTTTTGTATGGACTCCTGAATTTAAGAACGGACTGATGGATTGTCTTCCCTTACACTTTAATGCAGTGGGTGAAAAATGGAAGATAAATGGAATAGGGAGGGTGTGCCTATTCTTAGAAAGAAGATACCTTTGAAGTGGAGATTGGAGACTCTGAGAGGCGATTAGAAGGTTTTCTAGCACAATCACCAAGCTGTAGGAGGAGTGCTTTCATACAGCACCATTCATCCTTGTTAGAGACCCACGTGATTAAAGGTTTGGGTATCAGCTACAGGAACTGGGTTTATTTAGCTTAGAGAGAGAGAGGCAGAGAGCGGGCATGCTGAGGGGGACTTAATAATAGTCTCCAGGACTAGGAGGGTTATTCTCTGGCTGATGGAAAGCAGCTGTTTCCTGTTTGCACGGAGGACTGGATCAGAAAGAGCGGAGTTAAACGGCAGCAAGTGGGTTTAAGAACTCCTTGGCCAGAAAGTTCGAGATGGCAAACCCGCTAGACCCGTGGTCGGCAAACTGCGGCTCGAGAGCCACATGCGGCTCTTTGGCCCTTTGAGTGTGGCTCTTCCACAAAATACCACGGCCTGGGCAAGTCTATGTTGAAGAAGTGGCGTTACAAGAAGTTTAAGTTTAAAAAATTTGGCTCTCCAAAGAAATTTCAATTGTTGTCCTGTTGATATTTGGCTCTGTTGACTAGTGAGTTTGCCGACCACTGCGCTAGACCAAAGCGACTTCCACGTTTCAGCATGAGGCGGCAGGGCAGCTGTCTTTCTTGGGTGGTTTCAAATGGCTTGGCCTTGAGCTGATAAAACGATGTAGAGGACTTTTCACCCACGTGACAATATGAAATGGTCCATTGTCAGAACCTACCAGGGTTCGTTCTGCGGCTGAGGAAACACTTACCTCCTAAAGGCTTTTTACAAAGAAAAATATTTATATATTTACATTTACACTTATATTTATATAATTTATATTTACTCATGTGCATATATCTCATAGATAGATATCATAGATATATCAATATATAACCTATGTAAAGTAATTCCACAATGAAAGCAATGTTTTATTTTAGACAGTAGGTCTAAGTGTTAAGGATAGGAACATTAGGAACATGAATAAGACACACTGCTAATCAGGAGCAAAGCAGATACGCAAAACATAAAATAGCACATTATAGGAAGTCAGCAAGGGGAAGGAATTTAAAGACGGGAAAATGAGTCCTGGGTATGTTAGTCCCTTTTCAGGCAGCGAGGCAGATGGAAATGCCCGAAAACTTCCCCACCATCATTTCATCTTTGCTACCCCAGGTGAGGTTAAGTCTACCCTTCACTCCCAACTGGGTGCGTGGTATGGTATTGGCCCGACGGGGAGAGTTTTCAAGGAGAGGTTGGATTTCCAGAGGAAACACTGATGTTAAGCTTTGATTTTGAAGGCATAGGTTCGTGTCAGCATTAACTACGTATGCATTCCACGTTTTATATTTTCCCCTTGCACCAACATTTATTATAATCTCATTAAAAGTCTTTGCCTCCATCACTGCATGTTCTGTGTCGCCTGGACCAGGGTAAGGGCAACTCGTGTTGCAACCCTGACTCCCACAATTCTCTGGTCTTCAAACTCCAGCACCAAAGTGGGAAAATGATAGGGTTGCTCTGTGTTCTCTCTACCATGATTCTTTGTGAGACACTGGGCGACACTAAACCTCCTGGAGTTTATTTTGCTTGATCTACCTGACAGCAATGTTTTGAGGATTAAAAATAAATTAAATAACTCGTGCCAAGCCCAGAACCCAGTGTGCCCAGCCCTGAAGTCCCGTTTGTTTGCTTCCTTTAATTCACAAGGAGCATCTCACCTATTGGGAAAACCACGATTAGATTCTGTCCACATTGTGGGGTTTGTTGGACCTTAGGGGAAAGGCCTGAGGAATAGGGTTTGTCTAAAAGTCACACCAGCACCTCAAAGTCCAAGTGTATGAATCTCTTTCCTTTTGCAAACTTAATCCAGAAAACAACCACAGGCTACTATAATGCCAGATACTCTAGGAGGCGTCTGTGGCCAAATGACCTGAGACCAAATCATATACAAAGAGAAGAGAAGTGCATTTAAAAATGGATGGGAAGATTCTGCATGTTTGTTTTACAAGGAGAGTAAATAAGTCCTGTAGACGTTCAGATAGTCATTCAATTCTGTCAAGGGCTGTGCTTTAAAAGGACATCAAATTGAAGACACATCCCAGGGAAGCTTAGGAACCTGCTGGAGAGACCGAGGCCATCTGTATGCAATGACCATGGAAGAGTTAGACTCGATGCCAGGAAGGGCAGTAACAGCCACATAGGGCTGCCCTGGCTCAGTTGGTTGGAGCGGCGTCCCACATGCCAAAGGCTTGACCGGTTCGATTCCCGGTCAGGGCACATACCCAGGTTGGGGGTTTGAGCCCCAGGTGGGACATGTTTCTCTCTCACATCGATCGTTCTTTCTCTCCCTATCTCTCCTTTCCTCTCTCTAAAATCAATAGCAAGCAAACAAACATAGGGCTTGAACCCCTGAGTCCTGAGGAAAGGTAGGATACGGGTCTGGCTATCGAGTTAATACAGCGCTAGGAGACGTAAGATCTTGGTTTGACTGGTTCAGAAAACACTGTCATTTAAAGAAAGAATTAAAACCCCCCACAAAAACCCTAAAATGTCCACTTCTTACAGAAATCCAAGAACATGCTGCAGGTGTTCTTTGTTTATTGGAAATAAATGCCTCCTTCTAACTCTCAGCGTTCAGGCTGGTTTTCTTTCAAACCCTCACTATGCTCCCGGCCAAATCCATGCTCAGTCCACAGGATATGGAATATCTTTATAAATCAGAACAAGTCACGCTGAGAGCAAATATCCCAGCTCGAGACTTACCTCAAAAGCCGAGGCATGCCGCATTTTCTAATGCCAGTGAGTTTCGGATCCAGGGTTAGGACCTTTCTCTGTTTATTAGCAGATTTATAATTCAGAGGCCCACAGAGGGCGAGCAGGGGTCCTCTGAACCGGACCCCTCCCCACATCCCAACGCCCCCAATGAAAGAAGTCGGGAAGCAGAATAACAAAACCATTAACTTAATAGCGTAGAATTTATGGCCGGAGTCTTGCAAAGCTTATGTCAGCAAAGCAAAATAATGACTGTCACTTTCTGTTAGACACTTGGCTTTATGGGTCCTGTCACCTTTATCATAACACACAGCTGATTTAGTGGCTCTGGTTCTCATGGCGGATGGCCTGGTGTTAGGCTTTCCTGCACGTGGCCATGTGTTGGAGAGGATGCTACATGTAGATAACACACGGGAATACTCCCGGCCATGGCTTCCTCGTGCTGTCTGTATGCCAACTGAACCCTTCCCCTTGCTCTTCCTTCCCCTAGATTCTCAAATCCAAGGATTTGACGTCTCCAACCCAGCGCTACATCGACAGCAAAGTGGTGAAAACAAGAGCAGAAGGGGAATGGCTTTCCTTCGACGTGACCGATGCTGTTCACGAATGGCTCCACCACAAAGGTTACACCCACCCTCTGTTTTCCTCCCTAGATGTCCAGCGACCCTAAGTTATTGCACGTTGACTGCATATTTAAGGGCATAGACGCTCATGCAAATGACCTCCTTGGCTTCATGTTTTCCAGACAGGAACCTGGGATTTAAAATAAGTTTACACTGTCCCTGCTGCACCTTTGTGCCGTCCAATAATTACATCATCCCCAATAAAAGCGAAGAACTAGAAGCGAGATTTGCAGGTAACTGAAACTTGGTCACGTGAGGTGGGGGAGCGGGGAGGGCCTCTGTTGACAATCTTGTGGGTGATGACGTCAGTTTGCAGGTGAAAACGGGATTGTTTGGTGAGGCCTGGGGAGTGTCATTTGTTTGGGCAGAGATACAGTTGGAGAAAGATACTCGAAGGCAGAAAGGATCGGAAGAAAGGGCTTGGTTCCTACTTTATGCTGCTCGATGCCCAGTGATGACTTAGCAGTACTAACCTACTGACTCAACAAACCATTACGTAGTTATTTTAAGCATGTAAGCAAACCAATTTTCCACATAGGCTACTATTGCCAACGAAGAAGATAGTGTGTATTTAAGGAAATCCCCCAAACCAATGTCAGGAACCCTTAACTGTATTTCACAAAGAAGAAAGCCCTCTCGCTCCCCAGCCCCTTTAACTAACCTTCCATGTAAGGGAACCACTTCACTCTTTCTAGCTGGTGACCAATATTTTGAGTTCCTTCCTTATCACACTTTTATAATAGTGTATACACTCCTAACAGGGCTTTAATTTCCCCCAGGCTCTTGCTCACCTGGTAGTGAACTAGCCGAAGGTCAAGGAGAATGAGGAGATGCCCACAACGTAGACTTCCCCCTCCTCTCTCATCATCCAATCACGTGCTAGATTACGAGTCCCTGGATGGTGAGAGGTTGAGAGGGAAGTGGGTGCCGTATGTGGTTGTGGCATTGGCCCCTCACCACCGGGTCAGGATGCCCCTTGCCCTTCCCTAAGTGACACCACCTGGGACCTCCATCCACTTGTAGAAGGCTACAGTGGCCCCAGCTCATGGAAAAATACTCCCAGAGGTCAGGAGATTTATTTCAGCCTGTAACCTGGTCATGATTCTCGAGGGTGTGGAGATTAAATGCTTAAACTGGCATTCTCCTGAGTGAGCTTTGGGGAGCTCCAGTTTCTAAATCTCAGATGGAATCAGGAAAGTGTTGAGGATGCCATGAAGCCAATGAAAAAGCCCTTTCTTCCCAGCTTCCCCAAATAGCATTAGGTAAGGGTGACTTCTGTTTCATTTGAACCGAATTCACTGCAATTTCGTGTAAGTCTTCCTTTCTGTTCATTAGGAAAGTTTTGAGTTTAGTACTCCCAGGAAGACAGGGAACCAGAGAGGGACAAGGCAGGTTCTATTGCTGTGTGTTTGGTCATGGAGGGGTTTGAACACAACGTGAACCGAGGATTGACTCAAATTAACTGCCTGGATTGCCCTGGGACTAGAGGTCAAAGACTTCTTCTGTAGCGACTTTCATAGCCAACGAGCCCTGTCTTGGACCCTGACCTGTCTTCTGACAAGAGCCCCATTTAGAAGTGTTTGTTGTCACCTGCTTAGCCCTGTTGCGCCATATCTATTTCCGTAGGGAATGACTGTCGCCAGCTGATGCTGACGTTGTGGTCATCACTGCTATTTGTGACAGTAGACAAATGAAAAAAAAAAAAAAAAGAAAGAAATATGGCTGATGATATCTGATGAAGGTAAAGCTAAATGTTTATTACCCAAATGCATTTTTTCAAGGTATTGATGGCACCTCCACATATACCAGTGGTGATCAGAGAACTATAAAGTCCACTAGGAAAAAAAACAGTGGGAAGACCCCACATCTCCTGCTAATGTTGTTACCCTCCTACAGACTGGAGTCACAACAGTCCAACCGGCGGAAGAAGCGCGCTCTAGACGCAGCCTACTGCTTTAGGTAAAGAACACAGAAATACAACCAAGTCATTGCGCCTGGTAACTCCTTTACTGCCTCTGCCCATCCCCTGACTACAAACGGACTTGTCCTGTACTCATGGCTTAGGGTCCGGTATAGAACAGTGTGGCCATTGCATTTCATAACATCATTCTTCCCACGGGCTTAGTATAGTTATTTCTGTGTTGTATTCATCATCTCCATCATCTCTTGAGCAAGGAATAGAGTATAAAGGGAGAAAACTAGTCCTCTGAATTCCCCCCCCCCCCCCGCAATCCCTCTGAAGCAGTTTGGGGCTGAGGAAGAAAATAAACTGGCTGCCCCCCCTCCCCCCCAGAGCAAATGGAAGTTTATCTGAAGAATGTGGTGGCTCCCTAATTAGGGAGGCTCACCATCTGTATGAGCCTTTGTCCTCACTGCCCATGGTCATAGCGCTTTCACAGTAACAGAGATGCAAGACGTGGAAGAAGAATGCTATTTGTCATGTCTTTAGCTACAGAATATGCGAGAAGGGCGGGCACATAGATTTATTTCCCATTCCCACGTGAGTCCACAGAGGGGGCAGTGTGGATGTTCTTCCGTGGTTTCTTACCAAGCCTGAGAAAGGGAAGCCTCTTTCTCTCTTTCCAGAATGGAGCAGCGAGGGGTCCTCACTGATAAAGTGCTCAAAGGGTCAGAGTTCACAAGTATTTGGGGTTGCTAGGGCCAGTATTTGCATGAAATAAGACTCCATGTTTCCCGATCTTTGGTTCATTCCTAGATCAAGGAACATGACATGAAAGAGAGGATTTGTTTTCAAAGGAAAATGCCTTAGATGGAGCTTAGAAAAAAGCTGTTGTACGTCCTCCTTTCTATTGGAAAGGGCAGTAGAGGCTGGCTGGCAACACCGTGCAGCGCTGGTTGGAAAGAGGTTGGTCTCCATCAGCCACCTCTCTGTTTATAGCTAGTCATTCAAGGGAGAGGCTTGATTTTCAAGATCACAGACACGGGGTCAGGGTAAAGAGTTGAAAAGGGAAAGTCCTCCCAGCAAATCACCATCACACCCCATGGTGAAAGCCATTTAGGTGACAATGAAACCATTAAGAACTGGCCCCGTGGTTTGGCTAATAGATATTTGTTGAATAAACGAATGAGTCACTTTCCTGGTTTGGGATGAGGGGCAGGAGGGAAATCCACTTTAAAATCTCCGTTGCTCTTCTTTTAACAGAAATGTGCAGGATAATTGCTGCCTACGTCCACTTTACATTGATTTCAAGAGGGATCTTGGGTGGAAATGGATCCATGAACCCAAAGGGTACAATGCCAACTTCTGTGCTGGGGCATGCCCATATTTATGGAGTTCAGACACTCAGCACAGCAGGGTAAGTACTTGGTTGGCTCGTCTCTTCTATTCTTGGGTTGCTAATGCGTACCTGCTGATCACAGCTGACCCTTGAACAATGCAGGCATTAGAGGCAGTGATTCCAGATGCCGTCGAAGATATGTGAAACTTTTGACTCTTCCAGAACCTAACTGGTCATCCCTCTGTGTCGGCAGGGTATTCATCCCAGGATCCTTCATGAATATCAAAAAATATAGATGCTCAAGTCATTTATATAATATGGAGTAGAAGCGTGCCTACTGTCAGTCCTTTGCATCTGTGGTTGTTTGAATCCACCGATGCAAAAATAAAAATTATGTTTAAAATAAATAATGCCAAACTTGAGAGTTGATGTGAAGAAAAGGTGATACAGAGGGCTGACTGTATATGTATTGAAAAAAAAACACATATAAGTGAACCCATGCAGTCCAAACACGTGTTGTTCCAGGGTCAACTGTATTCCCAAATGAATTCTGATCATCCCGGTGCCTTCATCAGGTGATAACGTTGAAAGAGAGAACACTGAGGATTCAGTAGATACATTGGCAAAATGAGTCACTGGAGTCTGACAATTAGAAAGTGATTTCACTTCTTTGAACCTCAATTTCTTATCAGCAAAAAGGAACATCTCTCTTAAAAATCATCCTTAAAAATGTTTTAATCTTTATTGTTGAAAATATTACAGATGGCCCTTTTCCCCCATTGACCCCCTCCACCCCGCACCTGCCCCCCCACCTTCACCACACTATTGTTAAATAAAAAAAATTATGTTTCAAATAAATAATGCCAGACTTGAGAGCTGATGTGAAGAAAAGGTGGTGCATGTGAAAATTATTTGAAAATTAGTATTTCTAAGCCTTTTAAAATGTAAGCCAAAGTTAAGTGAGACTCTGAAAATGTTATCAAGTTACTTTAATGAGGATAGAGGCCAATTCAGAAGGCAGGTCCTAGGTTGGATGCTGGGGGTTCCCAGTCCAGATGAGCAAAGAGTTTTCTATTTAATAATGATATTTGTTCAAATGCTGCTTCTTGGTGTCTGATGAGGGGGAAGGACTTCATAACACATTGCGGACGGATCACGAGAATTCTCGCTTTATATTACACAGTGTTTTACAAAGTATCAGACATTAAAAAGGTATTAGCTTGTAAGAACATGTAAGAAATAACTTCAAAATGCAATGGGTACTTAATTTTAAAGCGTGCCTTTAACATTTATGTAAAACGTTTTTTGTACTCGCTCAATAGAAACTTATCTGGCCACTGGGTAAAGCTAGCAATAAAACTACTGGTCCGAAATGTGATAAGTTATCTTGTCCAAACCTGTCACTCTTCTAAAGAAAGGGGAGCCCAGCTGGTGTGGCTCAGTGGTTGAGCTTCGACCTATGAGCCAGGAGGTCACAGTTCAATTCCTGGTCAGGGCACATGCCTGGGTTGTGGGCTCCATCCCCAGTAGGAGGCATTCAGGAGGCAGCCAGTCAGTGATACTCTGTCATCGTTGATGTTTCTATCTCTCCCTCTCCCTCCCTCTCTGAAACCAATAAACAATATTTTTTTAAAAAGAAAAAGAAAGAGGATGTTCATGTAGGTGATGTTCCCCAAATCAAACAGCTGGCGACAAAGCGGAGCTTGGGAGGTAGACTCCTGGCTTTATAACTAGGCCTCTGTTGGCTCCGTGTTGTAGAGTTTCCTTCCTGAAATGTGGCTACCCATTGGGGTTATGCCTCTGCAAATCTCCTTATTAAAGAGGCATTAGAAAGACTGCCTTCCCTGCAGGGTAGGAAAATGAATCTACTGCCAACAGGATCCCATAATGCATTCAGCTGCACTTCAGGAGCTTCGGGGTTATCAGTTATGTTAGACAATCCCTAGTATCCAATTCCTCTTTACTTCCATAAGACAAATCACGTGTTAGTGGAACATGGAGTCTCTTTGTTTATAAACGGCCACCTAGGCAAGACTTTAAATTGACAAACTAGGGCTCTCCTTCCCTCAGCTGTTTGCCCAGCTCCCCTGTAGATTTTGGCACGTGGGGCCGGCCATGCGCTTGGCCATGTGAGGGAAGCTTGCTCATGCCTGTCCCTTTGTCCGGGCTCTCTGGCCAGGCGGCTTCCTCGGGGCTGTGGCAACAGTAGCTGTAATGTGGGCAGGGCCCCGTTGCCAAGTAGAAACATAATTCCCCCTCCCAGATACACAGAGGGAGTGTGTGAAGGCAGAGACCTGCTTGTTTTTCAAGGAGAGAGGAAGAATAACTGTCGTGGTCACAAATATGTGGTTTGGACAGTTACCCAACGAGCCAGAGGTAGCTTAAGAAAGTGGCCAGTGTTGCTGCGCTCAACGGATCATCTGTCCCGGGAGAAAAAACTTGCAGTGAATCTCGAGGAAAAGGTCACTCGCTGTTTGGCTAACACATTAATGGCATCCTTGGAAATGACTCCTTATCATCACCGGGGAACCTGTGTACTGCCGTCGGTCAAAGTCACATTCCCCTCTGATGGAGAGCGGGGTTAGCCCTAGCCCATTTGGCTCAGTGGACAGAGCGTTGGCCTGGGGACTGGAGGGTCCCTGGTTCGATTCCGGTCAAGGTCACCAAGAACCTCGGTTGCAGGCTGGATCCCTGGCCCATTCTGGGGTGGGTGCGGGAGGCAGCCAATGGATGTGTCGCTCTCACATAGCTGTTTCTCCCTCTCTGTCTCTCCCCCTCCCTTCCACTCTCTCCAAAACTCAATGGAAAAATATCCTCAGGTGAGGATCGACAAAAACAAAAAAGAAAAGAAAATTGCAAGCAAAAATAATTTGCATTGCCCATTCAGGGCTACGACTGTTAGGAATTTAAAAATTAATTGCCTTCTTTTGTTGTGGTCCTTTCTCCCCGGTGCCCTCTCAGGTTCTCAGCTTATATAACACCATCAACCCGGAGGCATCCGCTTCTCCTTGCTGCGTGTCCCAGGATTTGGAACCGCTCACCATCCTCTATTACATCGGCAAGACCCCCAAGATCGAACAGCTGTCCAACATGATAGTGAAGTCTTGCAAATGCAGCTAAGATCCTTGGGAAAGTGGCAAGACGGTAACCACACGATGATGATGATGATGATGATGATGATGATGATGATGATTTGACCACAACATAACAAGTTTGTAAGGAGAAACCCAAGAGAGCCTTGCTTCGTCAGTGTTAAAATAATCCTTTGAAAAGCGGTACTAGTTCAGACACGTCGGAAGTGTGCGTTCTGTTTGTTAAAACTGGCATCCGAAACAAAACAAAGCAAAAAAAAAAAAAAAAACAACACAAAAAAACAAACGCGTGGAAGGCTTGATTCTACATTGCACCTACTCTGTAAGTGAGAGAGACAAGAAGCAAAACCTTTTTTTTTTTTTTAAGGAAAAAATAAATAAACACTGGAAGAATTTGTTAGTGTTAATTATGTGAAAGAAAACAAAACACACACAAAAAAACAGGAAAATCCCGTTAAGTGGAGTTGTACATATGTTCCTACCCCAGGCCTCACCTGATTTGTCTGTATTGCTATGCAATAGTCTCCCTTCCCTGTTCCTACTCTTAGAGTTAACAGTGAGTTATTTATTGTGTGTTTCTACATAATGAACATTTCATGGCCCTTGGAAAAGAAAACAGGTGTATAAAGTGGAGACCAAAATCCTTTGCCAGAAACTCATGGATGGTTTAAGGAACTTGAACTCAAACGAGCCAGAACAAGAAAGAAAAGGAAAAAGAAAAAAAAAAAAAGAGGTCACAGGAGCGGGATGAAAACCCAGGTGAGTTCTTCTGTGACCACACAAGTCTGTGTTGAGATCAAGACCCTGAAAACACATGCTATGTCCCAACTGCCCGAGGAAGCATCTTGTAAGGTTCAAAGCCAAAAGCCTGTTAATAAAGGAAACTTTCCGTCCGAAGTCTGGAAGGGTTTTTTCTTCTTTGTCATTGTAAATGCTTCCCTGTCAGGTTAGCCCACCAGTGAGAGGTTGCAATGCTTTGATTCGTACTGGTCAAACTTCAGACATGGAAGTCTTGCTGTATAGTTATGCTATAGGTTTTCTTAGTTTCCGTATATGTAACCATACCTTTATTATTACAATAGATGGGTGTAGAAGCCCGTATCATTGGAAACACATCAGCTGATCTTTTTTTTTTTTTTTTTTTGGCAAACTATTAAATCAAAACATTATCTACTTGGCTTGTAATGTATAAATTTTTACCAGATTTTTAATGTTCTGTAATAATGTCAACTATGATTTAGATTCGACTTAAATTTGGGCTTTTTTTTTTTTCTACGATCACTCTGAATTGTGTGTTTCCTTTAGCTGGCTAGTATTTTTTTTGAGTAAAGCCCCTAGATTTTGATTTGCACTAAAAATACATGTGTTATAGTATTTGCTCCACTGTGCTTTGTACATTGTCTATTACGATGACATAAGCTACCTGAGTCCACCTGTCCTTTTTTCCTTTTGCAAAAGAGATAGATTTGAGAGTTCAGTGGTCTTCCTTCATCTTCAGAGCATCACTTCTCATCAGTTCAGACATTAAAAAGCTCCTGTTTTAGGAAAAACTGGGGAATAGTATAGATACAGAGATCATCGAGGTGAAATGTTTTCATTTTAGCAAGGGCTCGAGGATCTGACCGAAACCTGGTGACAGTTAAGAAAGGTTTCTCTCGCTTGGTTCAATCAGAATTATTATTACCACCCAGCAGCCAGTTCACAGGACACATCTTTTACTTTAATCGGGCTGTTGGTGTTCCGAGTGAGGGGAATGGAAAGATTTATCTTCTCATTGATTTTTTTTTTTTAAGGGAGAGAAAAGAAAACAGGTCAGTGTAAGTCATTCAGCTTATTTCACTGAGGTTAAGATATTTAAAAAAATATGTTTTTATTGATTGTAGAGAGAGAGGAAGTAGAGAGAGAGAGAGAGAGAGAGAGAGAGAGAGAGAGAGAGAGATGGAAATATCGATGAGAGAGAAACATCCATCAGCGGCTTCCTTCATGCCCCCTACTGGGGATCGAGCCCACAATCCGGGCATGCACCCTGATTGGGAATCGAACCGGTGACCTCTTGGTTCATGGGGTTGATGCTCAACCAACCGTGTCACACTGGCCAGGCTGAAGTTAAGATTTTCATAGATGTTCTGTGAAGGTTGAGAAGGCACAAACCAAATTCTCCCGTGATTAAAAAAAAAAAAAAATACATTTTTCCCTGTGAATGAGAGTTCGCTGCCATTTACTTTGCTTCAGTAAATGATTTGCTATGTCACTGCCAAGGAGGTCACCTCATGTCACAGTTTGTAGGACTTGGCAGTTGTCCCTTAGTTAGCTTTAAGCTCAACACGCATAGGTCTCACAATGGGATATTTGCAGTTTCACCTAAACCGCAGCACAGTGAGGGTAAATCCCGAGAGAAGCTGTCTGCTATAGTCGGCTTCTCTGTTTTTGGAATTTCCTGACCGCTGATGAAAGTGACGAATTGGATGGACAAGTTGGAGAACTGGAATGGCAGGAGGAGGTGGGAGGCTCCAGTAGCGAACAGCCCTTGTGGCGGATGGAACCCAGTCCCGGATTTGAGTGTGTTGATTTCTTTTCTCTTCCACTTTTCTATGAATTCTATGTAAATCCCTTTTATTTCTGCAGGTATTTTCTTCTCAGAAATGACATTTTGTTTTGTATTATGTTGTCTTTCCTCATGAATGCACTGATTAATATTTTAAATGCTCTATTTTAAGATCTCTTGAATCTTTTTTTTTTTTTTTTTTTTTAGTTTGGGGGTTCTATAAGGTCTTTATTTCCCATAAGTAAATATTGCCAGGGGAGGAAAGGGAGGGGGAGGGGGAGAGAAGGGGGAAATGTTAGTATGTGGGGGGTGGGGGGGGCGGGGCGGTTTTTATGTGTTAAGCAGCAGTACAATTTTATGGTTGACATGGTTTTAAAAAAAAATGGAATATAAGAATAGCTGTTTTGTATTTTGATGACCGATTCCGCTGTATTTTAACACGATGTATGTCTGTTTTTGTGGTGCTCTAGTGGTAAATAAATTATTTCCATTACACATCCATGTGTTTTTCCTGTTGTGGCGCCGTCACTGAGACTAGAAAAGGCCTCTGAGGCTATGACAATGCTCTCAAGCTGCACATGACTGTACCCGCCCCCCCCCCCCCCCCGTGGCTCCCCAGCCCCCCCGGCCCCCCACGATCCTCGCTTCAGAAATGTCATGCTTCCTAGCTCAAGAGCCAGGCCTTATCTCTCAAGCGCTGAAGCAAGCCCCGTGCCGTCTTTGGAGTCTCTTGTTTATTGCTCTTTGTAATTGTCTGAGATGTCGTTTGCATCCAGCTTGACTGTCTACCAGAAAGAAAGAAAAAAAAAAAAATGCAGCGAGATGTTTGGGCCAGGCTTGGGCTTTCTGGTTCTGTGGTCTGCCAACCCCAGGGCCAAAAGAACCGGTCTAGACAGCATCCCCTGTAGCCCCATAACTTGGATCGCGGCGGAGCCAGCCAGATATAACAAGAGCCACGTGCACTTTGGGGTTGGTCGTTGGGAGCTGCCACTTCTCTCTTCATTTCACCCGCACCACGGCGCCGAAAAAAAAAAAAAAAATCAAATCCCATTTCCACAAATTTCCTTGGCTGTTCCCCGCAAGACCAGACTTCGCAAGGGGGTTGCCAAACTCTTAATAAATAGCACTAATAAAAAAAAAAAAAGGGATCGGGGCTCCATCTGGTTGTCTTGCTTTATCTAATGAAAGCACCAATGCGGGCCTGTTGTCGAAACAGCACGCGGAGACGAACGGTTCAACGCAAACGTTTAGGTGGAAAGGGGAAAGGGGTCCTTCTCTGCCGTCTGCGTTTCTGGTTTTATACTCAATGCAGAGCGAGTGTTTCACTTTAAAACAATTAGTGTGTGCTTCTCTGCAGAGAGCCAGCTACAGGCCGATCATCCCAGCCCATTTCCCCTTATGGGCTGATTGAGAAGAGGAGGGTACCAGAGGGGTAAGAAAGGAAGTCACCTAACAATGTGAGCAAAGCTGTCAGCCACTCGGAGCCTCTGTGTCTTTCTCTTTAAAAGGAGGACCACCTGCCTTCCAGGGTATTGCTTGTTCAATTGTTTTGTTGTTAAGTGAGCGGACACATGATGATCAATAATGGTAGCCTTCATACTATTTCCCAACCTATTCTGTTTGGGGGATTTATGGTAATCCTGTTGCAATGAGCTTCTTAAAAAGGAAAAGTTTTTATTGATTTCAGAGAGGAGGGGAGAGGGAGAGAGAAACATCAATGATGAGAGAGAATCATCCATCAGCTGCCTCACGCATGCCCCCTATGGGGGATGGAGCCGTAACTGGGAATCGAACCTGACCTCCTGGTTCATGGGTTGACCCTCAATCACTGAACCACACCGTCTGGGCAGCAATGAGCTTTTTATATCCAGGCTGGAACCTGGGCCATACTTCTCCATCTTGATACTGAAGGTGTAAACCTCCCCAGACCTTAATCTCATAAATAGATCAAGCCATCAGTCACTCCTGAGAATATTCTGTGAACCCTATTTGTTAACCTTCTGGTTACAAGACTGACCCAAAACTGTGTAAAATAGTGGGGAAATGTTCATGTTATGCTTTGCTTAAAAGTCCACCAACTAAGATCCAAAGTGAAAGAGACCACGTGGCCAGCTGAATGACCTATGTCTTAAGACAATGATAATGACAACTGTGGTTTGCTGAGCACGTACGAGGTACTGTTCTCTGTTAATCTACTGAACCCCCCATTTCACCCCTGGGATGTAGGTTTTCTTTCTTTCTTTCTTTTTTTTTTTTTAAGTAACCCCATTTTACAGGAAGTGAGCAGACTCTGAATGGTTACATTACATGTCCTACATGTCCAAGTGCTGGGGTGGGGGGTGCCCACGGGAATGGCACCAGGTGTTAGACGGGTGGGGTCAGATGGGACCTGGGTTCAGTAACCTCAGTACTTGAGCTCTGGCTAGGGAAGAATTCAGAGCCAAGACCCAAACTATAAGAGAACATCTATAATAATAAAAGCATAATATGCTAATTAGACCGGATAGCCGAACAACCTTCCGGATGTCCTTCTGGACGACCTTCCGGACAAAACCGGGGCTTCGAGGCCAAGCCCCTTGCACGAATTTTGTGCACTGGGCCTCTAGTTTATTTAGAAAATCACAGAGGTGGAAGAAATAATTCTTAGAAGAAATGGGCTTAGGAAACACCTTAGCAAGCCAAAGGGCCGGACCTTGGAGCTTGGAAATGAGGAAGGTCAGCACTAGGGCAGGGGGTCATTATCCAGGGCAGCTGGTCCTGAGGTCAGCCCTGGGGGTTGCTTGTCTGGTTTTGCTGCTTTTCTGGGCCTGAAGCCGAAATGCACCTGAGGCCTAGATGTTATCTCTCGGGAGGAAAGGTCAGGGGGTCATGACCAGCTAGCGATATGAAAGGTCCGGGGTCTAAACCGCATATGAGCAGCCATATGCTGGGGGAGGAAAGGTCACCATGGGAATGAGGCCCCGCTCTACCGTTGCTAGGCACCTGGCCCATCATCCTTGCTCCGCTCTTTGTCTTTCTAACTGCCTACCACACAAGGTCACTCAATTTGTAAGAGGAGGGTCCTTGTCTAAAGCCTCACTACCAGGCACATGTGACCTTCAAGCAATTGACATGTGGAATTAGGGCTAATCTGAGCTGACCTAGGCCAAGGTGTAAAATACACATCTGACTTGAAACACTGCAAAAACATGGAAAATGTCTCATTGGTTTTCCTATTGATTACATGTCTAAATAAGACTATTTTTGGATCTGTGGGGTTAAATAAAGTATATTGCTGAAATTGACTTCACCTGGGTCTTTTCACTTTTTTAATAATTACCAGAAAATTTAAAATGACCCCTGTGGCTCACTTACATAAGTGAGGACTTGTGGTTCTTTTTTTTTCTTTAAAGAATCAAAATTGCAAGGACAAAGTTAGACTCAGAGCCTTAGAAAGGGCCCGTAAAATCGAAAAGCCAGAACATCGTAAGCTGCACACGGGCCTCTGGGCTTTAAGCTAACACCTGCCTGTTTCTAGCACACTGTTACCTAGTCATTCTAGCAAAATCTAGATCCCTAATCTACTAAATCCCTTGTTCCTAATCTCCCCCTGCCCATCTCTGCAACCACACCTGTGTTAAACAAAGCACATTAAGACCTGGTTTTCCCAGCATTCCAGGCCACAGGCAATAGAGAGAATGTTATTTGTATGCTTGGTTTGAAACATCCTCACTAGATCCTCTGAGGTTGGAGAAATCGTTAATATAAATATCAGATCATGGCATCAATACACTGAGTGGCCAGATTATGATGATCTCTGAACGCATAATAATCTGGCCACTCAGTGTATATCCTCTATAATAAAAGGCTAATATACAAATTGTCCCCTGGACCAGGAGTTCGACCAGCAGGCAGGCCGGCCAACAGCCCATGTCCCCTCCCCCTGGCCAGTCTGGCTGGACCCCACCCATGCACGAATTCATGCACCAGGCCTCTATATATATACTGACTGGCCAGATTATTATGCGTCAGAGATCATAATAATCTGGCCACTCAGTGTACATACGAATAACTACACCCGAGATTGCAAAGGGAATGCTCTCCGCTTACTTTTTTCAAAGGAAAGAATGGCTTTGGTTTTTCCATCACATGTCTTTGTGTCCCCGAAACCTTTTGTAGCGGGTTCCTTTCATTCAGGGAGGAAAGGCTGCTTGGAGGAGGGACGAGTGTGTTCCCGTAACTGGGCAGCAGCCGAGGGAAAGGAACAGGACGTACTGAGGGAGACTCCGTGCTCTGGGATCAAAATGAGCAAAATCACTCAGCCACGAGAACAGACATAATTAAACAGCGGGCGAAACACTGGGGGTAAAGAGAGACCCAAATGAATCTCGCAGGCTTTCTCCCCGAAGTGGATTTTTTCTCGGCCGTAGATGCCAACCCGACTAAAGAAACACAGAGGTAACACTCAGGTGACATCACAGAGGCCTGGCCAGCCCTGGTGAAGGGAGCCCTCCGCTCAGGCCCAGATCTCAGCTCTGAATTGTATAGAAAGTTCCGGATCGCAGGATGCTGGGAGCAAACAAGCTACGTTATGCAATCCACTTCTGCTCTGAAGGCTATTTGAACTCATGTAGTTTGGCTCGTCCTCAGATGTGGGTGGAACACTAATTTCTTCATTCGGAACCAGGCTAAATGACACAGAACAGCCCTGGCAGGAGTTTCCCAGTGGTTAGAGCATCGGCCAGTGAACCAAAGGGTCCCGGGTTCGATTCTCTGCCGCCCTCGCTCTCTCACATCGATGTTCCTCTCTCTCTCTCTCTCCCCCTTCCATTCTCTCTAAAATCAATGGAAAGAATATCCTCCAGGGAGGATTCACAACAAAACAACAACAACAAAACAGAACAGAAAACTGAGCAGAACTTTAAACCAAGTGGTGGAGGCTCATTCGGTGGAAGATCACATTTCATGTCACGTAAAAAGGCAGTTTATGTTCCTACGACTGAATCCAGGTAATTTAAGAGCCTTTCGTTTTGTTTGGGTAGCAGAACAGTGGAGCCTGCCACCAGGGCACTGCATTGTAGTTTAAAAGCTGTCTCTTTGGCCACCTACCCATCCGTTTTCTTTTTTTTCTTTTTTTTTTTTAAATATATTTTATTGATTTTTTACAGAGAGGAAGGGAGAGGGATAGAAAGCTAGAAACATCGATGAGAGAGAAACATCGACCAGCTGCCTCCTGCACACCCCTACTGGGGATGTGCCCGCAACCAAGGTACATGCCCTTGACCGGAATCGAACCCGGGACCCTTCAGTCCGTAGGCTGACGCTCTATCCACTGAGCCAAACCGGTTTTGGCTCCACCCATCCGTTTTCGATCCCCCCTGCACACTCCTGTATTTTCCCTGTTCCCTGAGCACCGTGTGGGTCCTCGGAGCCGCCTCCTTATCTTGTGTGGCCTACAGGAGGTCCCTATTAGGTCTGTGGTGCTTTCCTGTTTCACTGGTATCTGGGGTACATCATAACCCATCAGAACGTGGACATGACCTTCTATATCCGATAGGGTCCAAGCAGGAAAATAACCACCACCAGCATTTGAAATAGGAATTCGATGTACAAAACTGATCACCCAGGTGGTGAAAGAGGAACCAAATGGGGCTCCTTTAAGGCAATCCAAAGATTAGCATCAAGGAAGCGAGGACCGCCCCCAGGGCAGAGGGACAAGAGGAAGCAGTGGGACCCGGGGCCGGCGTCTGCTGGCCGCTGGCACTGGGAGCAGTGAGAATACCCAAGCCACATGGAGGGACCGTGTTTAAGTGTTCCAGCCAACAGCCTCAGCCCCAATACTAGCTGACAATCAGTATCACCTCTCAGACACATGAGTGAGGAAGCTTTCAGATGGCTCCAGTCCCAGCCATTGACTTTCTGCGCAAAGAAGCTCAAGCAAGAAGTGCTTAGCTAAGTCCAGTTAATATCCAGAACCACAAAAGATCACAATAAAAACATTTAATAATAAATCATTGCACCCGGCTGGTGTTGCTCAGTGGTTGAGCATCAGCCCATGCACCAAGAGGCTACTGGCTCAATTCCCGGTTAGGGCATATGCCTGGATTGTGGGCTCGATCCCCAGTAGGGGGCGTGCAGGAGGCAGCTGATCCACGGTTCTCTCTCATCAATGTTCTATCTCTCTCTCCCTCTCCCTCTCCCTTCCTCTTTCTCTCTAAAAATCAATAAAAACATTAAAAAATAAATTATTGCTATTTTAAGCCATCGATTTGGGGTGATTGGTTACACTAGAACAATTACTGTTTCTGCCTTTGTAATTAAGAATTCAGAACATTACTTTTAAATTAAAACTAATTAAAACTAAGAATCCCTGTAAATAAGAAAACCGAATTAGATTATCTACATGGACTCTTTTCACTTGAAAATAAACTTTTTTGGTGAGTACAGTCATTTAGCAGCTTCTTATATTACCAGGAACTTTATAAATTTCTGGCGATTCAGAGATAAGAAATTCACAATATCTCGGCATAAGGTTCTTACAGTCTTCTGAAACACACACCCATATAAATGACAAATACAACCGGGAAGTCGAAAGCAATGAATTCATCGAATATTGATTGAGCACCTATGATGGGATAGGCATTGGACCGGTATTGGAAACAGTGGTGTTGAGAAGACAAATGCATGCAAATGACATGAGTGGGTTATAATAATCTATGTGGGAGATGTCAAGGTTCCTAGTAATAGCAGCAAATGATTGTGACAAAATTATTAGCTTGAACCATATGAAACTTTTTTTTTTGGTAGGTCAAAAAAATATTGACTATGGACCATTTTGTATGAGGCTCACAGAATCAACAGGTGATCGAATTTGGGGACCAGTGCAAATCAAGGAAGGCCTGGAGGCAGGAAGGAGGCACCAACATGCTATTGCAGAAATAGCCAGTAGAGGCGCTGCTGAGCCAGCCATCCCTGTGGCTGGGGAAGTTACGAGAATGGCTTCCTAATGCTTCCTCCACCTGCGCCTCCCTCGCTCAAGATGGAAAGTTCGAGAAGAAAGCATCCCATTGGCTGAGCTTAGGTCACATGCCAGTTCCTTTGCTAGCACGTGGGATTTTTATTTTTTATTTTAAAAAAAATATATGTTATTGATTTTAGAGAGGAAGGAAAGGGAGAGGGAGAGAGAAACATCAATGATGACAGAGATTCATTGATTGGCTGCCTCCTGCATGCCCCCTACTGGGGATTGAGCCTGCAAACCCAGGCATGTGCCCTTGGCCGGAATCAAACCTGGGACCCTTCAGCCCGCAGGCTGACACTCTATCCACTGAGCCACACCAGCTAAGGCCAGCACATGGGATTTTTAGAGGAAGAACCTGGTGGAGATGGAACCTGCAAATTGGGCATGTGCCCTTGACCTGGAATGGAACTGGTGACCTCTTGGTGCATGGGATGATGCTCAACCAACTGAGCCACACTGGTTAGGGCAAGAATTGTTTAAAATTACAGATTCTTATGTCCACCGCAGATCTACGGAATCAAATCATTTTTGGAGCTGGGAAGATTTTATAAGAAAAAATAGCCTCTTCCAGATAAACCTGATACAGTCCAATGCCAGCATTTGTCAATTACTGTCTAAACAAATGGATATAAGTTTGTGAAAAAAATGTTCATGAAAATGGGACCATTCCAATGAGGGATGGTTTCCAGACACAAATAAACATGTGAAAGACCACTAAGTAGAAAATGAGTATCAACAACGTCATGTGATAACAAACTCACACTCATTTTCTCGGCGCCATTCTCTCCTAGGAGATGCTTGTATATCTGCCTGGCTCCCTAAAAGCAACATCTCTTAAAAAGGAAAAATAAAAAAATAAAAGAAGCATCTTCATCTCCAACTCTATTGCATGGCGAGGATAGAGTTGGGTCTCTTGGGAAAATGTCAAATATCAAACATGAAATGTTTAGGAGACCACAGTTTGTCATTTCCCCAAACAGATGTATCCCAGGACGAAAGGAAGAATTGTTTCTTCTCATGACAGTGGCTGCGAGAGGCTGAGATGGAAGCTTGGCAAGTGGGATGGCCTGCGATCCGTCATCTCAACTAGACATTTCCTGTGGGCCTGGCTTTTTCTATGGGAACTTTCTTGAGAGTTTCTCTTGTAGAGACTCCTTCTCTGGTGGCAACTCTTGATTATTGCCAACTGATACAGAGTTCTGGCTTTGCTATTCGCCTCCAATCCGCTCAATCTCTCATGATAAGACGAACAGCTTAGTTTTGCTAATATTTCCAAACATTAAACTAGTTGACTAGTCTTAGGTAGCCAAAGTAACTACTTCTCCCCCCGCCCCGCCCCTCCTCCCCCCATGATGCTTTTTTTGTCTGACTATGTTCCTTTAATGAGGAACATTTCTGAAACAAGAGGAACATTGTCTGACTTGATGACATATGCAACGAATGTCTTCCTGAGAAGGTTCTAGTATGTGGTTCAAGCATCGGTTTTCCTCCCTCAGCACCTGTCTGCCCAGGTGCAGAGAAAAGCAGAATGAAGAAGCAAGCGACTGATTTGTCTTTTGCTCAATACTTGACTGCTCACTGGCCCATAGGAACCACGTTGCCACAGCTGATTTCTAAAGAAAACAGGCCCTGCATGAGAATGTGAGTCCTGCGATAATATGGGCAACAATGCCAAGTGCTTGGCATAGAATAGATGCTCAATAGGTGGTGGTGTTCTTTCTTCATCTCCCCAATCGAATCACCTCCTTACCTCCTGGCATCGTTCTTAGTGGCAACCCCCCCCCCCCCAAGACAGCTCTGAGCTTCCTTCAAACGTGCACCAACGTGGCTTGTTTGACAGCTATTGCCTGCCGACTACGCAACACCTGTGTCCATGGCTCAGCAATGAGGAGGCTCACCCAAAGCAACCCCAGGTGTATCGATCCCTCGTCTATCCCTTTCCAATTACCCACTTATTCTGGAAAGCTGTCCTAGTGACACCTGTGCTGGACACCCCCAGAGTGCCATTGGCCTTTGTCTGAGGTCCTCGGAGGGGCTGGGGCAGGTAGCACTGCCCTGACATGTGTCGAGACCTTGGCACTGGGGGAATTCACTCAGCAGTTTCCGTCAAGGGTGTCTGCCCCTTCCCGTGGCAGAACACAATTGCTTTTAAGGAATGTTTGGATAAAACATTTTCCAGGCCACATTTATCCCCCTGTAGGACTATGTTATACGTGACAACCTTCCAATTCTGAGGCCTGGCTTGTGCCAATCCATACAAGCAATTAGAGCTGACACATTCCATGGGCCATTGGTCAAGTCCTCAATAGACCAGAAAGAAAACCTGGAAGGAAAAACGTTACCAACAAAGGGAACCAGTTGGAGTCACGCGTGGAGCTGTAGAGTAGAAATTCCTTCCTCAACTTGTATGCTGGACTATTTACTTGTCACCATTTCTCCGGCCTAATACTCCCCTTCCGCAAGGCTGGGTATATTGGATGGTTTGTAGTGCGGCTGATAGTGGTGGGCAATCTTGGCTATGAGCCACCTGAGGCCGAACCTGCAGAGCTCAGCAATTGTTTATAAAACTTTAACTCACCTCTAGTGATGTCACAGCCCTCACCCCAAGGGCGTGCACTGCGGGTGTAAAAAGAATCCCCAGCCTCCCCAAGTTCCTTGCATTGATTCATGACTCTCTCTCTCTCTCTCTCAAGTGTTTTTATTGATTTTTTAGAGAGAGGAAGGGAGTGGAGAGAGAGAGAAACATCTATCTGCTGCCTCCTGCACGCCCCCTACTGGGGATTGAGCTGAAACCTGGGCATGTGCCCCAATCAACTGAGCCACACCGGCCAGAGCATGGCTATATTTCTCATGACGTCTGGAAAGGTTCTTGTTCTGAAAACATTTTATTCATTAAGATTAGGCCCTGCCTGCTCTTCCTAAAAAGGGACCAGTGCCATGCAGGTTTCAGCCCCTCTCCCTGTCTTCATAGAAGTAGCAAGGCTAGTGCAAGAATCGTTCATGTACCCTCTACCCAGCCATAACTGTTTTATCTACATTTCTACTCACGTTCCCCTTCCTCTCACTGGATATTTTTAAAAACAAATCCCAGATATTGTATCTGTTGACTAAGATCTTAAAAATCATGATACTCCTTCCCTGGGTCATAGATAGACTCAGACAATCTGGGTAAAACCAATTAGAGACATTGATTCTCTCCAGGTGCGGGAACACACGTTGGCTTTTCTTTCTGAAAGAATAGGGCAAACAGTTCCCATCACCCTCAAATCCCATTAGTCCTTCAGCAGGGGGGACATGTATCCCAGATGAGTGGCAAACAAAAGCTCCATTAAAGCGTGCTCCTGCCCAGCTGGTGTGGCTCAGTGGTTGAGCATCACCTCTGAATCAGGAGGAGTGAACCTCAACAAGAGTGGTCTTTTATCTGCAGGTTAACAGTTTAGTATTTCTATTCCTCATCATAGTTTGGGTTATGACCTAAATTAGAGATTAGGGCAGTGGAGTTTTATAGAAAGGTCCATGTGTGTGTGGTGTGTGTGTGTGTGTGTGTGTGTGTGTGTGTGTATACAAATATGCCAGATTGCCCGGCTGGTGTGACTCAGTGGTTGAGCATTGACCTATGAACCAGGAGGTCACAGTTCGATCCCCATCAGGGCATATGTGTTGGTTGTGGGCTCGATCCCCAATAGGGGACATGCAGGAGGTAGCCGACGGATGACCCCTTCTCATCATTGATATTTCTCTCTCTCTCCCTCTCCTTCCTCTCTGAAATCAATAAAAAAATGTTTTGAAAAATATTGAAAAGCAATGCGCCAGACCCAGGCAGAGCATCCACGAAGGTGACAGGAGACGCACATTCACTCGAATGAGAGCCATTTTGGTATCTGTCGCTTTATATACTTCGGAACCTCAGGTCTAAAAATAACCCCCCCATTTGGAGACTGGCTTGTTTATCTGTAGCCTGGGTTTTCCCATTCTTAAAAATACCCTGACCTGCATACAAAGACTGTATTCCAAAGGTTAATGCTCCTTAATCCTGAAGGGAGTGGTGAGTAAATTCTCCAAAGATCAATCCAAGAATAGTTCTAGGAGCTATTCTTACAGATGTCATAATGGGAGCGTGGCTGCTTCTTTTTTGAAGGAAGCAAGTGGTAATGGATGGGGAAGGAGAGGGTCCAAAGGAAGGGGTGGAGAAAAGGGTTCAGACAAAAGAAAGCTTATCCTTAACATCTGTCTACACTAATCACTGCACAGGCATGGCTTTATCTGGGAGGGGAGGGGGGAAAATTGTGGGAGAGCGTTCCCCCCTTTATGACATTTCCATTTGAAGCCTTGACTCCAAGACTCTGGAAACCAGAGCAAAGAGAGTACTTAACAAAAAAAGATTTTCTGGACTCAGATTCTGATCATTTCCTCTGCATGAAGGATAACAGGCCCTCGCATGTCCAGTTTGCCCTCTTCACACGGAATTCTTTTCGTCCTTCTGTTTCCGGCAGAAGGTCTGGCGACCAGACTTTCTGAATCAGGGTTCTCTGTGCACTGCCGTTCCCGACATGCTAGAGTTCAGATGCAGAGTAAAATAAAATACAGCCCTGGCTGGTGTGGCTCAGTGGACAGAGCGTCGGCCTGAGGACCAATGGCTCCCGGGTTTGATTCAGTTCAAGGACAGGAACCTTGGTTGCAGGCTCCTGCCGAGCCCAGGCCCTGGTCGGGGCTTGTGCAGAGGGCAACCAATCGATGTGTTTCTCTCATATCGATGTTTCTCTCTCTTTCTCTCTTCCACTCTCTCTAAAAATCAATGGGAAAAATATCCTCATGTAAAGATTAACAACAACAAAGTAATAATAATAATAAAACTAACTCAACAAAGCTGGGAAGGTTCCTCATAGACCCCAGTTTTCTCTCTGAGTTAACTGTCCTTCTCCATGACCTTTTATCCCCTGGCCACCACCTCCAAGGCCGATGGATCACTTCCGGCTGACACCCAACCCTATTTCCTCACAGTACCAGTGTGGTTGTTTTCTGTGAACTAAAAACAAGCAACGTTTTTTAAAAAAAGGTATACATCTGAATAAGTTGGGAAGGTCAGCTAGGTTTTATTTTTGTTATTTTTTTTTTTAAAGGATGTATTTCTGTATGACTCACTGGGCCTTCTTGGTTCCTGCCAGAATTATTACAAAATGAGTCTGGGAGACAATAAGCCCGTTGAAGACTTCATGGAATATTGACAGGCCGACTGTGGCATCAGGTGCCCCTGGACCAATGGGCCTTTCCTGGGTCCCCTCCAGCGTCGCCAGCAAAGCCACACATTGTGCAAAGATAACAATGTCTTCCTCCAAGCTGGCTTGTGACATTGGGCATTCGGGGAAACTAGATTAGTGGCGATCGAAGATGATTAACACTTTTGCTCAGTGTATCCCTGGTGGGAAAAGGGACTCTGTAATAACTTCTTCAATTGCAATGACTTTGCTTATGATGAAGAAATGCGTTCTATAATAGGAATGCTTCGTCATTCTGTTTAGATTTCAAGTTCTCATGCAAAATTATATATAGTAAGGAGGGAGTTCTCTGCTCCTCAAAGCCTCTTGTTCATTTTTGTTGTTTTGTTTTTTGTTGTTGTTAATCCTCACCTGAGGATATTTTCCCATTGATTTTTAGAGAAAGTGGAAGGCAGGGAGACAGATAAAAGAGAAACATCAGTGTGAGAGAGAGACGGATCAATTGGTTGCCTCCCACATGCTCCCCGACCATGCCCCAACTGGGGCAGGGGATCAAGCCTGCAATCCAGGTACGTGCTCAGGACCCTTCAGTCTGCGGGCTGACGCTCTATCCATTGAGCCAAACTGGCTAGGGCCTCTTGTTCTGGGATCAGACTAGAATCATATTTGTTCTGTAGATTTTAGATCCTGAGGTCATCGTTGCTCATATGACATGACTCTCAAGACATTTCCCACCCACGTGATTGAGTTTCATGCCAACCAAACAACATTTAGATTAATAAGCCAGATTCTTAGCTACTCAGTACATGGGCAGGGATGTCTTAGACGGGAGGGGCAAACATCCAGGACACCAGACATAGATATCCCCCGAAATAAATGAGCAATTGACCTTTTGGTTTCTACACGAATCTCCTAGAGTGAACATAGTGTGTGAGTCTCTCCCCACGCCTCTGACTAGCTCTAAGGTCCATTGTGGGGCTAAAAGGCAGAGGACCAGACTGGACGGTGACTCACGCACCAAAGCAACACCATGTTGGAAAATGCTAGACCAATGGCTAACGTGATTTCCCCCTGTGACATCCTCATTTCACCTCAAGCCTTTCTTTCCAGGTTCAACATATCTTACCATTGTAAGATGTCAAGTTCCATCCCAGATTCTGAAATTACCAATTTTTTACCTCCAAAGCCCCTTGAAAATTCCATTCATATATTATTTAGAAACTAGAGGCCCAGTGCATGAAATTTGTGCACTCAGGGGGCGGGGGGTTGTCCCTCAGCCCAGCCTGCGCCCTCTTACAGTCCAGGAACCCTCAGGGGATGTCCAACTGACAGCTTAGGCCCGCTCCCCATGGAGAGCGGGCCTAAGCTGGCAGTTGGACGTCCTTAGCACTGCTGCTGTGGTGGGAGAGGCTCCCACCACCACCGCTGCTACACTCACCAGCCGTGAGCCCAGCTTCTGGCTGAGCAGCATTCCCGCTGTGGGAGTGCACTGACCACCAGGGGGAAGCTCCTGCATTGAGCATCTGCCCCCTGGTGGTCAGTGTGCATCATAGCGACTGGTTCTGCAGTTCTGTCGATTTGCATAGTAGCCTTTTATTATATAAGATATTCTGATTGGGGAAAAAAACCCAAAAAGCCCCACATGCAACTTCTTTTTAATAAAGGTAACTAAACAGGACAGTCAAATTGCTCTTAGAACTTTTTATAGGCCTGGCAGCACTGGGAACATTTCATCACGAAGGGACGTGTGACAAGTCACTGGGACCATTTACTGAGTTTCTCAGGGACAGACCGAGAATAGCAAAAGCGAACTTTTCTAACAGACTCCATGGTTTGCCTCGGTTTTCCTGAGAACAGCTAGGATTCATTAGAAATAACTTCCAGCTTGTATTAGTTACATGTGAGGATTTGTTAACAAGCTCTTGTACGCACAACAAAGATGGATTTCAACTTGATTCATCGCCCTCGCGCTCGTTCCATGTTCTACACTCCATCCCTTCATGGAAATGCAAGAGTTTCTTGTTTAATGTCGTTCATTAGCGGAGGAAGTTGGGATGAAAATACCTTGAGTGCTCCAGCATTCAAATGCGGCTTCTTAATAAAAAGAAAACACTCCAGGACAATATTATGCAGTTTATAAATTCCACTGAACCACTGTACAAATAAACAAGGCTACTGAATCACACAACAGCTCAAGCTCACAATTAGGCCACACAAGCCCAGCTGCTCTACAAAGGAGTCGTGAGCCAGAGAGAAAAACTTTGAAGATAAATACTGCCATATGTGAAGAGAGAGAGAGAGAGAAAAAAAAAATCCCAACAAACCTTAATTGCACGGAGCATCATTTTCAAATGCGATTTGCCCCAGGGAATCAAGGATTTCGTCTTGTGACCCGTGACTATTGTAAGCATCGGCTTTCGGTAGGGGCGATAGAATTACAGATTTGATTGGAGGCAACGTGGGCCTGGAAACATGCAAGATGTACCTACTTCCTGATCCGTGTCTTCTTCCTTTTCCTCACCCCACTGGCGTTTCTCACGACTAAACATATAACTCAATCCTCCACTGAGTGATGTGAATTGCCCACTTTGTGCCTCAAGCGAAGAGAAATGTTCAATGTACGCTGATGGCCCAAAAGGAGTTGTTGTTGGTATCCCCAGGGCAGAGACTCATTTGAGTCTTTGTTGGAGTTCAGTAAGAAGACTCCCTGGATTTGGTGACCCATTCCAAAGCCAAGCATTAACCTTCTTTGGCTTGACTGATGAGCCTTACATTTGACAGTAACTGTAGTTCTTGGATTATCCTTGTCACCACCTCCCTTTTTTCAAGCCTTGACAGTGACTGCATTTCCAACTTTGTTTCTCAATTATGTCCAATACCAGCTAGGATGGGACTATTGCCACCGGAAAAACTAGAGAAATTCCCAGGACACAAAAAGAAGTGGTTCCCACCAATGGAAAGCCCGGAGAGTAAGAGTCACCCCAAGGCAAGCAGGCCAATTCTTGCTCCAGTTTCTAGGGGTGTCTCGCTCTGCTTTTAATACTGCCATCTTTGTAAATGCAGTACTTGGAGAGCTCTTTGAAAGAAAATCACTCCATCTTATTACAATCCGTGAAATGTTGGCATGCCGACATCTCTTTATTCACGGGTGAACCATTTTCCTGCTCATGTAGAGTTTCCTTTGTCCTTGATGGGCAAAGTGGTACCATTAACAAAACTGGGCTTTTACAGCGTCATATTTGCCCTCTAGTTCCTAAAATAAGTTCTTTTGCTCCCTCATCCTTTACAAAGTAAAGGCTTTGCTTTCCTTTTTACTTTCTCCCTCTTATAGATTCAGGAATCACATCTGCCTGAATCCAATCAAACCCTTCCCAAGTGGGGGCAACCACATATATCGGACAGTTATAGTTTATAACATTTGTCAACATACGACGTGGCATAGTTTAAGGTTGATGGTGGCATAACATTATGTTTTTGGGAGATGACCATAGTCTGTGTAATGTTTTATTTTGGAAAGCCCGAGAAGAAAATTAAAGAGTTAAGAAGAGGTTGAAAACTTTGTTCTTCTGCAATGGGAATGCATCATTGACAATAGCAACCAAATAAAGTTGGAGAAGCACCTATCTACTTAAAAAGGTATTTCGAATGTAAATTCTATATAATTTGAGAGATCCTCTCCTGTGTAGTTACTGGGCACAGGTCATTATCCCCAGGAGTGTAAACCAGGCACCTTCCATTATCATTTTCTCAGGGGTTGCTTGGGTTAGAGCTCTTCCCTCAAATCCTCTCCCTGTTTGAAACCAGCAGTGTTATGAACACAGTCAGGGTTGCAGGGATGTGGAAAAGGATGGCGGTTACCTGATGTTTCCTTCTATTCCAAATAGAATAATTCCTTCCGTGGTAAAGTTCAAGGGCAGTTCAGCACAGTAGTTAAGATCATGGCTTAAGAAGACGCACACATTCGGGTCATGACGTTGTCCGTGCGCAGGCGCGCTCCCTTGTTAAGTGGAAGTGGTATGAATGAGGCCAGGTTAAAGCAGGACCTGAAAGCAAAACTAAGGTGTACGTGCAAAGTCACAGATGCTGGGGGACATCTTCTGGTTCATCGGTTCTTCCCTCTCAGCACAAGCGGATGGCTCAGGAGGGTTCCCTGGAATCAGTTGACTGAGGAAGGAATCATTTCGGTTTATAGATGATTCTTGACATATGCCGGCACTACCCCGAGTTACAGTCCTAGTCAAAATCATTTCGCATAAGAACGATTTCAGCTGTGGATGTCTTTATTGGAAATGCAAAGTGAACTTCAGGGGCCTCAGCTTGCCTAGGTGTTTTCATGACACGTGTTGATATATTTTTTTAAAATATATTTTTTTAAAATATATTTTTTATTGATTTTAGAGGGAGAGAGAGAAACATTGATGAGAGAGAAGCATTAACATTGACCAGCTGCCTCCTGCACGCCCCCTACTGGTGAGTGAGCTTGAAACTGGAGCATGTGCCTTGACCAGGAATCGAACCGTGACCTCCAGGTTCATAGTTCGATGCTCAACCACTGAGTCACACTGGCCTGGCACACATGTTGCTATCTTTATCCAAAGGGGGAACCAAAAAAAAAAAAAAAAAGAGTAGGGAGATAAAGGAATGGAGAAAGGTTTTTAAATGTATGCTATCCTTTTTTAATGGTATTTCAAATATTTGTCTCATAGTAGGCCTGTAAGGGGCACGTGACCCACACATGCCTAGGACCCCTTTGCTAGAGATTAATTAGGCAAAGTCCATTTTCTCAAGCAGTGATGAGCCAGAGTTGCAAAGATGGGGTTTCTCATCTCCGGTGAAAGGGGAAGTCGGGGGAGATGAAAGAGAGAGTAACCTTTACCTCACAGTTTCCCTTGCCCTCCTCTGCGTAAGCCGCAGGAGTCTCTCCATGAAGGTACTTGGAGAAACTTACTAACATTTTCCCTTAGCCTTGAAATTTCCTTACCCTGGCTCACAGGAAACGTGGATGCTTGTGATGTAGATTGTTATACCAGATGGTAATCTTAGCGCTCGCTATTTATGTAGATCAGCCTGCATGTGAGTCATCCACTCGGGGCTGACCTCAGCCACTGTGAACCTTGGTACCATACCACTGTGGTTAATAAATAATAATAATAATAATAATAATAATAATAATGATAATAATAACGGGGCTGGTCAGGCATCGTTTTGATGCACACTCCATGAGGTCATTACCTGTACATGACATTGAATATGGACTTGATTTCTGTTTCTAAATAGCACTTTATTAACAACTGGCTATACGGTTAGAGTTCTGTTCCTTCTCACAAGGGCAAGTGGCAGATGTAACTTGGTGAAATTAGATAATGGAGATACCTGCCCCTTGTATTGAACTCTTCCCTGACTTCCCCGAAGACAGTGGTTACTAGAGGGAAGGGGGTGGTGCTGGGGGTCAAAGGGGGCCAAATATTTGGTGACAAAAGATGAATTGACTTGGGGCGGTGAACACATGTATCATAAAAATGTAAACTTGAAACCTGTATGATCCTATTAACCAATAAATTTCATAAAAAATTAAATTAAATTAAGCCTTAGCTGGTTTGGCTCAGTGGATAGAGCGTCGGCCTGGGGACTGAAGGGTCCTGGGTTTGATTCCGGTCAAGGGCACATGCCTGGGTTGTGGGCTTGATCCCCAGTAGGGGGCATGCAGGAGGCAGCTGATCAATGATTCTCTCTCATCATTGATGATTCTATCTCTCCCCGCTCCCTTCTTCTCTAAAATCAATGAAAATATATTTAATAAAAATTTTTTAAAAAGTTGAGATTCACTGCTGTCTGACATGTCCCTAGCTGAGCTCTCACTGTTCTTTGGCTCCCTTCCTTGTCACCTTTTTCTGGAACTTCCTTCTGCGAGGAATCAGTGTTTGCCTTCTTTACTTCCTCCTTCCTCCTCCTCTCAGGACTGCATTCAGAGCTTGACTCCATATTGGGATGGTCTCCATAGGCCGTGATAAGGGACCATCCCACCTTCCTGGAATATTTCCCGCTTGTCTCTTTGAGAGAAATGCCATCATCTTTTTTTTTTTTTTTTTTTTTTTCCTGTTTGGATTCTCTCCCCCAAAGATAACATTTCTGACCCAACGTTGTTAAGATAAGGACTCTCAGGTTTCCCGGTAATGAGTTTGCACTTTTTTGTCTCCGCTTCTCATTGTGTGGGAGACCTTCATTTAATGACCGAATTTGGATCAGAAAACAAAGATAGCAAGTTCCTAAGGGGTTTTCACCTTGACAAAAGTCCACTGGAGCAATGAGATGATAAAAGGAACAAAAGAGACAAGTTTCAAGGGGAAGTGAGAGTCACTGGTTTGCCTCTTGCAGGAATTACGGGTTAAACTGATACTGAAATTGCGCTGCCAATTTTAGGTGATTTTTTTTTTTTTAATTGCCCTATGGAGTGAGGCATCGAGCTACGAGGTCTCTCGGATTTTCTGAGCAAGGTCCTTTATCATGGAAGACTTTCTTTGTTTTGTTTGTTAATCCTCACCAGAGGACATTTTTCCATTGATTTTTAGAGAGAGTAAAAAGGAACGTGAGAGAGAGAGAAACATTGATGTGAGACACATCCATTGGTTGTCTTCCGAATGCGTGCTGACCAAGGCCAGGGATCAAACCTGCAACCGAGGTACTTGCCCTCGACTGGAATCGAACCCGGGACCCTTCAATCCACAGGCCGATGCTCTATCCATTGAGCCAAACCGGCTAGGCATTGAGGACTTTCTAGGCACAGCCTTCCCAAGGGTCCAAGCTGTGTCTTGGTGGTTGACCCTCCCTCTCTCCGGAACACCCCTCCTATATCAGAGGAAACAGCTATTTAGAGTTTAGTAAGGTCTAACCAGGGGCTCATCTGAGACAGTCTCAGCTCCCTGCTGAGGGCAGTCTCCCCCAAACCAGCTCGGTCAGCAGGCCTTGGAATCAGATGAATGTAGGCTGCGTTCCAGCCCCCATCCCTGTAACGTCTGACTAGTAGCCAGCCCTCCCCTGGCCTCCGCTCCCTCATGCGTGAAACAGGAATAACAGAGCACCCATCTCACAGAGTGGCTGTGAGGATTCAGGGAGAGAGCCGTGTAAAGTACCTGGCACCCGCCAATGGCAGCTATTTTTATCGATGAGCCAGTAGCTAGAGCATTTCCGTGCTCACCCCGGCCTGAAATGGAGATGCCTTTACATCATCCTCCATGGCTATTCTTACTGACTCTTGTCATTCCACTTGCAAGTGCCCATCGTGAGCTTTCCGTTGAGCCAAAAGTTTATAAAACAAAATCAATACCAATTACAGAGACAGTCTCTGCAGAGCTCGGGGAGACTGAAATTGCATCAGGATTTCTATGTCATCAGTGATCAAAGCCCTGATGAGAAGAGAGTTTCCAGTCTGGGGTTGTCATCAATGTTCACCACCATCTCTCCTCTGAAACACTGAGTCATAGAAGGCACCTACATGGTAACCCTCAGGTGGAAGTTAAGAGGTCAAGACTAACGTCAAGAGTTGTAGGTTTCAGGGTCAGCTCGTCCTGTCCTAATAGCCTCATCCATGACCGTGAGCTCCTTAGCGGGATTATAAACTCTGGAGGGAGGAAGGTAGGGGTTAGAATTTACAGTGATCAGGAATGGAATCTATGCCTATATTGCTTCCCGGGGTTACCTGAAAATTCCACTCCTCTGAAAGTGAACTACACCTCCTCCCCCTCCCCGCCGCCAACGAGCCTCACTGTAATCTCTACATGCAGCCAGCAGCCATGTGCCTCTCCATCTCTGTGCAAAGCTCACACTTCATATCAATTTCAAGGTGATGATAATAATCTAGTTAAGGAGAATCACAGCTCAATCTTGAAACACAAAAAGCATGTATTATAAAGCAATCTATGAACATAGATGGTACTCACTCTCCCAAATTTCTCTTAACACACAGAGTTAAGATTTTCTTTTGTTTCACTCTTTTCTGAAGCTTTTTTTTCATTCATTTATTAAACTCCTAAGTAGCATATCTACAAGGTGCCATAAGAATCAGAAAATTCTTGAATATGATTATGATCAGTGCCTATTTGAAAGGATAGTGATTTGTTAATTTAAGATTCTGTGGCTACAGCTATCGGCATGATGGTCCTATTAGAAAATGCCAAGAATTCAAAGATGCTTGTGTGATGAGTCATTGTCAATGAGCTTCTTCCACAAATGGTTTTGACCTAAGCAGGACTCTTACATCAACAAAGGGTAGTTGCTAGAAAGACATCTGCTGTTTAACAATGACACATTCATATTATTTTTTAAGTTTCTATTGGCAGTTCTTTAGCCTATAGCATGAAGTGTGGAGTCTGATGGACTCAGAGATGGGCCCTGTCCTTATCCCACGCATAAACTCCCTCCACATCGTCCATGATTATCCGGCCTCTGTTAATATAGCAGTAGTGATGTCCATTTGAAATAGAATGTGAACCTCTAATGAAACCACATATGGAATTTCAAAATTTCCAAGTGAGATTAATTCTATTACTGAAGGTTTATTTATTTATGTAATTTTTTTGGGAAGCACATAAAAGTAATCAATTAGAGGACCAGTAAAATATTTCCCTAGCTCCTTCTAAAATCAGGTCTTATGTGTGGCCCAAAGCTGGGTCATATTATCAGGTCTTCATTTAACTGTTATGTTTATTGTTGTTGTTGTTAATCCTCACTTGAGGATATTTTTCCCATTGATTTTTGGAGAGAGTGGAAGAGGGAGAGCAGGAGGGGTGGGGGTGGGGGAGTGGAGAGAGATATAGAAACATTGATGAGAGAGACACACATTGATTGGTTGCCTCCTGCACTCACCCCAACTGGGGCTGGGGATCGAATCAGGTACAGACCCTTGACTGGGCATCGAACCCTTCACCCTTCGATCCACAGGCTGACACTCTAACCACTGAATCATACCAGTCAGGGCAACTATGTTATGTTTTAATTTTGTGTCTTTGGTCATGGTTCACCCACTGTTTCGTGAATCGCTGAAAGTCAGGGGTTCTATCTTATTAATCTCAGGGTTATCAGCACCTTAAGCTTAATAGGCATTCCATAAACACCGTGCCATCAATGAATAAATGAATGAATGAGTCTCTTACATGACCCTTCCACACAGTGTCTACGGGGGTGCTTGCTGTTATGAAACACTACTTTGCTGGTTGAATGGCTTTAGTGATAAAAAGCCTTTTGCATTCAACTAAAACCTACCCTCAGAACTCCCATTTTTCCCACAGAAAACATCTCTGCCATATATTTATTCTAACTATTACCCGGAAGGCTTGTGACCTGGTGAAGATAGCAATTTTGTTTTCAACAGGAAGTCCTGGGCTCATTCCTCCACATGTTCCGCCACCTTCATTCCAGTGGCAAGTTGGCATGCCAACCACACAGGTCATTTCGGGAGAAATCCAAATTCCATTTAGGCAGAGTTTGAGCTCCTCTAAATAGTGTACTTTCTCAGGCTTCCAGGGAGCCAGTGTTTATCACGGGATGCGTCCAGTTACAGAAAGATCAAGGACTTAGTTTATTCTGGGTCACATCCACGAGAATGGCCTCGTGTAAGCCAAGGAGTCCTTTTGTTCCCAACCGTTTTCCTGGGTCTCAGACTGAAATTTTCTGCCCTGTGGCCCTCCTTCTGGGGATGAACTCATGTGCCCGGGCCATGCCTGTTCTTTCTTTATTGTAGATCAGCAGCGCTTCTTGGCATAGCTCTCTCCCGCAGGCCCAGCCAGACAATACAGTGCGCGCAACCCAGGATCTCACACTCGGATCTGGCTCAGGGCTCATTTGTGAACCACATGTCAGAGCAGAACTTTAAGTCTCATGTTCAACACAAAGAGAGATGACGCCAGGGCTTGGAAATGTCTTTTAACATAAAATATGTCAATTCAGTGACCCCCCCCTCCACTCCCATCATGCCCCCTCTTTTCTTCCTTGCATTTTTAAAGAAGATGTTTAGAAGTTGTGTCATCTTTGCGAATGATGATTTTAGGATAAAGTATGTCTTTATCATGGATCTGTATTAAAAAAAAAAAATACTCCGAGGAATATGCAACCGTGATTATACCGGCTTTGATCACACGGATGCCACTAATTAAGAATTCCACTGAGGAGAGCGCTGTGGAATCACATAAACCCTGTGAATTACCTAATAGTGATAGAACGATTCAAGGCATCGGTGATTAATGAACAGATGTGAAGAGGCAACGCGCGAAGTTATGGGAAACCATTTCTGATGGTGATGTCAGCAAGGAACAATTTGCAGACATAATTACTAAAAAATTATCAGAGACTTCCTTGTCAAGTATTTTGTCTGTTTATAAAGCTGTTGGTGACTCATTTTCGAAGTCTGGGAGACTTACTTGATTTGGAATCAGGATTTTATTATAGCTTAGCTGTTATGTAATAGTTTACTCAGGCTGATGGGGAGATATCCTTCCAGGGCCACAGAGCTCATATGTGTGCAGTGAGATTTCCTTGTGGCTATTTCGGCAATTCACATCTGAATGCTTTCCCGTATGTCCAGGCCTGGAGTATACTGTTGGTTGGTACAATGGGACACAAGCATGGCTGCGAGATTAATTACTTAATGGATTACCACCACCTCTAATGGATTAGGGCATCCGAACAAGGTGATTGCCATCGTGTAGTTGGTAACGTCATGTGGCGTGACCGTCTCTCACATGCCATAACTCAATATGTGAGCTTTTTTGTCACACTTATATTGTGTTATTTGGCACAATAAGTCAAAGTCCTCCATGACTTTACAAAGGTCAATACAATAATTGGTCGAGCTTTACCCACATATCTGCAAATTCCAGTGCTTGAGTGCAAAGTCATCCGGGCACATCCACTTGATTGGGTGGCCCCGGAACCCTTGTTTGAGCAACATCCCCAGTTGCCAACTAGAATGAAGTATTTCATTGGGAGTTTCCAATACACAGCAGCCACCAGGTAGACATTATGTCCATCTCTTGCCTCCTAATGTATTTTATTATTATTTTTTTTCTTGATTTCAGAGAGCAAGAGAGAGGGCCCGAGAGATGGAAACATCAATGATGAGAGAGAACCATTGATCTTCTGGTCTCCTATTTTAATAATGTTTGTTGTCTCCAAGAGAATTCCAAAAGAAACATAGTCTAAAAAATGCGGTGCTTTGCTCCAAAGGGAATAGTGTGGAAAAATAATTCAATAGAATAGGCAGGGAGGGCCCCTCTAATTCTGTGTCTGCCTCTTCAACCACCAAGCTGCTACTGTACCATTGAGAGTTTTGCTGGTTTCTCTCTCTGTATGTTTCTGTATCTATTGATTTAGGGAAGCCTAATTTAACTATGCAGCTAGCTGCATAATTAATCTAAATGTTTGCCTACATGGGCTATTATATGTTGGTACAGGATCTTATTTAAACACTTTAATATGGATTGATTTTTATCACTTGATGTCCTATTTGATAGTCCTCCTTTCTCTGAAATAAATGTTAACATGGAGAAGAGCAAGGAAGGATAGCATAATGGAAAAGAAGAATTTGTAACAGCAGATGAAAAGTAATAAATTTGCTCCTTTGGGTCAAGGAAGGTCAATATTATGTTTTGGATGATGGCCACATAATTCTTCAGCACTAACCACAGAAATGCCTCTGTTTTGTAGCTGTGAATAATGAAGAACATTTTATGATCCAGAAAAGTCACAGAAAGCCACAGTACAAAGGCACTGCTTCCTTTTGGCCAGTTTTTAGTTTGCAATAAACAAACCTTCTATTTTAATTCCTGAGCACTCATTGTCACGCAAGATGGTCCCGAGAGGAAGGAATTATGCTTCCGTTTGGCGTCTTTTAGGAGCTCTCTCAGACAATGATGTGGCCCCAGCATTTCACAGAGAACATCCATCCATGCACAGAATACTTGGGGGGATAAAGCTGAGGAAGGACAGGGTCCAAGGGCCTCGGGTCAGCGTCATGCCCACAGTCAGAAATCACATTCCATTTGTAACGTAGGAAGATGGGTTGGTGAGGTGGGTAGCAACACCGTCACCAGATACAGGGAGGTGTCAGACAGCTGGCATCTAGTCATGATTAGCAGCCAAGAACAGAAGAGGACACCTGATCAGTGCTGGGGACAAGTGAGAGCTGCATGGCTGACTGTGCATCGGAATGGAGCTCTGGCCCTTGGTGGTTCTCACTGTTCCATCTGCATGGCACTGCCTCTCCAGCTCCGATGATCCAGAGGCTGAGGAACCTCATTTATTAGCACCCATTTCCTCTTTATCTTTGCGTAAAGGGTGGACAAGACAAATAACAATCATCAAGATAAGCAGTCAGCCTTTACTGAGCCCTAGCTCTGTGGAGAGCATTCTACTAAATGGTCAAATGTATTACCTCATTGAGTCCTATAAACTTGGCATTATTAATCCCATTTTAAAAATGAGGAGCCTGGCTCAGTAGTTAAGAGCATCAGCCCATGCACCGAAGCATTTTAGATTCCATTCTTGGTCAAGGACATGTACTTGGGTTGCAGGTTCAATCCCTGGTCCCGGTCAGAGCACATATAGGAGGCAACCAATGGATGTGTTTCTCTCACATCCATGTTTCTCTTCCTCTCTCCCTCTCTTTCCTTCCCTCCCTTTCATCACTCTCTCAAAAAATTAATGGAAAAATATCCTTGGGTGAGGATTAACACAACAACAAGAAGAGATGAGGAAACTGAGACTGGGGTCACCAAGCTGGTCAATGGCAGAACAGAATTCAAACCCAAGCTCTCTGACCCCAAGTGGATGCTCTTAAACACTAGTCTATGAAGCCCCTCCCGTAAGAAAGTTGAAAAGCTTGGTGCTATTGGTCAACATGGAGAAAGAAGTTGAAGAATCTGATTCTAAAAGCTAACCTTCCCCATTACATCCTGGAGTTCCTATTTTTCGTTGCCATGGTAATATTAGAGCTCAGGTCGCCATCACCTCTTACCTGAACTTCTTTGGAAAATATTATTTCTTGCTAATTATAAAAATTATTATAAACTCATGGTAAACATTATGAAAAAATAAGGAAAAGTTGACCTCAGAAGAAACATCATGTTCCCTGTGTACCGAGCCTATGATAGTTACCTGTGTCTTTTATAGTGTCAACCAAGTTCCACGCATCTATAGATGCTTACTTATCAAATGAACTGATCTGGGCCTCCTGGTTTCCCTTGAACACAGGAAACTATGAGTTTGTTGTAATTAAGATAAAATTAGAATGACAGATTTTTGGTTACTGAGTATCTCATGTGGCTCAGTTGATGCTGTATAGGACTTCTGAAGGCTAGTTTCTGAAGTATGATAAGGATAAGCATGCTAATGTTACATACCTCCCCAAACCATGTGATGGTAGAACTGTGTGGGATTTTTGCAGCCTCTAGATTTGACCATTTAATTTTATGGAGAAGAAAGAAAGGCCAGGTATGTCATCAGCTATCACTGTCAGAGCAGGGACACGGTGGCCTGTCTTCATGCTCTGGGGTCAGGGCTCATTTGCTACAACCTGCTGCCCTGATTTTACCAGAACAGGAAGATCAGATTAAAACACAGTGAGTCTCTGACCAGATTTGAGGACTTGTTTGTATCTGGCTTGGAAAAATTGGGAGCAATGTTCAGCAAAAGTAGCTTTCTTTTTATTCAGTTGCAACTCTTCCAAAGCTCGTACTTTTCTGTCGCTTGTATTGAAGTGGACATTTGCATCTGAAACCGTGTCCCTGCTTCTTCAGGGTACTTCGAGGGTCATATTTCACTACTAAACTCCACTTCCTTCAAAATAGACTTTTAGGTGCCAGAGATTCCTTCTAGCTGAGTAATGAACATTTCTTTCGTGTTAAATAATCACAGTCATTGGAGGTTAGAAAGGATTTAAGACAGTCAACTCCGGTGATCTGATTTTATATTCAAGGAAACTGAAGTTTAAAGAGGGCCTGCCTTTATGAAGCCCCGTAAAGCAGTCAGGGGCAGGAATAGAAGTCTTTCTAAGACATTGTGTAAAGGCTGAAGAAAATAAAGAATCCCTGGTCTTGCCCTCATGAGGGTTACATAATAACGCTACAACTGTTGGTCAACTCATTTGCTTATGAGCATAGAAGGGAGCTATCCAAAGCTAAACAAGCAGTACTCAGACACTGACTTGGCCTAGATGATTCAAAGATGAGTGTTGGAGAGATCAAGGAGAGAGATGATGGAGAAGCGAGCTGTCATTAAAATAACCCCAGGATTTGTCATGGCCACAGCCTCCAGCCGGTGAGCTCACGGATGTCTGGCACCTTCTCCCACTTTATCTCCAGCCTTTGGGACACTAGCTCACCTTGGTGAATGTGTGTCTGGAGAGAGTGGTGGCTAAGTGAGTATAGATCTGTCATTTTTTTTTTTTTTAAAAAGAAACCAAACAAAAAAATAAATAGCACACAAAAAAGTACCCCAAATAGATGTCTCTGGTACTGGGTTATAAGCATTTAAGCTATCATTAAAGGCTTTGTTAAGTCAATCTGGTTTGTGAAACTGGCTTCAATTACTTAAGTATGAGAAATAAGGGGAAGATAAATAAATCATGCACTAGAAAACACAAAAAATAGTATGTGAGTGATCAGACACATATACACTGAGTGGCCAGATTATTATGATCGCTGAATGCATATATATATATGAAAAAATATTTTTTTTTCATATATTTTTCACACACACACACATATATATATATAAATATATATACATATATATATATACACACATATATATATGTGTGTATATATATATATATATATATATATATATTAGAGGCCCGGTGCATGAATTTGTGCATGGGTGGGGTCTGGCCAGCTTGGCCAGGGGGAGGGGACATGGGCGGTTGGCCGGCCGGCCTGCCTGCTGGTCAAACTCCTGGTCGAGGGAACAATTTGCATATTAGCCTTTTATTGTTTAGGATATACACTGAGTGGCCAGATTATTATTCGTTCAGAGATCATAACAATCTGGCCACTCAGTGTATAGTATTCTTATTTTTCCCTCGTTTTGTTAAAACATGAGACTCACAATGTTTAAATCATGGCAGTTAATCTGATTCCCATTTCTTCTTGTTTGTTTTTGTGCATTGACTGTTACTGCAGATGAAGGAGAGAAACCTCACTGAATCTCAAGCCCCATCAGAGTTCTCTGGCAGAAGGATGCCAATGTCTGGTAATAAAGTCTCAAGTCACAGACTCTCACAATGGCAGGAGACTTGGGGTCCACTAGTCTAATCCTCTATTTTACAGATGAGAAAACTGAGACCTGTTGAGGTTGGGCCATGTGTCTTCTGAGGTTAGGACAAGACCCCAGACCTCCTGATTCCCATTCTATGGGCTCTTCCACTTTTTTCCATACCTTCACATTACTTTTCATAATCCTTATGAAGTGACAGATGTGCCCCTTTCTCTCAACAGTAGACCTTCAATCACAAAGCAAAAAAAAAAAAAAAAAGGGGTGTGTGTGTGTGAAAACTTCCCCCTGTGCTTTCCTGCAAGGAGGCTCTGTTCACATCTTCTAGGGAGAGGAGCTCGGATTGCAGTTTGCTCCTTTGTGGCATTTAAGGATCATTTCTGTGTGAGAACGCAGCTCTCAGTGGAGCCCTTGATTGCCTGGCGTATTGTGATTGATGAATATCAATTTCCATTTCCATATCTCTGACATCATCCATTTGGAGACATGCCTCCAAACACAGGAGGCTGACATTTCTCAGCCCAGCTCGCTGCCTGAATAGCCATTATGTTCTCCAGACCAAGACGGTTTTGTTTCTCTGAGCTTTTTCTCAGGTTGCTACCCTCAGCCTGGTCTGGAGGCACGGCCAGCTCATTGGCTTTCCTACGTGAGCATGCCCCATAGCAAGGTCAAAGTTTCCGGCACAGAGCCAATGAAACCTTCCTGAATGGTGAGCAGGGAAACCCCAGCACCTGCTTGGCCTCGCTCTTCTCCTCTCCAGCACCCTGGGGATCACCGCTCTGCAAAACAGGAGCTGGTCTGGGCCATATGCCAGACCCACAGCCCTGATTAGAATAATGCCCAGCAGGTTTCGCCTTTCTCCTCATCTCTACCTCGACTTTCCCACCCTTAATTAAACTGAAGAGTTGGCTGTTGCTAAGGGCCCCAATAACAAGACCTGAGTGCTTTTAATTGTTATTGCAAAGACCGGACGCCATCATACATGGGAAGGAAAACTAAAGAAACTAGGAAGTCAACTGTAGCCTACTGAACTCAATGAATGAGAACTATCTATTTAAAGGATGAAACATTCTTGATTTTCACCAATATTGGCCAGATCTGGCAATGGGTGAGTGTGTGCAGTAATCCAGTCAGAGTGGATGAGTTAGATGTAGGCAGGAACCATTTCAGATAGGATTTGACGTTGGAACTAGACAAGGCTTTGAGGTTTTGAGTATCTTTAATTTTTCTTACTCGTGTAGGTGAGAGAGCTTCGTCTCTGAACTCCTCCTCCCTCTCTTTCCCTGCTATTCTTCTTGCTTTCTCTTCTCTTCCTCTTTCTCTTAAGTGGATCTTGACTTGGAGGGTGGAAAACAACTACTTATTGTCCCCTCAAGTCCTGCACAAAGGCATTGATGGTGGCTCCTGAACAAAACACCTCCTCACTGATGTGACATGATCTACACAGAGTTGAATATAGAATATGTGTCAACTGAAAGTGGTTCTCACCTATCTACTTATTTATCGGTCACACCTCATCTTGGGCGCTTTTTCTAGGAGAAACATGTTGACAAGAAAATGTAAATGGAATGGTAAAAGTCAGACACAAGTAAGTTGGGAGAATTACTAGGTATGTAAGGAAGTTAAAGGAGAGACAACATGGCATCTGTATTTTGGTAGGGCTTAAGCAAACAAACAGATCTAAAAGTAGGACAAAATAAAAACAAAACCTAAGCAAGACAGCATCTTATCACCCAGAGTGGCTGAGCTCTAATCATGGCCAAAGAGGTAAAGGTATGTGAGATGGAATATTACATTGTTCTGTATATAGTTTCTGCATCACATCCTATATAATAAAAGGCTAATATGCAAATAGACCAAATGGCAGAACAACCGGAACAACTGAACAACCGGTTGCTATGATGTGCGCTGACCACCAGGGGGCATGTACAGAACATGGTGGGCGTTGGCTGTGGCGGGATGGTGAAGCAGGTGAGCGGGGGTGCCAGACCAAGGCGGGACGCCGGTCACTGTCATCAGGGCAAGCCTCTGGTGATTACTGAAAATTCTTTGCTCCTGTGCGCCACGGTCCCGTCAGGCATTTGCACCTGCTGCTGGCGCCAGCCCTGCTCACACCCGCAGTCAGTGCCAGAGCCGCTGCTTGCACCCACTGCTGGTGCCTGGCGCCAGTCCCAATCACTTGGCGCCATCAGTGGGTGCGAGTGGTGGCTACTGGCCCTGATCGCCCCTGAGGGCTTCTCCACCTCCCCCTGTTTCTGAGGGGTGATTGGGGCAGCAGCCATCGATCATACCCACTGCTGGTGCTGGCCCCAATTGCTCCACACCATCAGCGAGTGCGAGTGGGGCCGGCGTCTTCAGTGTGTGGGAGCAGTGGCAGTGGTAGTGGGGCTGCCGGCAGACAGGGGACTGGGGGTGGGGGCTGTGGTGAGAGGGGCTGGGCAGGGGTGCAGAGGATGGGCCGGGACCTGCCCCTGTGCCCACCGCAGCCTTGCAGCCCACAGTTCCTTTCAAGGTGCACGAATTTGTGCACTGGGCCCCTAGTATATATATGGAGAGAGAGACTCACTAATCCTTTGAAGGACTGCTACTCAGTCAGGGAATTCCTGGTCAGTGTGAATCAGTTCAAGTCAACACAAGGGATGACTTATGCTCTGAGCATTTAGGGGAGTGTGGAACTCCATGCAGTTGGGCTGGTAACCCTAGGAGACTTTGTTCACAGTGACTGGATCTGTTAGGGCAGATCTAGGCTGAGACTGTAGATGGAGTAATGGTGATGACACATGTAAGTCACTCAACATTGTCCCCTGAAAGGAGCCTGGAGTGTTATAATACAGGAAGCTGCTGATTATTACATGACTTTATTTTTCCTCTTGGGATCTTTAGAGAAGAAGAAAATATTGGTGTGTGTGTTTCCAATAGATCCTCCAATTTGTAGAGCTCTGATATTTGATTCAAGGGAAGGAAAAAATATATAATACCTATATAAATATATACAATATGTATATATATGTTTATGTGTGTGCAAATATCTTTAGTAAAACATTAATGAAATTGATGTAATTATCTTTTGGGCAAAAATAATCTCTATATATACCACAATGAATTAGGGCACAATTTTTCACTCTGCAAAACAATTTTTTTTTCCTTCACAAAATGATCCCTTTTAAGGTTATAAATGAACAAACTGGTAAAATCCCATAGGTCCTTAAAATAGGATTTACTATAGTGCATTAATAATAATAATAATTCACATTTATAACCCTTTTATCTTGTGCTAGGTACTGAGCTAAGAGCTTTATATGAAACTAGAGGCCCGGTGCACGAAATTCGTGCACGGAGGGGAGTTCTCCCTCAGCCAAGCCTGTACCCTCTCCAATATGGGACCCCTCGAGGGATGTCCGACTGCCCGTTTAGGGCCGATCCCACGGGCAGTCGGACATCCCTCTCACAATCCAGGACTGCTGGCTCCCAACTGCTTGCCTGCCTGCCTGCCTTTCTGATTGCCCCTAACCGCTTCTGCCTGCCAGCCTGATCACCCCCTAACCACTCCACTGCCAGCATGTTTGCCCCCAACTTCCCTCCTCTGCCAGCCTGGTCACCCCTAACTGCCCTCTCCTGCAGGGTTGATCACCTCCAACTGCCCTTTCTTACAGGCCTGGTCCCTCTCAACTGCCCTCCCTTGCAGGCCGGGTGCCTCCCAACTGCCCTCTCCTGCTGGCCATCTTGTGGTGGCCATCTTGTGTCCACATGGGGGCAGGATCTTTGACCACATGGGGGCAGCTATATTGTGTGTTGCAGTGATGATCAATCTGCATATTATTCTTTTATTAGATAGGATAGAGGCCTGGTACAGGGGTGGGGGCCAGCTGGTTTGCCCTGAAGGGCGTCCCGGATCAGGTGGGGGTTCCCTTGGGGCGTGGGGCAGCCTGAGTGAGGGGCCTGTGGTGGTTTGCAGACCGGCCACGACCCCTGGCAACCCAAGCAGAGGCCCTGGTATCTGGAATTTATTTTCCTTCTACAATTGAAACTTTGTAGCCTGGAGTGGAGCCAAGCCTGGGGTTCCCTCAGAGGCCGCAGCCATTTTTGTTGGGGTTATAATTGAAACTTTATTGCCTTAAGCGGGTGGGCCCAGCTAGGGTGTGCGGAAAGCTTTGCTTCCCCTGTTGCCGGCGGCAACCCTGGCCTGCTCTCTGAAGCTCCATTCTGCCGCCATTTGTTTGAATTTGTTTACCTTCTATAATTGAAACTTTGTAGCTTGAGTGGAGGCTTAGGCCTGGAAAGGGCAGGCGGAAAGCTTGGCTTCCTCTGTTACCTAGGAAACCTTGCTCTCTGTGGCTGTAGCCATCTTGGTTTGGGTTAATTTGCATACTTGCTCTGATTGGATGGTGGGCGTGGTTTGTGAGTGTGTCGGAGGTATGGTCAATTTGCATATTTGTCTATTATTAGATTAGATATCTCATCTAAATCTCCCAATCACCCTAGGAGTTAAGCTTCTATCATTATGCCCTGTCTTGAGAAGTGGAGGTTTAGAAAGTTGAGTAACTTGCCCCAAGTCACACCATTAGGAGGGGTAGCTGGGGTTTGATCCCAGGTAGCCTAACCCCAGGGCCTATCGCCATCCTCAGCAATAGCATTTCTATGTTTTGGGTCCCACAATGGCTCTTATGCAAAGTGATACTGCACAGACAGCTTAGGACAAAGCAGTACACACAGCTAAGGTGTGAATAGGAATAAAATCATTAACCCTTGGTTTGGATCCAGATGTCATTCATTTTAGCCAATGTTTTCTTGCTCATCATTAAGGATTTTGCTTTTATCTTTTTTTTAAAAAAAATTAAGTTTTATTGATTTCAGAGAGCAAAGGAGAGGGAGAGATAGAAACATCAATGATGAGAGAGAATCATTGATCAGCTGCCTCCTGCACGCCCACCACTGGGGTTCGAGCCCACAACCCTGGCATATGCCCTTGACCAGAATCGAACCCGGGACCCTTCAGTCTGCAGGCTGACGCTCTATCCACTGAGCCAAACTGGCTAGGGCTGCTTTTATCTTTCTTTTTTTAATTTGGGGAAAATCTGATGGCCAATAGGTGGACTGAATTCCTGTGGTCAATGCTGGTTCTGAGCAGGGATAGACAGACACAGTATTAAAAGACAGAATGTAGAGAGATCGCCAATCTAGATTTTTCTCTGGATAAGTACAACTGCCTTGGACCATATAGGGCCCAAAGCTTTTACTTATTGGGCAAGAAACTATTGATTCTGATGTGGTGAATCACCCCTCAGGCACAGGTCTTCTGGAAGTCAGCCAATTCCAGCCTTTTGTGATGTTGCCCAAAGAGAACTCAGTCTAGCACCTGAACGCTTGGGAAATTGATCAGACCCCTCTTGCCTTCCGCATCCTCTCACCATATACACACACGTCATACAGAAACAGCCACGAGTGAGGGAGACAGACCTGGAGAAATGACCAATATTTATTCAGTTCATAAAATACAGAACTTTTTTTTCCTAGAAACACCAGGGAGAGGAATCCTGGTCCTACCCAAGGGATGAATGGGTCTGAGAAAATTCGAGGGAGACTTCTTGTGTAAACATAACTGAGGTTAAAGATCATTGCCGCCCTGGCCAGGCTAAAAAACATGGAGAAGAATGTGCCATGCCGGGCATGCGGGGCGCTGTCTGTCAGGGGAGGTAAGGAGTGGGTGGCAGGAGGGGTTCACGAACCCTGCTTATCTACCAGCTGAAGTTTTGATCTCAAGGCTGGGAAAGACACGGCCAGAAATAAATGTTTAAGGCATGACATTCTTTCCATGCTAGGACACCGCATTCTTGCAATTTGGTGACAAATGACTGAACAGCGAGCTGGGTCCCATTTATGATCTAACTCCATAAAAATGCAACTCTGAGCATGGGCTCCAGAGCATGCCAGGAAAGAGTTAAAGCTAAATATTGCTGCCTCACTCACTTCTTCCTTTTCAGTGAGTGATAAGCGAGGATGCTCAACAGGCTGGCTGCCTTCTGAAGGTGCCTTCTCTCTTTTTCTCTCTGTCTGGTTGTCTGCCTTCTGCAGCAGAGAATCTCTCTCTCATTTTCCTCTCCTCCTGGGCTTGAAATCAGACATAAGAAACATGTACCTGCCCTAGCTGGTTTGGCTCAGTGGATAGAGCGGCCTGCGGACTGAAGGGTTTTGGGTTCGATCCCCAGTAGGGGGCATGCAGGAGGTAGCCAATCCATGATTCACTCTCATCATTGATGTTTCTCTCTCTCTCCCTCTCCCTTCCTCTCTGAAATCAATAAAAATATATTAAATACATAAATAAATAAAACGTGTTTGTTTAAAAAAAAAAAGAAGAAAGAAAAAACATGGACCTTGTAGCTTTAAAAGCACTTTCAAAGCACATCTCATCATCCAGAATGGTTGGCTGTTATCAGGGCCACAGAGGTAAAGGCAGAGGGTGAAAGAAATGGACAATCCTTCCCACTTGGGACGAGCTGGGAGTGAGTGTGTGGGTGTGTCTGGGTGTGCGTGTTCCGTGTAGGGAGGGTTTGAATGGAGTCCAGCTAGAATTTGCTGCAATAATTCTCCAACCGACGGAACAAAGCTTCCAATAATACATGGTGACATTTACACAAATATTTGCGGTTGTGCTTTCCATCTCTTCTTATAGGAAACGAGGGAGATTTCTAAATGCTTTGGGGATGTGATCAGTAGACAGTAGTGGGAAAGAATTTCCCCGAAACTTGACTTGCAATCAAAATAAGGAAGGAAGATCTGAAAGAACCGAGACCAGTTCAGCTAATCAGGATATGGCACTTTCCGACATCTGCGTGTCCAAACACGTGTTTTGAATTCGATCCTATTAACATGTGTCACTTTAATGAATATTTTCCTTTGGAGCCGATTGGGTGGTTACATTTTTGGCAATCATCTCACGGTCTGTTGCTTACATTACCTGACCCACAGTCCATTTTTTTTTTCTTTTTCTGGGGTTGGCTGTGGGAAAGAAAAGAAATGTGGAAAGGATCTCAGAACCTGGAAAACAGTCTTGAGCACAACCCATCTTTAAGGGAACCGCTTCAAACAGAAGCTCTCGAAGGATTATCTGCTCATTGTCTGTGACATCATGTGTAACAAAAGGAGTAAGTTCTCTTTGTATCAAAAAGATAAGGGGGGGGGGAATCCCACAGGAGGGGATGAGATGTCTTTCTTTTTTTTTTTAAAGCGTGAACTAGAACGTCAGGTCTCTGCATTCATCTGGTTGGCTTTTTAAAAATATATATATTTTATTGATTTTTTTACAGAGAGGAAGGGAGAGGGACAGAGAGTTAGAAACATCGATGAAAGAGAAACATCCATCAGCTGCCTCCTGCACACTTCCTACTGGGGAGGTGCCCGCAACCAAGGTACATGCCCTTGACCGGAATCGAACCTGGGACCTTTCAGTCCGCAGGCCAACGCTCTATCCACTGAGCCAAACCAGTCAGGGCCATTCAGTTGGCTTTTTAACAAAACCAACCAGAGACCAGCAACTTCCTTGGATCCCAAACTGTTTTCAAGGGGTCAACAGTGAGATATCCTCACTGATCATTGAAAAGATCCACACAACCCGGCTGGGCTGGCTCAGTAGTTGAGCGTTGACCCAGGAACCAAGAGGTCGCCAGTTCGATTCCCAGTCAGGGCACATGCTCAGGTTGCAGACTCAAGCCCAGTAGAGGGCGTGCAGGAGGCAGCCCGTAGATGATTCTCTCTCCTCATTGACGTTTCTCTCCCTCTCTCTCTCCCTCTCCCTTCCTCTCTTTGAAAATAAAAACATACTTAAAAAATAAATAAAAATCTCCAGACAGGAACATCACCTCATGCTCTGAAAAGCCTTTCCAGGCCCCTGCTCTTTGCAGAGCCTTTAAAAATATTGTGTTTTCTGCGAAGGTGAGTCCTTGGCTAACTCCCAGGATTTTTAGGAGGAGCGGGAGGGGAAGGAGAAGGAGAAGGCAGCCCTATGCTGGATGCCATGTGTGTGCGTGTGTAGGTGAGTATGTGTGCATGTGAGTGTGTGTACATGTAGTCTGTGTTTATGTGTGTGTAAGTACCGTATTTTCCGGCGTATAAGATGACTTTTTAACCCAGGAAAATCTTCTATACGCCCAGTCATCTTATACACCGGAAAATACGATGTGTGTCCATATGAATATGTATATGAGTACATGTGTGCATATAGATGAGTGGATATGTGTCTGTATATGTGAGTGTGTTTCCCATTAGACATTAAGCTCTTTGAGGCGGTTCCCCAGAATGGTTAAGGGCATAAGCTTTGGGATCACAGACCAAGGGGAAAATCCAGGGACCCTCTCTCTCTACCTGTGCAGCCTCTGACAGGCTGCTTCATCTCTCGGGGCCTCAGTTTCCTCATCGGTGGATGGAGGGAAGAGCCGCACGCACCTTGAGAGGCTGCTGTGAGCTGGGACCTGGAGGTGAATGGCATGGGGCCTGCTGGGAAGGTCCTCACCAGGCCGCTCAGATTCCATCTCCGGGGACCTCTTTCCCTCTGGGTTCCTGGAGGAGTCGTGGCTTTTGTGTTTTGTTTTTAAACACAGTGGGTGTTCCATCTGCTGGTGGATTCTCTGACTCACCGCAGCGTGTGGGTGCTTGTCCCCGAGAGGCCGTCGCTCACGCTGCTGGGAGAGGCACGGTCACCCTCCCTGCTCTGTCTGCGGCACTTCCCAGCTGACGGCCCCAAGTGCTCATGGGGCACAGCTCCAGACGCTAGCCCTGCAGTTGTCTGTGCGGGGAAAGGGGTCCCACCTCGCTCTGCTCCACACCATCCGGTCTGAGGCACAGAGTCCTCGCAGATGGGGAGGAAGGAAGCCAAGGCTGAGGGATGCAAGGGACTCAGCTCCAAGGGATCACTGACGTTGCACTCCATGGAGTGGCCTCTTCACCTCCCGTGTGCTGCGCTCAGAAGCAATGACACAGACTGGGCAGGCCCCTTGCCTTACACTCGAGATTCCATCAGCATCCTGGTTCCGCGAAGGACTTCCTGGTGGGGCAGGCCAGCTCCCTCTCAGAGTTTCAGATTCTGTTTTCTGAACTCCTTTGCGAGGCAAAGGGCCACATTCAGAAAGCTGATTCGTCAGGGATGGGTTCAGAACTGTTTACTTCAACATTCAACAAACACTCAGGCAACACCCTCTCGTGGCAGGCACAGTGTGAGATGCTGGGAGGAGAGGCGAAGTTAAAACACTGGCCCCAGTTTTAAAACGCTCCCAGTTCAGTTGGGGAGAAAGACAAGTAAAGTAGTGGCTCCAGGGTGGTTGGGGGACTGCTGGGATGGGTGTGGCAGCACGGGGTTCATGGGATGGTGGGGAGAAAGCAAAGAGGTGGAATAACCGGTCCAGGATCATAAAGCCTGTAAGGGGTGGAGGAGTTTGTATGACTATGACACCTGTGTGCTTACACACTAAGATATATGCCTCTTTCTCCAGTTGCCCACATCCTAGATTTTTAAAAATATATATTTATTGATTTTTTTTACAGAGAGGAAGGGAGAGGGACAGAGAGTTAGAAACATCGATGAAGGAGAAACATCAATCAGCTGCCTCCTGCACACCCCCTACAGGGGATGTGCTTGCAACCAAGGTACATGCCCTTGACTGGAATGGAACCTGGGTCCCTTCAGTCTGCAGGCTGACGCTCTATCCACTGAGGCAAACCGATTAGGGCCACATCCTACATTTTGATAGGTAACTAAAACAATGATACTTAGACTCTAAGATGAGAATAACCCCACGATTACTAATGGGGTATGTCCGCGAACAATTTTTAATTTTACATTATTTTTAAGAAGCAGCATTGTGCAATGAATCACAGCGATATGAACCAGGCTAATCGAGTGGCAAAGGCTAAAACATGCAACCAGACAGAAAAGAAGAATTCTGTATGGTGTGTCTGTAACGTCTACATACAACTGCACATGCGCAAGGCCTTCCAAAGGTTCTCTGTCAGTGAGGGTTGGGCCGGGCTGCACGTAACAGAAACCAGACCGCAGTGGCTTCTGCAAGTCTGAGGTGCCAGCTCAGGGCTGGTGTAGCCACTGGAGGCAGCCAGCTGGAGCACAGGCTGTTGCCAACTCCTAGCTCATCATTCCTGCCATGTGCTTGGCACCCTCATGGTTGCAAGATGGCTGCTTGAATCTCCAGCTACTGCATCTACCTTCCAGACAAGGAGAGGTGAGGGGTGAGGACATAAGGTGCCTGCCAGCTGTGTTTGGCTCCGTTCACTGGGAAGCAGTCCTATCCCTTTCCACTTGACTCTCATTGTCCCCCTGCTGGGAGATACAACCTTCTGGCCTGTCATGATTCTAGAAAGAATGCTTTTTTTTTTTTTTTTTTTTTTTTTTTTTTTTTAGACTAAACTGCTGCCCTACACAAAATCCGGGCTCTGTTAGTAAAGAGGAAAGAAAGAAGGCATATTCTCATAGCCAGCACTGGCACCACTTTCCCTTAAGCAGCTTGATTATTTGCTTAAACTCTTGTTTAAATCATTTGTCCTTTCACAAAACTCATTACAATCTATATGGGACAAGAATACAGTTCAACTCAAGCTTGCTTGAAGGATCACAGAGTCTAAATAAGGTGAGTCTACATGGCACTTGACTGTACAAAGGGACCAGGTACCTCTTTACCTTTTGTGTTGTGTTGCTATAGCCCCAAAATGTTCTTTTTTGGTGAGAGTAAACCTATTTCCCAGCTATTTTGTGCTTTCAAATGAAATAGGTCTATGTTTTTTATATTATCCAGTTCTTCTTTTATTCCTAATTTGTGCCACTAGTTCTTTTCATTGGGTTGTAGTGAAAGTTTTTATAAAATATGCCCTGGATTTCAAATAAATATGAGCAGAAGAAGAACTGAATAAGAGTGTGAATATAGAAACCAAAGGGTTCAATAATGAATCACTCAACACATATTTATTGAGTGTTTTCCACAGCCAAGGTAATTACTTTATAACACAAACCTTTATTATTTCCCTCGGCACCTGGCATACTGTACTATATATGACGGTTAATAAATGTTGCTGACTGACAAAACTGCATCTACTAGGGAATTTAAATGGGTAGAGAAATAATGTAATTCCACCCATCATCATCATTATCACCATCATCATCACCACCATCACCATCATAATTATCACCATCATCATTGTCACTATCATCACTATAATCACCTTCACCATCATCATCTACATCATCCTGATTATCACCATAATCATCATACCATCATCACCATCATCGCCATCATTAGCATCACCACCATCATCATCATCATCATCATCATCATCATCATCATCATCTTTATTACTGGGGAATTGCAAAATGTTATTTTTTAAAAAAGTGAAGTAGCCCTGAGCTGGGATTGTGCGGGAGGAAGGATCAAAGTTATAGGCTGGTCAAGAGTCTTAGAAAAGAGAAGTGGAAATAAGACTATCACCCATGGGGGCCCAGATGCAAATCTTTCAGACATTGGGGTGCTACCACTTTAATTGCTCATTACTTTATTTTGGTTGTGAAACTGCTGAGCCTTGCTTCCGACAGAAAAATGCATAAAACCATGGATCTTCTGCATTATGACAACACAAAAGGTCACCGCTTTTTGGGACAACCCATAGGGAACCCTGCCCATTCGCAGACAGAAGCACCTAACTCCAAGGGTTGGGTGAATGAAGTCCAAAGTTAGAGGGGAACTTGAGATGAGTCAAAGAGAACTGAAATGTCAACATATTTTGAAAGACATTGCAACACAAGTGCCAAATGATCTATTCATGTACTCTTCATTCATTTATTCATTCATTCATGCAACAAACATGATGGAGAGCCTGCTATGCATGCTATGGCTATAACAGTGAACAGAAACCAAGTCCCTGCTCTCAGAGGGGCTTCCACTCTGGAGAGAGAAGCCAGATCATTAGTGAAAAAATAAATACACACACACACACTTACACACACACATGAGACAGCGCTAAGTGCTTAGAAGGAAGATAAAGCAGGTGAGGGGACTGAGAGAGCTGGGGTAGTGATGGCAGTGGGGTCCTGTTTCAGATAGGCTATTTAGGGACGGTCTCTCCAATTAATGGGACATTTGAGCAGAGAACCAAAAGAACTTGGGAGGCGGGGAATGTGTCTCTCTGGGAAAAGACACTTCCATATAGGGACACAAAAGAGACAGGAGCTGCTTGGTGTGTTTGAAAAGCAGTGTGTGTGTGTGTGAAGATGCGGCTGGAAGACAGGGTGGCTGCAGCAGTCATCCAGGGGCAGGATGATGGTAGCTGGGGACAGACTGGGGGCTGGTTACTTTTCCACTCTGTCCTTTCCATTGTCCTCGGCGCTGTTTCTTTAGTCTTCCCTCCTTTGCCTTTAACTCAACAACCACAACCCCCTCAGTATTGGTCCATCAGAAAGTCATCCTCAGGTATAATTTCTATCATACTAGCATTATACCACCCAGCATTCTATAGCTGCCTCTAAATGTACACTTTAAAGAAACAGCTAAGCTTCTAGATAACAGCTCTCAAGGCTCCTACTCAATGACCTTCCCTCCCCTCCTTACAACGTGGTCTGTGTTTTTATTCTTAAGCAAATAGATGCCCTTGATCTTCTTTGTATCCTTTGTCCCTCATGCCTTCAACCATCATTCATTCTATTTCCCTTGCCTTAAAGTTAGACCTTTACCCGCTGTTAATTTCCTATATTTTAGTTGTGTTTTCCTTTGCTGACAGTATCTGGTTCTAGTCACTCCTTGGATAACTCTGCTCAATTAAGGCAGCCTGTATTTACATAGTTTCTGCTCTTGTGTCTTTTATTTGTTTATCTGTTGTTTTTGGCATTTCTAGGATGGTTTTTCAACTTCTCAAAAGTGGGGACTGTTTGAACTACCAACTGTTTGAATATCCAACCAATATTCTATATACAGAAGGCACTCAATGAATGGCCAGGTCTCTATTGACCAAGTGTGACACCTCAATCCTTTGTGCTTCGGCCAAGTCCAAAGGCAACTCTCTTATCTCCCACACTGACTGGTCCACACAGCCATCTGCCCAGAGCCTGCGATTGGAATTCTTTAATGTGCAGATCACTATCTGTGGGCACAAGTATGGCTTGATGCATGACCAAAAGTACTTCCCACCCCAAGCACGCAAGCCTTTGGTTTGCAGCCAAAGGCAATTATGTGTAGAATCTGGAACTGTTTGTGATTCTAAGTTTCATGCTTTTTTATTCTATGTCCTTTATGCTTTTCTCCAAGAGCCACCCCATTTCCAAGGGATTAGCATCAGGCCAGCCGTTGGCTGTTGGCTGCTAGAGTTGTTTGGCAAACCACAGATCCTCTGCGTTATTTGAAGTGGTATTCGAGTATGCATTTTCTCTGCTCACCTGAATTATAATTGGCTGATCTCTGTTAACCATATGTAACAGCCACATGGCTCCCCCTTTGAGTCTGAACTATACGATGCAGCATGGAATTGTGTGCTAACTCAAATTGTTTGGTACTTGCTTCATGTCTGTAAGTAACTCTGTGAGGGTGGGAAAGATTCTTTTATAGTCCTATCAAGTCTGGTGCAGCTGATCACCTCAGTCTTTATGGTTTAGCTGATCGACTGGACCAATGAGTGATATAATTTTCAAGCTACAGGAGGGAAATCTCAGTGGTTCTCAAACTTTTATGTGCCTTAGAATCACCTGCAGGGCTTTCTGTTAAAACAGCATTGCCAGGCTCCACCCTCAGAGTTTTGGATTCACTAATCCCATTAGGTCTGGAGTTGGCTGGAGATTTTGCATTTCTAGCAAGTTCCCAGGTGCTGCTGCTGTTGGTATTGCCCTGGGGGCGGGGGGGCAGTCACAGTTAAGAATCACTGCCCAGCACTATACTAGGAATCCAGCTTTCCCTTTGGGAGGTTGGCAGGCAGAGTGAGATCTTGTCTAGCTTCAAGCTTCTGACCATAATTCATGCCTAGAGAGTGGTGGTCCAATCTTCCTTCCACATGTCTGTGGGAATGAACTAGCTGTTTGGGCTCTTTTGTGAGCACTTTTATTAGTTCATCTCTGAGTCATGCTTATTATACTTGATTATAACGTTAGCCAGAAACACCCAGCTCAAATGCTTCCAAAGATGTCACCACTGTAAAAAGTGCCAACCCAGGCGAATTGGGCTAGCATTGTCCGTCTGTCTGGGGGTTGGACAGTTACCTGTGCATCTTAAACATTTCTGCAGGATATGAAGGAAGAGAATAGCATGATATTGTAGAAAAACCAAAGACTTTTGGAGTCAGCCAATGTGTGATTGAGTTACTGAATACTCTAAGTTTCCCATTTCCTCTTCTTGAAAATAGTCTACCAACACCTCCCAGAGAAGGTATAGGAATTAAATGTGTACACAATCCCCCTTTTGTATGGACACACAATACTTCTTAGTGGATAGTGACTAGCTTTCTATCTTTGTATCTTCATACCTATGCACTCTGTATTCTGCCTAGTGCTTCTATGGGTCTCTACCTGCTCCTCGGAGATAGCTGGACGTCTTATGCATCTGAGAAGGCAGCCATGGTTGCACGCTTTGGGCTGTGTCAGACCCGCTTAAAAGTAGATACAAGAAGGTCGGTGATTTGAGTAGTCAGTACAGAAGTACCACCAGGGGGTCTCCATAGTATAGCAACTGTGCCCACCAGCACACACAGAAGAGCTTTTGCTTTTGGCTTTGACAGGGTCAATCTTGGGGAGAATTGAAAAGTTCTCCGAATTTATCTTCAGTGCTCTTGACCTCCTATTCTGTGGCTCCTTTCTCCTAGTGTCTATCCCTCTAACAAAGCTCATTCTTTGAAAATGAGTTAGTGTCAGTGATTCTTCAAGTCCTCTGCTCAATGACTGTCACCAAGAGCCCCTGCGGTGTTGGCGTGTGTCATTTCTTCAGGTGTACTGAGGTGGAAGCAGACCAGGTGTCTCTTTCCAGGAGAACCAGTGTCTTCGTCAAGGTGTCTCTCTATTCTTTGTTGCCCTTTCCTATTCATCCCTGTCCCTAAATGGTGATTGAAAGGTCTCCTCTACAGATTTAGCTCCAGGCATCAACACGTGGGTAAGAAAGAGTACATATGTGGATAAAATTGGCCCTGGGTTCAAATTAATATAAAAAAAATGTTACTATTTTCTGTTGACAGGTGGCATCAGAAAAATCACACGCAAACACACAACTTCCCTTTGAAACCCACTTTCCTCATTATAGAGAGCTACAGGGAAAGCCTCCTTTAACAGGGCAAAGCATTTTGTCAGGATAAACGTGCTCTTTCACTTAGAGGAAATAACTCCTCTGTTTTTACAATGTGAACCTCCGAAAAGAAGCTGCAAACATCTCAGGAGAGAAGAGGATTCCCTTCCGCTCTCCTGGGATTCCACAGCGTGGCTCCAGCTCGTCTGGGGATTTCAAACCTAATGCTGAGACCATTGAGCAAGGAAGGAACAAGTATCATTCCTATGATAAGGAGGGAGCTTAAAATAGCAGGAACAAAGGCGAGCTTATACGTTCCATAGAATATGAAGTGATGACAAGCGAGCAAAATGCAGCTAGGAGTGAAAAGGAAATTCACAAGAGGGCAGGGTAAAGAAATCCTGAATGCCCCAGTTTCAGTTTCTAAGAGAGGAAAACATTCAAAGACTAGCCCTACCTTTCAAAGGTGTTTGTTCAAACACAATGAGCCCACTTAGCCAATGGGAGCTCTTTATCTCAGCCATCTAACGCCCAGGATTTGCCCAGGAGAGCAAATCACAGCTCTCTCTTCAGTTACCATTGGAATGGGTTGCCAGGTACTATTTCTTTTCATTTTATAGTCAAAAGGTGCCTTTTCTACACATCCCCCTCCCCCAGTAGTATTAAGGGGAGAGACCCCAGGAAGAAAGACAGGGATAGCTGAACCATATATGGTGAATTTAAACCAACTAGGGTATTTATTTGAGATAATGCTCTCTCTCTCTTCAGATAAAGATTACACACATGCTTTAGGCAGATAACACCCTTTGCTCTCTGCTTAGCTTTATCTCATTGGGTACTTTGGGGAGACATCGGAACGTTCGTGAAGTGACAGAGTTAGGACTCAAATCAAGACCTGTCTATGCCAGGCACCGTGCTGGCATCTATGTGTCATTAACTCATTACCTTCTCATAAAAACAGCATGAGGTAGCTTGCCTTTTTGGTCCTGTTTTGAAGTGAGAGAATTGAGGCAAAGAGAAGCTAATTAATTTAGCCCAAGGGCACAAATCTTGTAAGCAGTAGGACTCATACTCTGGTATCTGAAGATGACAAAGGTCTGCACTTTTCCTGGTGGCACTGAGATGTAAGCAATGTCATCAGCCAAGGGCTCACAGAGGAAAGAGAAAAGTAGGCATTGGTTGAGATTTGGTGATTAATCATCCTCTTGTCTTCCTCTACATTCTAAATCAGATAGACAGTGGAGTAAGAGAAATGAATATTGGCTTTTGGGTTGGAAATAGACTTACAAACATGGTTTAAAGAAGAGGCTGTAATCTAACTTCTTTCCTCCCCTCAAATTGAGCCAGTTTACCAAGCTGTGGTCTTGTGCCTGGAAGACCAATTCCTGCCCAAGTGTGTTCGCTATGTGGAGGATGAGATGGAGAGCATGCATAGATCCGCTGGAAGGGGCTGGGTAGCTGTGCCCCATTCCTGCCAATCTAATCTTTCACTCTTTCACCTTAGGGAGTGAATGAAAGATGAGACAAAAACATGTCTCTCATTTTCCCCTTCTTGGGAGTGAAATGGAATTGTCCTCCCTCCCAAGGAAACATGAAGAGTCAGGGCTTAAGTGTCCCCCTACAAGTAATGAAACTATCTTTTTCGCAGTTCCTGGTTTGAATTGAAGGAAAGACTCAAGACAGATTTGAGCTCCGTTGACTCTCAACCCTACACAGTTTGTGACCATAAGCCAAGCTCTAGCTTCTGAATTGGAAAAGTAACGCTCACGTATCTGTTCAGTGTGAGATGACTGTGCTAGCTGGGTAATCAAGTGAAGCAGCCAGTCATCTCAGTGGAGGAAATCAGTGAAGCCGATTATTTAACTGGATTGACTCCCCCTCTCCCCCCCAAAATAGAAAGAGAGAGATGGGAATACATTTCATGTGTAAGTCATTTGCTTCTGTCCCAAGGTGGGAAAAAGACATCAGTCAGGAACATTTGGTTGGGAATGAGGATTTAAATGCCCATTTAGTTGAACACAAAGGGAAAGCAAACGAGAAGGAAAGACATGAGTATTAAAAAGGATGATGTAATGGCTGCAGACAGATACACACGTTACAGATGACTTTGATATTGGTGGAGAATGTTGACTAATTCAGTTGAGTTCTTGATGATGAGCCTGCATCAGAAACACTTGTCACCCACTCAGGGATGAGCTCATGTGTTCAGTTCGCAGGGAACACTGTGTGTGAGCCAGTCGTATCAGCTTTATATTGAACACAAATGCTGCTTAACCGAGGGAGGAGAGTCTGATAGATTGCTGGCTGGATATGTCTTCAAGCACATTAGGGCTCCTATTTAAATTACATGGTATGCCTTTCATATCGGAGCTGCAGTTTCCACAGGGCTAAGGTCAAGAGTGTGCCTTTAATATATTGTGAAGAGTTTGGTGAAAGAGCCAAAATGTGTCTAGTGAATTTTAACTTTAGGTTGATGACTATGTCCTGAGAGTTATCCTGTTAGTCTTTGTTCTTGAGAACATCCTGTGACCTGGCCACTATTCTCTTTCATCCTGGAAACACACGCATCAGTCCACGCACACGAACAACCGGCCCCTTCCTGGAGCCAGAGAGTGTATTCTCCTTCCAGGTCTGACATTCACCTCTGTGATCTTGGAGGAGTCACTTTATCTGTCCTTTGCCAGAAGCCAGTTCCAGCATGTCATAATTGCAAGAGTTGAGTCACATATGTTATTGCCTGTTGGGAATGGCTAAAGGCATTTCCCCAAACCTGAAAAGGATGCATTAAATTGACTGTTTGCTGCCAGACAGCTCAGGGCATCTTAATCTACATGTTATTGTCTCCTACTGGCCAAATACCTGAACAGCCATAGGCTATTCCCCATTCTCACAATGGACTCTGTAGAGGAAACCCATACCCTGTGAAGTGTATATCTCCACCTTGCCTTAGGACAATTTGTGTTAATAAAAAGCAAGGGGTCATGAGACAAGAGGAACTTAGCTCCTTTAGCTAGGATCCTCTGACTCCCAATGCTGTTCAAAATTATCTTTTCATCTCTGGACTCTTACTTAAGTTAAACACATCCTTTCTCCAGATTGCTGAACCCTTCTTATTGCTGGAACAAGAACCCTGGCAGTTCTTTCAACAAATGTGTTTTGGGCACCTGTATCACACACAGTTTTCGGCACTGGCTGTGATTCCTGCCTTCTTGGAATTTAAATCTGAGTGGGGAACATAGACCATTAGACAAACCATTACACCCAAATGCAGCAAGTGTTATTTTGGGGGACACGCAGTAGCCTGTGGTAGCACAAGAAGAAGACACAGATTAGAGTAATAAGGGCAACATGGGAACAAGCATTCCTGACAGCACTAGGGAGAACCCATAAGACGAACCATCTTAGCAAGAGCTGCACACAATAAAACTGGCCCTTGTGGACTTGCCAATGTAAGATTCCTTATACACATTATTGCTGCAAACCCAAGTCAGGAGAATGTTGAACTTCTAAATGGGGGAAAGAGAAGATGAGAAAAAGAAGACTCCAATGTAATCACCATTCAGAGCCATGGAAAACTCTTCATTTACATTATTGAAGAAATCACCATTGGAATTTCCATTGGCTCACATGCATGTACCTAAAGGTTGTCTGTAATGTGATGCCAATGGTCCCTTTGTAGAAAACAAAAATTTTCTCCAAGAGATCATTTTAGATCCCAGAAAAAAAGTCAATTTTGATAGTTTTTGCAACCAAAGACTGGGTGATTCCTTGGCCAGCACCATCATTTCAAGAAGTGGTCTTGCTTTTGCAACAATGCCATGCCATAAAAGTAGGCCATGTGTCTCTAAGTAGCTGCCAACGTTTGCACTTCATGTAAATTACTTGGGGGAAGATATGTCCAACATCCAATAGAGAATGTTTCAATTTAGGTGCTGAGGTGCTATTGATTTAGGCAAGGTGGAGGGTGAGAGCGAAGTCTGAAGTTTGTTCATTAACTCATTCATCCATTCATGAGCCAAGTCTTCAATATGTCAGGCAGTATTTTGAATAAGATTTAGGTAGATAAGCAATCAAGATCCATTTTGAATGGAAATACAGTGAATATTTGTTGCCCCAGTAGCTTTTCTTTGGTCTGAATTATCTAGATAACTTTAGTAGTAATTGGGCCTGTAAGATGAAGCAGATAGCCTAACCCTGAAATCATTGTCCATAACACAGAAGAAATCAAGGTTCCTGGTCCTAACACCCAACGTCCTCCCCACAAGAGGTTCTTAGCATCGTGTACATTTCCTACCACCGGCTCACTGAGCCTTCTCTGGGGCTCTCTGGCTGTGCATATCCCATATGTGATCACACAACCAGCAATCTGTCCATCCTCTCCTCCACGTGGACCAAGGAAGCGCTTCAGCTTTTAGAATTCAATATCCATTCCCAGTGTTCCTACGTAAAAATTCTGGTAAACATGTTTATTATCATTGCCATATTTTTCTCTAAACACACTTTCCTGGGATGCTAGTAAAATTCTGAAAGTCCTGGCAAAACTCCTGGATGAGGGCCACCGGGAATGGGAGGGGGACAAGGACGGGTCCAGCGTGGGGGAAGTCAGGCCAATAAACAAGGATGAGCAAGTGGAAGCCAGGTGGGCTGCCATTTGCACGAATGAATGAAACAGCCCGGTGTATTCCAGAAACAGGAAATAATGTCCATAAAGAAAGACATGTTTCCCGTTTTGTTCCACTGGTCATGAAATCGCATCACAGGAGTGGCCATCAGTCTGTAATGTTATCCCCACGACACTTGGGCCTTTGTTCTGTCTCTTTCTCTTCCTCTGCCTGGGAAGCCTTCACAGCCCCACTGGGAGGAAGGGGGAGGAACAGAGCCGCTTGGTCCCTTTTAAGCTTTTAAAGAACACTTGCTTTATTTTTCTTTTCCGACGAACCGCAGCCAATGGGGCTGGTCCTCCTCTTTGAAAGAAACCTCAGCCGTACCTGCTCTTTCGTCTCCTGTGTGGAAAAATGTCCATCGGCTGGAAGCCCTGTGAGTCTTAATTTTCAGGGATTTTTGTTGTAAGCCGTTCGAGGCATGAGCTAAGGTTTCAGGTGAAAGTAACGTTAGTAGGTAAGCCTGATTTCTACTCCTGCCCCACACTCTCTGGGGCTCTAGGGGTAGCTTTGTGTGAGTGGATAAGCTCCTTAGCTAAGATGTAAACTTATGTTTTCTGGTATCTGATAAAGGTTGCTGGAAATGGACACTTAAAGAAAAAAGAAAAGGAAGAGAGTAAGATAGAAAAAAAAAAAATAAAAAAGAACCTGAATCCAAAGGGCTTACAAAGGGATTAGAAAAGTACACTCCAGATGGAAAATGTATAAGTGAAATATCAGTATCATAAAATAACAGGAAATCATGTAATCTACCTGATGGAGAAAATTGTCACTTTAAAAAAAACTATCCTCATTTCCTTCAAAATTATTCTTGCTTTTGAGCCAAAAAGCTACAGCTAAGCTGACCACGGGCCTTTCTTCTGCCAAACTCCTATTTGCCCACAGAACCTCTGTGTGTTTACAATTGAAACATTTCCATTCTATCCTTTTTTTCTTCTAATTAAAATAAAGCCACCCAGGGGCAGACAGAAATCATGCAATGAGGAAGGAAAATTGCTAATGATCTGGGTGAATTATGATCCAGGAGTTTAGAGGAAAATTAGAGTGAGTGTTAGAGCAATGGCCTCAAAGCAAATTTGGGGTCAACCAGAAGAAATGTCTGAGAGGGAATTCCTGTGTTTTCCTTTAATAAGTAATAATAATAATACAATTTGTCTTAAGTATGTGCATAGTGGAAGATAAATCAGAAGATGAATGCCTAAGGCTCTTACTCTGGGGAAATATGATATTGATGTTATTTTTTGCCATGGTTTCCCCCCCTTCTCCCCCTGCCCCAAACCTCTAGAATCAATTACATGACTTGCTAAGCTATTGCTGAGTCTATGAGAAAAAATTTGTTCTCTTGCTTAGATAGGGTATTATCATGATTAAGTTCCTGCTATCGGTGAATAGTATTTTGATTGAGATCATTATGGTATTTCCAAAGGTAATTATTTAAATTGGTTTCATAACCCATGATTGGCTGACTCTCTCTCTCTCTCTCCTCCTCTCTCTCTCTCTCTCTCTCTCTCTCTCTCACACACACACACACACACACATGTACACACATACAGACACATTACCTATTCAATGACATGAATGTTGATCAGGCATGGTGGTTAGGTGCAATGGGCAATAGAAAGATGGACTAGAACTTAAAGGCATAAGTACAAATGTATGTGTGCTTCCAGGTAGGAAGTGGTAACTGTCATAAGAGATGGGCAGATAAAACTTCACAGAAGTTCAAAGGATGAAGGCTGACTTAGGGATGGGATGGAGTCCAAGAAGGTCTTCTTAGAAGGGCAGCGTTTACACTGCCCCTTTAAAGTTGGGCAGAATTGAGACATGACCCTGACTAGGTCTGCACGGATTTTAAACAGAGCTCTGCACATTTGTTGAATCACTCACTCATTTGACAAATGTCTATTGGGCTCCAGGTGTTCTCGGTGCTGGGGAAGGAGCAGTGAACGAGCCAAATATCTCCCATGAAGCTGATAATATGGCAGGATGGGGGTGGTGGTGGTGGTTGGATTTGAACATGTCATTTTTTGAAACCATTGTTGAGAAAATCTGTCTTTCCAACAAATTAATTTGTTGCTGTTGGAAGATTTTAGACAGGTGTCAGGAAAGGTACTGAGATAAGATTCAAGTAAACCTACATTAAACTTCAAACAAAAATTACAGAATTACTGCACATTTCTAAAAGAAATAATCTGAAGATACACACACACACACACACACACACACACACACACACTGAGTGGCCAGATTATTATGATCTCTGAACGCATAATAACCTGGCCACTCAGTATGTATATATATTAGAGGCCCGGTGCATGAATTCATGCATGGGTGGGGTCTTGCCAGCCTGGCCAGGGGGAGGGGAGACATGGGAGGTTGGCCTGCCTGCTGGTCGAACTCCTGGTCAAGGGGACAATTTGCATATTAGCCTTTTATTATACAGGATATACACTGAGTGGCCAGATTATTATGCGTTCAGAGATCATAATAATCTGGCCACTCACTCCATATATATATTATGTCACCCCCCACATAATTTTAGAAAGAAAGCATTCCTAAGTTCATTGCACTCTGGTCATAATATATATATCCACAAATTGGAAAGAAGTTCAGAAAAAAGGCTAGTGATAGTGGCTAAGAGACCTTTGCTTCTACTAGAGATAAAGGGTAAGAATGAAAGCAATAAAAAAGAAGAGGCCCAGATCATTTTTAAGATAAGATGTAGAGCAGAAGAAATAGGAAATGTGTGAGATTAGTTCAGGAAGCATAAGGTTCAAATTGGAAGACAAATACTCCTAATGGACACTTCCTAATGAATGTGTGAGAGTTAGTCCCTTGGCAACTAACAAGTTCTTTGTCTTACACAACCCTTGCATCTACCCAGGAAGGAGACACACGATGGGAGATAAGACAGCTAGCAACAGTTCCTACATCATCTGCAGAGTTAGGACTAGTTTCTGAATACACCATGAATAGACTAATCCCACTTACTTGAAAACAGATAAACATTTGCTCATTTGAGGTTATATAATCACTAGGAAATGGTTGGTCAGTATTGAATAATTTTGGTTTTAATATCTACAATAAGCAAACAAGATTTCAAAGAGGAATTAATCCAGCTGTTTTATTCTAGACCTTTTAGAAAGCAAAACACGAGGCAAGAATTAAAATGTCCACAACTGATTTGGGAAGAACAAGCCAAGAATACTGAAAGTGAGGGGAAAGCATCAGAGACAACAAAAGATGAGAAGCAGTGTGTTGTGCTGGGTTACTTCATTGGCCATCACTTGACAATAAGTTGGCAAGATACATAGCAGGTAACGCATGACGTGTGTCCAGTCTTCTCATAAGGAAGAAATGTGTGATGGGTTTGCAAAGAGAACCACATCTCAGAGAGGAAAACGAAGAGAGAAATGATGTATTGAGTTCCCTCTGGTCTCTTGCTTCCCACTGGTCCATGTCCAACCTCAGGGGAGTTCATTTTTCTGAAGTTTTAGGTTGCAACATCTGCGTCCTTGCATCTTCTCGGGAAGCCAGATCCCATGTTCCATAACCATGTTAGGAAGGAGAGGAGCAGCTTGGCACGTGTGACCAAGAAAGAATGAAGGGGGCAGAGGAGGGGCTCCGAGAAGACAGAGAAGGTCTGTGTTCAATACACCAATCAAGGGATGTTAACAAGGGATGTTAACACCTCCAGGCACTCGCCCCTTCTACTTGGATCTTCTGGCTCATGTAGTTCATTGCACTCTGGTCATAATGAGACCATTCCAGGGAAGCACTCTCTCTTTATATATCCCACTAAATGAGTTATATATATGTTTTTGTTTCCCAACTGGATCTTCATGAGCTCCACAGGAACGAAGGCTGATTTATTTCTCCATCTCTAGCACCGGGCAGAGGTCCTGACATACAGCATTCCTTCAAAAATACCAGGAAAGAGCAGGGTAGATGGAAAAACAGAAAGAAGCTAGGAGTTCGTTTGTGAGTGCAAATATTTACCATTTCATTTTCTTTCCATGCAACGTGTAAAAACGTCGACCCTGTCAGTAGGTGCTTGGTACTTCATAAACCATGTTTCCCAACGGGGGTGGGCAGGAAGTGCAGAGAGGAGAAGCACAGGCATGGGGGAAATTCGCCAGGTGATTATGACATGACCTTCCTTTTTTCTACAAAGAGATAAGAACCAGTGTCCCACCTGAATCCATTCCCAAAAGACATGGACTGACATTTCCAGCAAAGAGAGTAGCATATCCAAAGGCATAGAAGTATAGCATTTGGGGAAACTTCAGGTCAGGAGTAAACTCTTTGCCAGTGTTTACCCCTGACCTCGTAGTTCTATTCATTAGGTGGATTCTGCCAGAACAAGGCACAAAAGGTTTTCTGGGTGGCAACTACGCTTATCTGCCACCTAGAATTTCTTGATAGTGGTTGGGTACACTTCGATTATAAGCCAAGTCAAGGAGGACAAATACAATTTCTCCCCGTCGCCCCCCACATAATTTTAGAAAGAAAGCATTCCTAAGAGAAGCTATGAGTTCCCTAAATTGGAGATGGGAGTAGAAAAGCCTTAAATGACTTGCCAAAAATATAGACTGCCCTGATGCTGGAATTGGGCTGGAACTGGGCATGGGCTTTCCTCCCTGACCTGGTCAGGGTTTCCAGCTTTCTTGGGGTTAAACATAGCCCAGAAACGCGTTGCTACAAAACAGAATGGAAACACCAAGCCCAGTTTAACTCAATTTCCCTGGATCAGGGTGGGTCCCTGTTACCCTAAAATAGCATGTGAACAGCAGAGTTTTCTCAAAGGCCTTCTACCATATTAAATTACCAAAATAAATAGCAGCTATATTTTATCTGCAGTATCAGCACGATCATATAACACAACGTAGGCTGGTATCACTTAACCAGCTGGGCTTAAAAAAAAACACACACACACAAAAAACCCATAGTGGAATATTGGAAAGCGTCGGGCGCTAATGCATACCACAGTGTGTCTGGCTTATTACCGTATTATGATGAATTAAAGCTTTAGATCTGACTAATTGATTCAGAATCCCCGTGCTCTGCAATGCGATGCCCTCTCTGAGAAACCACACTCCAAGGCTGATTTCCACAGTGAAGGGACAGAAAGGGCTACTCTTGCGGAATGATTAGCTGACTGTAGGTTGGCATAGCTGTGCTCAACCGTCCTCTTTCTTTAGAACTTGAAAGAGAGTAAAAGAAGTAGAGGTCAAGTTACTTTACCAGGTGAACCCAGAGAAGAATAAAGGTGGAACATATTAAACAAAAGATGAAAATGTTTCATCATTTTGATCTTATCACTTGTAGATTTCCAATAGAATCAAACCTCCATAACTGGAGATTTTGAACTCGCCGGTAGGGGTGGAGGAGGGTGCACATTTAATTTCTTGAAAAGGTTCGTTAAATGCAAAATACTTCTCATTCTTTCTTATTGAGGTACTAGAGGCCTGATGCACGAAATTCGTGCAAGGGGCTTGGCCCTCGCAGCTGCGGCGGCTGCCTCAGCCCTTGGCCCTCGTAGCCCCCGCCTCATCTGGAAGGTTGTCCAGAAGGTTGTCCGGACGGTCGTTCCATTATTCGGGCGTCTGGTCTAATTAGCATATTACACTTTTATTATTATAGATAATTGACATACAAAGCACATTAATTTCAGGTGTACAATGTAATGATTCTATATTTGTATATGTTGGAAAATAATCACCACAATGAGTCTGGTTAACAGCTGTCACCACACAGAGTGACAAAATTTTTTCTTTTCTTGTGGTGAGAACTTTTAAGAAATACTCTTCTTAGCAACTTTCATATATGCAATAAAGTACTGTTAACTATAGTCACCATGATGTATATTACATCCCCAAGACTTATGTTCTTCTTTTTAAAAAAAGTATTTTTACTGATTTCAGAGAGGAAGGGGGAGAGAGAGAGAGAAACATCCATGATGAAAGAGAATCACTGATTGGCTGCCTCCTGCATGCCCCCTACTGGGGATCGAGCTCCCGAGGCAGGTATGTGCCCTGACCATGGAATTGACCACCTGGTTCATAGGCAGACACTCAACCACTGAGACACACTGGCCGGGTAGGACTTAGGGGTATTTTGTAACTATAAGTTTGTACCTTTTGACCTACCTTTACCTATTTCTACCCCAACCCCTAATTTTATTATTTTTAAGGACATATATTATTTAAACTAAATGCTTTTAATTACTCCCAAATTCTAGCAGGCCTGCTAACTAGACAATTCTTTTAGTCTATTATTACACTAGACAATTTCTGTTAGCCTATTATTAAACTGTCCATATTTTAATAAATGATTTCCTTTTAAGTTTAACAGCCTCAGTAATCTTATTGGTAATATAAACATATTATAAATTGAGTAGATAAAATCTCAATATGTCTATGTTTTTTGTGCTTAGATGATATTAAAGTGGTACTTTTCAAGATATTTACATTCTCATTTACATGGTAGTTGATATTAACTAAGTGGATAGTAATACATTTAGTGAAGACATTAATGAGAGGCCACATTCACAGAAGCAAAGAATCATGGAGTTTGAAGAGACAGACCAAGCCATCCAGTTAACCCACGACAGGAAGCCCGTGGACAATCCATTCTATTTTTGTATGGCTGAGACAGTTAAAATGTTCTTTCTTAAGATGAGCTAGAGCCTGCCAACCTGTAACTTTCCATCTGCTTGCCCTACTTTTTCCTTTTGGAAAAATATAAACTAAACACGATTCCTTTTCTATATACGAACTATCCAAATATTTGAAGACTGCTATCATATTCCCCTTGTATTATTTTCCTCTTCCCTTTCATGCGATATGCTGTCAAGCCAAGTTTCCCCATTTCATAATTCCATTATTGAATTCTGGGGAAACAAATGTAGACCCTATGGTTTTTAAATTTCATTTTGTCAGAGGAAATACAAATAGCTGATAAAATATAAGAAATAATTAAATCTCAAAAATTATGAACAAAAAAGTAAAGTGCAAACAATTGAGATGCCACTTATATACATGGACAAAGATTTACAAAAGATGAAACCAAGAGTCTGGCAAAGGAGGAAAACAGGGACCCTCCCACACGGCTGGTGGAAAAGTAAGTTGATGCAGCCTTTTTGGAAGGCAAGTTAGCAATATCCATGTCAACCATCACAGTTCAGGAATTATCCTAAAGAATTATTGGTTTGGGGCAAACACTTAGTTAGAAGCATGTTTATGGTCACAATGTCCAAAAGAACAAAAAGGAAAACAATCTTATAACAGCTACATTAATTTCAGAATGCCCACTATGGTATTGGAAAGCGATATTTCAGAAGAATATTTAATGATGTGGTGTTAACTGGGAAAAAGCAGATTATACAACAATAGGTGTTGAGTGATCCCTATTCTCTAAAAAATTGTATATATGTGTGTATATATATACACACACACACACATATATGTATGTGTGTGTATATACACACACACATATATATGTATGTGTATATATATGTGTGTGTGTATACACACACACACACATACATACATACATACATAGAGTATATAATAGAGAGATAAGCAGGCAGGTAGATATAACAAGAAAAACTGGAAGGATTTATATCCAAGTGAAGTCAGTGGTCATTTAAATGAAGTCCTTCTTTGGTTTGATGTAATCATTTTATATCATCATTGCAAAGCATTCTGAATCACTTTCCTGACACATAATCTATTAGCTCCTCCCACACCCCTTGAGCTTTGTCATCTTTAAACATGACAGACACATTGCCTTTCCTTCTATCCAAATCATTTAGCAAACCGTCCAACAGGCAGAGCCCAGGACTAAGCATGTTTCCCTTTTGTAATAAAAAATGGGTCAAGGCACACCAATTTGACTACGTGTTGATGGCAAAGATGAAAGGCCATTCGTTCAACCACGTATCCTTTTCTCAGATATGTATGAAAACCCTGTATATGTCAGGCCTGTGCTAGCTACTGGGCTTCCCAACCATCTGTAAATCAACATCTTTTTCTGCTTTAAGGACCCTTGAACCTGGGCCAGGGACTCTTCATCCATTTATTCAACAAGTGTCCCTTGGGCATCTACTGTGAAGCAGCCGATCTGGCGGGTGCTGGGGAAACCGGGTGAAATGATCACCTAGCAGCAGAGTCAGGAGAACAGAGACTCCTTACTCTTGACCTAAATATATGGCTCCTGTCCTTGAATTAGGGCGTAGACTTGGTCCCTTGGTCATTATTGGGCTCCAAGAGCCTGAGACTAGGAGGATGAATTCCTTCCTAAATCAGCTTCCGGTTCTGTACCCGGAAGGATTTGCTGTGACTCAAGTTCAAAGGGAGGACACCTTCCCCACGCCTGAGATTACATATGGATGAGTAGCCAAAACCAGAGAGAGAGCCCACAGCTTCTTTTATCCCTCTCAGAGATCAAACTGAAAATTGCTCATTTTAAAGATAAAAGCAGTCTCTTCTCCATCTCAAAACGTTTATACATATGCGTATGTAATATTTATTTATGTCTCCCATGTGGTGAGTTAGATACAAATGATTCTGAAACATATGGAGAACATTTTCTTTTCAAGTAAACAGAGATTACTAATATTCAGGGAGAACCAATGTCAAATGAGTGTTGGCTCCTCCCAGTCCCTAAGAGTTTGAGAAAGTGACTAACTTCAGGTTACAGAAAAGTATTCCACCTTCCCTGGGTTAACAGCAGTTTCGAGGCTACCATAAGCTTGGCCCTTGTTTGGGAGGAATGTGAGGTTTATATATAGGTTACTTAAGTGTCATAGCAAGCAATGTGGTGATGCAGAAGCTAATTGCATTTACATACATAATTAGTGGTCCTTGCTTGGTCCAGTTAAATGAGCTAGCTGAGGCTCCTGAGGCTGTAGATGCAGATTTAAGCCTCTCAGATTAGTTCTAATCCATGATCAGACATTGTGTGCTTAATCCGAAACTATGGGCTTAACCCTATTTACATAATGACTGCAGTTTAATTAATGTCGTAGGGAAAAATCTTTTCTCTACTCTCAGGCTCAGTACCTGGAGCTTGTGACTTAAACTGTCCAAAAAAAAAAAAAAGATTAACAGGAAAAAAGGAATACACCTTTTATTTTATATTAATATTATAATACTTTATGTGCATGGAGACCTTCATGAAAAAAGAAATGAATATCCAAAGAGGCAGCAGACGTGGGGGCTTATATGGCATTTTTAACAGAGGAGTTTTGAGCTTCTAGGGGGTTCGAGAGCCACCTCAGTGTCACCTGACATAAGGGGAAGACAGAGTGGAAGAAATATCTCAGTTTTGTCCATTTTACGAAGATATTTGGCCATATAAATCATGGCGTGAGAGACCTTCGCCGGCTTTGAAGGGGCCTCAAGGGAGAGGTCTTGAAGTTTAAGCTTCACAAGCTTCCTGGAGAGTCATGAAGTAGGAGAGGTATGAGGCTCTCTCCTCCTATGGGCGCTCCGCTTCTCCCTCCTTGTACACTGACTCTTGGGATGCTAGGTGGGTCTATTAACTAGATTCTATCTGTACCACATGTAAGATGAGAATGGGGACCTCGGCCTGGCAGGCGTGGCTCAGTGGTTGAGCGTCAACCTATGAACCAGAAGGTCACCAGTTCGATTCTCAGTCAGGGCACATGCCCGTGTTGTAGAGGGCATGCCGATGGATGTTTCTCTCTTGCATCAATGTTTCTCTCTCCCTCTCCCTTCCTGTCTCTCTAAAATCAATAAAAACATGTTTTTTAAAAAATTAAACCTGAAGGTGGATATGTTAATTAGTTTGATTATGGTGATCATTTCACAATTATACATATATCAAAAAATCATGGTGTACTCCTTAAATGTATACATTTTTATTTGTAAAAAAAAAAAAAAAAAATTAGACCCGAGCAAATCCACAAACATAAAAAGCAAGACTGACATGAACCTTTTCCGAAAATGCAAATCCAACCTAAATTGCTCTCCTGTTTCTTAGGTTAAAAAAAATTTCTGGCCCGTTATTTTTTTTTCCAAATTAATTTTGGATCATGAGATTCTATTAGCTGGTTTTTGCTGGCACCGCATCGCTGAAAGGATGACAAGAAATCGGGAGCCTTGCAAATTTGACATGTCTGCCCTAAGAATTCCAGTCCCATTTTATAACCCCCAAAGTCTTAGATCATTCAGATCTGGTTTAGATAAGCTGACGAGAATGAAAGCAAATCAGTGAATCTCCTAAGCTTCCCCCAGCCATTCTTCATTAGGGAAGAGTCATGTCTGCCTTTTATGAAAACGCAAAGCCAAAGACCAATCCCCACTGACTTTCCTTTCATCTGAAACTTTTCCCACAATTCTGCCGCCAAGTGCAGAGCCGAAGTTTCAGTTTCTGCATTGCTGTTTTTCAGCTACAGGGAAGTTAGAAGGAGACCTTCCCTATAGCCTCTTTGGACCATGAGCATCTCTTTGGTTCAAAAAGTTCCCAGAGAGCCCGGCTGGTGTGGCTCAGTGGTTGAGCATCAACCTATGAACCAGGAGGTCACGGTTTGATTCCTGGTCAGGGCGCATGCCTGGGTTGCGGGCTCGATCCCCCAGTAGGGGGCATGCAGGAGGCAGCGGATCAATGATTCTCTCTCATCATTGATGTTTCTATCTCCCTCTCCCTTTCTCTCTAAAAATCAATAAAAACGTATTTTTTTTAAAAAAAGAGTTCCCAGAGAGCCGGGCATTTGTGAGCATCCTAAATATGTGCCAATGATGTACATCTTTGCTGCTGAGGACTAAGAAGATTCCTTAAATGGATGTTGCTGCAAGTGTTACAAGCTTTTTTTGGTCTTCATCAAATTCTAGCCAGAGGCATTCATTGAGACCACTGTAAGAGGTTATAGAGCGGAGGTGCGTGCAAATTCAAGCTCTCTCTGTAACGTTGATAGAGCGGAGCATATTACAGAGAAGGGAAAGCAGTCTTCTTCTGCCCTTGATGGACACACTCTGCTCTGATTTCCTGGGAATCACATCTTAAAGAAAGACCTCTGGCTCCCCATTCACTTCCAATAGGAGGGATCCGAGGCAGAGCTGCCTTGTATGAAATTCCAGCCGGTAGCAATTACAGAATCCTCGAACATGAGAAGTACAGTTGTGCTTGAGATTGTCTAGTCCAGTATCTGCATTTTATATACAGAGACATGTGGCTCAGAGAGATTGGGTGTCTTTGCCAGGGTCTCCCGGCCAGATTGAGTCTGAACTAGGATCACTGCCTCGGTTTTTCCAAGCTTGGAGCTTCCTGTGTGTCCTTGGACACTGATGGTTTCTTTCGGTTCTCATAAATCAGGAAAGCTCGGGACTGCAATCGGGTCGTTACTTGCTGTTCTTTCTGTTGTCCTATCGCAACTTTGAGTCTCAACCCTGAAGAAGATTATAAAACTGGCGCAACAACCTCTCACTTTCTCAATGATGACTGTGAATGTCTGAACACACAGTGTGGCTACACTCAAAAAGATTGAGAGCCCATAAAACTCTAGAACATACACTGAGTGGCTAGATTAATATATATTTATATATTTATATATTAAAGGCCCGGTGCATGAATTCGTGCATGGGTGGGGTCCGGCCAGCCTGGCCAGAAGGAGGGGACATGGGCAGTTGGCCGGCCTGCCTGCTGGTCGAACTCCTGGTTGAGGGGACAATTTGCATATTAGCCTTTTATGATATAGGTTATACACTGAGTGGCCAGATTATTATGTGTTCAGAGATCATAATAATCTGGCTACTCAGTGTATATTGTCACAGGCTCCTTAGATGTTGTGAATTCCAGGAGAGCAATTAATTACAGCTGTCCTGGTCAGGGCCTACCACAGTACCTGTAGGTACCCCACAAATATTGTTTCAATAAATTCTTCCCCGTCTATAACCTAGCCAATTCAGCAGCTCAAGTGATGGCCTCTTCTAAGCAGCACCTCCTATTCAAAAAGTTTCTACAGTCAATTTGTCTATCTCACACCCACCTCCAGTTGCAAGCCCTGGACATTGTGTTCTTTGCATTCATATTTCTTTCATTGGCTTGGCCAACGGGTCGGTTGTATGCATTGCTGTTTTGTTAAATCAACTATTGAATTTTAACACGCACACAGAGAGATCCTGCATTTTCTCAAAATAAGCACTGTCTGTTTTTTAATGAAAAATACAAAAATAATAGGAGATCCTCTCCCTGTCTGTGGGAACTTTATAATCTCTTTAAAATATGAGCATAAAAATATAATTCTGCAAATGACACGTGCCAAATAAATGGATGACATGATATTTATTGGAAGAGTTCAGAGGAGAGAAAGGACTGGACTGGAATAATCTGGGAGGATTTCATGGAAGACAGAATTTAGGCTACGACTTCAAGAATAGCTATGAATTGGAAAAGGATAAAAGGAAGGAAAGAAAGTTTTTGTTGGAGGGACAGAATGATCCAGCGTCACCTTGTTCAATGTGTGGCCAGTAGGTGAACAGTAAACGAAACTATGTTAAAATAGAGGATTAATATTTTATGTACTAGTAATAGAAATTCTGCTTCATACATCAACGCTCCTGGTTCATAGGTCGACACTCAACCACTGAGCAACACCGGCAGTTCAAATCTTCTTTAAAAAAAAAAAAAAATGGGACGGGGGTTAAGAGAAGAAAAGGCTGTTTGGGACGTTCACCCTGCTGTGTGGTCTCGCGCAATGGTACACCCTGGAGAAGTTCAGGGCTCCACCTCCACCAACCTACGTGCTAACCCTGGTGGGGCCTGACCCAGGGTGACAGCATTGGGAATGGAAAAGAAGAGAAGATGTGTGAGAGACTGTAAAATAACTCAAGTGTTGTCGAACATAGCTTAATTGGTAGTAAGAAATTAAAGGCCAGCCATGGTTTAATATGTCATTTCCCTAATAACATTTTAGGCTGAGCTCTTGATGTTTTAATTCCAAAAACTAACTTGTGAGTTTCACCAGGAGGTTGGCCCAGGAGGTGATATATTTTTGGTCAAAGGCTTTTTTGATGAGCCTTAAGAAACAACAACTCCATACTCCTTTCATTTGTAAGCTTGACCCCATGTGGAGGTATGGGCCAGGCAAATAAATAACAAGAATAAGAACGTCTTTATTCCTCTCACATTCCCTTGACTTTGTCCTTTGTACCATGGCAAACTGGAAGGGGACATTGAAGCATTAATATGGTTCTGTGAGGCACTCACAGTGGCCCCCGAGGAACAATTTTCAATATGTTACACTGTTGTGCTAAGAGAGTTTGCAACCCCGATCATTTGACTCAATCCCCCTCTAGTAAGAATCAGCAGAGTCAAGTAGCTCAAAGGATATTCACTAAATCTAAATAAATACGAGAATTTTATAAATTTTCCACAAAGATTTATTGGGTACCTCCTGAGTGGCTACCACCCTCGAGTGTCCTCCTGGCACGCAGGTTGGGACTCAATAAATATTTACTGGATGAATGAATGAATTGGTGAAAACCAGTGTTTTAGGAGGCCAAGGTGCCCGATTTGAGAAGGAGGAGGCCAGAAGCAGAGACAATAGGTGACTTTTGTTGTAACCCTGACCTTTGATTGCGAAGGCTTACATGTGAATACAAAGGAGCGGGTAAGGGAGAGATGTTCTATGGGTAGAGTCAGTGCATTGTGGCTCATTGGCTGTAGGGAAACTCTTAAGAGGAAGGAGAAAAAAAAAAGAGCCAATGAGAGTTGAGTATTTGAATTTCAGTAGAAGGAGTCGTCAAGTAAAGGGGAGTGAACAGAAACAGTATTACTTGTAAACAGATGTGGTTGGGGGCAGGCATGGTGGGAACCTTTGCATGGAGATATCCTAGGAGTAGAATTCTCCATCTGGTGTCCGGGCCAAGAGGCCCGAGCTAAAGTCTTCAATTGATCAGTCAACTAAAGAGTGCAGTCAGTTGTTAAGTTAGATTGACATGGTGATAAAAAATCAACCATGTTAGGTAAAAGAAAAAGTATATATTTTTTCATCATAACCCAATAATCAAATTTCTTTGGACAGACTGGTGCATTTCATTTAAGTCCAGAGTGCATGAAATATGACTGCCCTTTTGAACTGCCTTCATATGGTGCCCAAATCAAGAGCAATGCTCTACCGAAGTATTTCCCGATCTTTTCCCATTATCATCCCCCAAAGAGCTTTTATAGACAGCTTGACAGGGCTGGATGGTCTATGGAGTTAAAAAAAACAACAAACACCAATGAGTTCACTGGGTATAGAGCAGAAACATAAGCACCACAGCAAGAGGAGGGTAGGAAAGGGGAGAAGGGGCAGGCAAAACCGACAGGACACATTTGAAGGGTTGAGGGTACAAGAAAATTTGCAAGTGACTGAGTCAGGGGAAAAGAGAGTTTTCATGAAGAGGTAATAGGAATCATGAAGTACTGAAGAAATGAGAAAGACAAAAACAAAAAATTAAGAAAAGACCAGTAGATTCATCCTTGCCAAACTGAGCACATTTAGAATTTACATCTGTGGCTATACATATGTGACTTATTTATAACCCGTGCGACCCGTGTTACACATTAAGTAGAAATCATTGCCTGCCCCCAGTTATTTGGAGCCATGCATATATTTTTAAATAAAGCTGTTTGGTTTGTGGCTTTTAATGTGCTGCGTGGACACACTGGGCGGCTTTATCACAACAGGAGTTTAGATATACAGTCCCTTTCCCAGCAGTGAAGGCTGCTGATTGTCAGCATCAGGGAAAACACAAGTCCATCTAAGGTGGAGACATACTTTCAGCAGGAACTGGCAGTCCACTCATTGGGCGGCTAACAAAGAATTTTCAGTGCAAGGACCAAGCGGGGTGGCCACTCGGCTCCAGCGTCCAGGTAGCCAATGTGAACGGCAGTGAAGACATCAGTAACCACACGGGGAAGATTTCTCAGGCCACCGCTGTGTGGGATTTTGTTTATGGGTCCATTTTGCAAACAACTTCCCTCAGACCAAATATTCAAGTAGCTTAAGCCTGGGGATAATTAGGTAGGTGGTTCTGTGTCCACACTGAGTCATGGACTTGACAGGATCTAAAAAATTAACTCAGCCCCCTTTTGCCTCTCCTCGCCCCCCCACTCCCAGCCTATGAGCTATCCTGTTGTACAAGATTCTGATGGATACCCAGGCAGTGTCGGCTTGCTTGCTGGAAGCAATGGGTCGCTCACTACACCGTGAAGTTCTTTCTGAAATTGGTGATCTGTAGCATAGAAGTGTTAACAATCTCCTGGAACTAACACTGTTTTTAGCTCTTTATATACATATAAACTCATGTCATCTTCTCTTTAATCCCATGGATAATATAGCCACATAGTAGAGTAAATGCTGTTAATATCCATAATTTTTAGATGAGGAAATTACAGCATCAACCAGTTATGTAATCTTCCTAAGAAATAAGGGTTTGAACCAGCATCTGAGCTCACCATAACTGGTTTGCTTTTTATTTCTTTCTGTTCTTTCTTTATTTTATTTTATAATTACTATTTTTTTTGTATACCCCAGGGACCTGACATAACATAATAGGCAAACATCCCAATAAATCGCACACCCATCCAACTCCACGTCTGGTTATTAGAATACTAGGGGCCTGGTGCACGAATTCGTGCATGGGTGGGGTCCCTCTGGGTGGCCTGCAGGGATCGGGCCAAAACCTGCAGTCCAAAACTGTCTGCAGCTCCTACCTGCTGCTCCTGTTCATCCCCGCCCCACTGTGCCTGCCACGGACTCGCACCCCATCAGTCCCGACTGGGAGAGGCTCGTGCTGCCACAGCAGCCCTCACCAGCCATGAGCCCTGCGTCTGGTGCCCTCGCAAGGGGAGTGGCCTGTGGGATTGGGCTGAAACCAGCTCTCTGACATTCCCTGAGGGGTCCTGGATTGTGAGAGGGTGCAGGCCAGGCTGAGGGACCCCACCAGTGCACAATCGAGCCGGGGAGGGACCGCTGGAGGGCTCCAGGGCATGTCTGGCCCATCTTGTTCAGTCCTGATCGGCCAGACCCCAGCAGCAAGCTAACCTACCAGTCGAAGCATCTACCCCCTGGTCGTCAGTGCATGTCATAGCGAGCAGTTGAGCAGCCTTAGCATATCATCTGCATATGATGCGTTGTTTGGTTGTTCTGCCGTTCGGTCTATTTGCATATTACTCTTTTATTATAGAGGATTATTGACTACATTCCATATGCTGTACTTTACATCCCATGACTATTTTGTAACAACCAATTTGTTCTTCTTAATCCCTTCACCTTTTTCAACCACACTCCCCATGCCCTCCTCCCATCTGGCAACCAACAAAATAACTGGTTTGCTTTGATGCTTAATCCTTCTTGCTAGTTATTCATATATTAAGGCCTCCCTGAGCATTTTTCCCCCCACGCTGTCTCCAGTTAATGTAACCATTTTTCTCAGGCCATGGTTGTGATTTTCTAGTAAAGCTTGTCATTGTCCCTCTTCATACTAGTGTCCAGACTCGGCTCCGTACTGACTAATGCGCCAAATTGTGTGGAATTATACAATGGTCTGCGAGGTGAAAACTGAGTATAGCCAAATGGCCTTTGAACAGAGCCCTGAACTGCCTTATAATGGAGAGTACATGCGATAGTGCGTGTACAATCCGTCAGAGACCCTTCTGTTCACTGGAATCTGAGAACCACTGCGGTCGAGGGAAGAAGGAACAAAAGGAAAGTTGATATGCAGAGGGCTGGGCATTGAAAACATTCTGCTTGCTTTTAAGGTAACGATCAAATTCCTAGTGGTGAATGGAGGGTGGGTGGAAAATGCTTAATTTATCCTGTTCATCTGCAGTATTGCTTCATTCTAAAGAAACAGTAAGCTCTATAACTATATTAACAAATATATGTTAAAATTTTTTAATTGAAAATATTTAACTGTTAAGCTCTATAGTAAATTGACATATATGTATGTATATGTATATTAATATATTTGTGTTGCTGTAAGGATTAAACAAGAAATGAGAGAAGGGGAGGTTCTGGAATCAGTGTGTAAGTTTAGTATAATGTAATGGCAGGTCTCACCATCAGCAGGCATTCTCAATAGGGGAGATATCACCCCCGGGGGGGAAATAGGTTCTTGGGAGGCAGAAATCTTAAAATATTCACAATTTCTTATGTTTAATTTTTTAACTAGTCCAATTGTAGCTTTAGAACATGAACAGGCAGAGCTGGGATTCAAACCCTGCTTTGCCTAACTTGGAGGGGACACAAGTGCATGGCCAAGGTGCTCTATCAACCAGGTGTACTTGATCCTGGGTCAAGTTGATATTTTGTTTCCACATAGCCTTTCTTTCCAATTATATTTGAATCTGGCTGATATTAAATTGAGTTTTAAATCCTAAGCACATCCACAAACGTTTTGGCAAGAGAAAGGGTCTTCTTTAAGGCCAGTTTTGACCTTAAATTTTTTTTTAAAAATATGCTTTTATTGATCTTTAGAAAGGGAGAGAGGAAGGAGAAGCAGAGAGAAACACCAATCGCTGCCTCCTGCATACTCTCTACTGGGGATTGAGCGTACAACCCAGGCGTGTGCCCTGACCAGCAATCAAACCAGCGACCTCTTGGTACATGGGATGATGCTCAACCAACAGAGCCACATGGGCAGACCTTCAATTTTTGATGCAGATGCATGGAGAAGTAAATAAGGCACACCAAACCTCTTGAAAAAATTATCCTATCCTATCCTATAAAAGCCCAATATGCAAATTGACTGAACAGCGGAATGACCAGTCGCTATGATGCGCACTGACCACCAGGGGGCTGACGCTTAATGTGGGAGCTGCCCCTCAGCCCGCAGGCCCCAGGCCAGCCAAGGCGGGTGCCAGCGGGGGGGGGGGGGGGGCCCAATTGACCCACTGGTTGCCCCACAGATTGGCCCTGATCACCGGCCAGGCCTAGGGACCCTACCCATGCATGAATTTCATGCACCGGGACTCTAGTATTTGCATAACAACGATTTCCTTCTTTATTTGCCTGAAGGGAACCCAGCCTGCTCTATGACATTGAAAAGTTGTTAAATTAATTAAGAGTTCATAAAGTAGACAGATATGCTGGTGAGACATATTGGTGGTTTCCTATGTAATAAGCATTATCATAGGACATATTAAAAATTTACTCATGTGAGAAATAAAAAAAACAAAACACACAAAGCAATTAAATTTAACAGTAACCTTAATAAATATACTGGACTTTTAGAAAGAAAACTCCAAGTTTCCTGAGCGATTTAAAGGATGATTTACATTAATGAAGAGACATTACATTCTTCTTTGGGACAACTGAATACAGCTAAATACCTTGAAAGGCTTTTCCAAATTAACTTACAGGTTATGTCATTCTGATCAAAATTACATTGGAATTTTATGAGAGCAAAATAATTCTAAAGTTCACCTGGCATAATAAATGAATAAAAACAGCTAAGAAAATTTTGAACATTCAGAATATTGAGGGCTTCAGATTTTAAAATATATTAGAAAATTAAAATTATTCATGCAGTGTCATATATGTAAAAATATAGATGGACCAACAGTATATGTAACAACTCAATAAATTTTTTTAAAAAAGAGGGAGTAATAAATTATTCAATAAATTAGGAGATTTGCCATTTGAATAAAAGTTAATTTTTATAGCAACCACACACCTTATATTAACATAAATACTGGGCTTACTGAAAATTCAGTGTCAAATTAGGAAAAACATAAATAAGTATAGGTGAATATATGTCAAGTTTCTGAGTGGGGACTGGATTTCCAAGCATAAAAGCAGTAAAACAAATAACAGAAGGAAAAATGAATAGATTTGACTCTATAAAAATTTATGACTTTTCTATGTCAAACAAACAGTATAAAATTAAGAGGAAAATGGGAGTTTTAATTCCGGCATGGCAGCACTGTGGAATCACTCTCCAGTGAAACAAGCATAACTGTTGAAAATTATACATATAATAAAAAAACACAGCCATTTAAAGTCTTTGGCAATTGTCCTAAAAACATACAGCAAATGAAGAAATATTTGTGCAAGAGAATCTACTAATCTCAGCAAGAATATCAAGAGTCTGTGGGATCTGGTCCATGACCTGCTCCTTCTCCTCCCTTCTTTCCCAGCTCAGCTTGATGAAAGCTTCGCTCCCGGCAGATGTAGCCAAATAGATGTGACTCCCTCTCCCCTCGGCTCCCAATCTAGAAGCATGCTATCTTACCAAGAGCAGGTTGTAGCATTTCTTGCTCCCTTCAACCCTTAGAGGAAGAGGCTAAATCCCTGGTGGGCGTGTGGAGAGCTTGTGGACTTCCTTTCTGCACTCAGCCCCTAATCACAGGTTGGAGGCTGTAGCTCAGATGTGGCAAGTAGAGAATACTGGGCCCCCCCACTGCCTTCACCTCAGCGCACCTGTCCTTGCAAAGATATGACAGGAGAGGAAGCCATCAAGACCACAGGCCACCTGTCTCCCAAGTTCCCCCAACAGTGCTCAGAACGTTTGCCAAGAGGGAGGGGTCTGTGAAGCTTTCTCCAAAGGAGTTGATTTTATTTCAGTGTTGGAAAGTTCAAGACTATGGGCACTCGGGAACACAACAGCTCCTCTGAACGAAAAATAATAAGCAGAACCATAGATCACCTAGTTCTCCAGAGAGAACCAGGGAGGGAGACGGCAAAGGAGAGAGAGCCCTCTTGGGCCCAGAAGAAGCTTGAAGACTGGCATCAAATACTTTCCTTACCCCAATATAACTGGTTCAGGCCACAGATAAATGCTTGCCTCCAGGGACTGTAGGAAACAACAGAGTCATCAGCCAGCAAGGGGTGAAGCCCTACACCTGCTGGTGATACTACAAGAGACAGCTTACCAAAGGGGTCAGGGAAAGAGACAGCGCCTTTTTCCTACTAGTTGGGTAGCCCCCACCTACTCAAGCTGTGGATTTAGTCTAAAGTATTCGTGATTTGTAATCTCTCTAGAGTCTTAAGAGCCAATGCAAATTCTCCCTGGAAGTATGCACCTTTTCTTCAGGCCTCAACAGAGTCTCAAAAATAATTTTTCAGAGACTGGGTATCTCACAGTCAAAAATGACTAACCATAATGACTACCCAGATCTGGCTTTCTGAATGTGCTTCCTTTCTTAAAGGAAACAGGACTCGGTGGTGGTAATAGCTGGTCCAGGCCTGGAACAGAGAAAGCAAACATTGAGTCTGCAATCTTTTTTTGTGCAAAAAAGTCACAAAGTGGTCCGTATGAAAATGTCACTAAAGCCAGCATAAATGAACTTCTACCAGTTAAACCGGAAACACATTTGAGCATCAAAATAATTATTCACAGTAATGCATTATAGTATACTAGATAAGATAATCAAGAATTCATGTTGACACCGAAAATATAAATAAGCAAATAAAATAGCTTTAATTTTTATTCATTTGTTCATATTCTATAACTGTCAGATAACTAATAAATATAGAAAGAAGGACAGAGTTGGAAGATCACCATTTGCAACCATCATAAGAACAATTTTTGAGGCAAAAATCCTCAATGGTTACTAAAGCTATTGAGTGAAAGCTTGATATTTACTCAGAGCATCTTCCCACAGATTACTTATTAATTAGGAAGTTATCAAAGATATCTTTAGCCTGGAGAAAATCAGAAAACACCACCTTAACCAAGTGATCAAAATTACCATTTCTACAAAGAAGACCAAATGAAATTATCCTCTTGATGAAGGACACAGATGACTTATGCCACATTCCTGCCGGAAATGCATAACCTGAAACCAGCCAAGGAGAACACCAGACAAAGGCAAATTGAGGGAGGGACATTCAACACCACGATTAGACTGGGCTCCCCTGTGAATTCCGCTTCCTTCTCATTTCCCCCCTTCAATAAATCATCTTGTTCTGCGGATCTCACCTCCTAAGAATGGCTAGAATGCATTCACTCCTCTCATTCTCTGTGACATCATGTCCCCTGATTGCTAAAACAGTCGCTGGCCATGCTCCCAGTGAATCTACACTTCACAGGGTAGCCTGTGTGATCTGTCGATGGAATAAATCTGATCACGTCACTTCCCTATGGCTTTTGGTGGCCATTAGAACAAAAGCAGGCTCTTACTCTGTTTCATAAACCCCATCCTAATCTGGCCCCTGCTGTGCCCACTAGCTGCATCCCTGAACATCTCTCCATTGCCAGTCCCACATTCTTTCCATTTGCCATGTCCTTGCATTTCCAGGTTGAGATACGTTATGTTTCGTGCAGCCTCGTAGCCATGTCTAGAATGATTTCTCTTTCCTATTTATTTTTTAAAATAGGTTTTTATTTGATTACAGAGAGAGGAAGGGAGAGGGAGATAGAGACAGAAACATCAACGATGAGAGAGAATCATTGATCGGCTGCCTCCTGCACGCCCCCTGCTGGGGATCCAGCCCACAACCTGGGCATGTGCCCTGACCGGGAATTGAACCATGACCTCCTGGTTCACAGGTTAATGCTCAACCACTGAGCCACGCCGGCTGGGCTAGAATGATTTCTCTTTCTACCCTGCTTCTCTCTTGTTGAGATCAAACCCTTTTCATACTTCAGGCCCTGGCTTAGGTAGGATTTATTCTGAGACGCTGTCTTTACCCCGCCACCCTCACCTCACCCCAGTGACCGAATCTGTCTTGTTCCCTATTTCATTGCCCAGGGCCCACCTTAGTATCTGGGGCACAGAATTGTGATTGAATTTCAAAATGTAGAGAGAATAATATGCAAACATCCAACTAAAAATGTTAGTATTTGTTTTCATAGAACCTTTTCTATTCATCTTTTTGCTAATAAGCGAACATCAACCAACCACAAAGTAATAAAATGCTAATGGACGGCTATGTCATAGCAGCTTTCCCCTGCATGTACACGGCTCCACTTTATTCTCATGGATTTAAGAAAATGACACATTTACAAAAGAACTGCATTAAGCACAACTTTGAAGTCATTATACTTAAAAGAACTACAAGTCATAAATGATATTTCTTTTCAAAATCATTTCAACTCAGTTTTCAAGTTTACCTTCCCACCAATGAATGAGGCTTTTTTTTAAAAAAATGTTTTTCTTTTAATTAATATATTTTTAAATGTAAATTCATTATTGTTTAAAGTATTACATAAGTCTCCTTCCCCCCCCATTGACCTCTCCCCATTAATAAGGGTTTTTAATTTTTTTTTTTGCCAAAATCCAGAGGCCACAGGAGGCTCTTTCTATGACTCACTTCCTGTACCTTACATGCTCCGAAAGGTTATTTGAATTTATAATATTTTACTCATAGAAAAACCAGGGCAGCAGTTTATTCAGGGACTGGTGTCACTTTGCCCACATGTCGCCCGCATTTCTGGAAAGAGGCTGTCTTCTATGAGGAGTGGTTTGAAACGAAAACACCCTAAGAGGCCCATGACTAAGACGGAGCACATTTCAAACTTTTTTCCTAAATGAAGCAGTCAAGTTGATTTACTCACCAAACGAGGACCAACCCCATCCAACACCACACTCTGATATTTGGAAGTTGATGGACCCGTGATTTGACAGCGATGACTGGCTTCCCATCATTAAAATGATGAATGTGTGTGGCTCCGGGCACAGTCACAGCACTGCTGTTCCGCCCTGGGATGCAGTGGCAAGCCTTGGCCAGAGGCAGTCATACACCCTGGAGGAGGATACCTCTCGGTGGCACCTACTACAGAAAGGGGACCTTCTCTTTGAGACTGATGAAAATAAGAGCAACTTCCGGAACCCACAGCTCTTGGCTGAGTGTTTCCTGGAGCAAAACCTTAATGATAACTCAGATCCCTTCCCTTTGATGTCCCAAACCAGGCTGACTGTGAAGATGTCCACACAGTTGACTAATGTCTCTGAATTTTGGCAATCCTTTTTCCTTAAAAAAAAAATTATTCTAAAAGTTTATATCAGAGAAGAAGGGAGAGGGAGAGAGGGAGAAACATCAATGATGAGAGAGAATCATTGATCGGCTGCCTCCTGCACAACCCCCACTAGGGATTGAGCCCGTAACCTAGGGAATCGAACCGTGACCTCCTGGTTCATAGGTTGACGTGTGACCACTGAGCCATGCCAGCTGGGCTGAATCTTGTCAATCCTTAACCTTGAAGGAAGGGCAGGAGATTTCCCGGACTCCTTTCTCATTCTTTCCTCTTCTTCAGCTTCATTTATAAAGCCCACCCAACACTTCTGTGATGGGTGATTTCATGTGGCAACTGGACCAGGCTATGGTGCCTAGTTGTTGGATCAAACGCTACTTTAGAGTTGCTGGGAAGGCATTTTGTAAAGGTGCTTGACACTGACCATCAGTTGACCATCCAGAAGAGAGATTACTGTTTACAATGTGGTTGGCCTCATCCAATCAGATAAAGGCTGTTAAAGCAAAGTTAAAACAAAACAAAAAAGAATCCTGCAAATTTCCAGAGGAAGAAATTCTGCCTCAACCCTACAACACTGAAATCCTGACTGAATTTCTAGCTTGCTGGCCTGCCCAGATGGGGTTCAGACTTGCCAGCATCCATAACTGTGTGAGCCAAAAACCTTAAAATAAGTCTTTTTTTTTCCCTGAAAATAAATATCTATCATCTATTCATATGTTTATCTATCTTGTATCTATATATCCATCATTTATGTCTTTTTGTGTCTTTCTCTCTCTCCTGTTGGTTCTGATTCTCTGGAGAATCCTGACTAATACAACTCATTAAATGCTTATTTTTTCCTTTTTAAAAAAATCATTTATCACTATCTAACCAAAAGAAGCAAAACAAAATAAAATCCTTTGCCCCTGCCACCAAGAAGTTATTCAATTCTACTTTAAAAACAGATAATTTTCTTATTCATTTGTGTGATGTTTAGGTTTAGTTACATCCATTAAAATCATTGGAGTGGGGTTGGGAGATCACTCACGTTTTGACAGATGTCCCACCCCCAACCTCACTATGTCACAGCATCAACCTGAAAACATAGTAAATCTGGCTCATCCCTTAGGGAGAATTCTCTTGAGCTTCTGAAATTCCTGATAAAGAGAGACAAGAGTATCCACACAGGCTCTAGGTGACAAGGTTTGAGACAGTAAGACCTGTGAGCCGCTCACAGTTACGAGAACAAAGGATTCGAACAGGGGGAGTAGGGACCCTTACTTTTGATGTCACCTCAAAAGTAAGATTTAAGGGGCTTGTAAGTATTGTAAAAACTATGCTGTGGAAGAGAACCGGAAATCACAGTACTTTCCTTTATTGATTTTTTTTTTCTGCCCCGAGTCATTATTTGTCAAAATCTCTAAATAAATTGCTTGCTGTCAAGATAAGTCCATGAAGCCAATTATGAATCCTTGAAGAGAAGAGATTCTGTGGAAACGTGTTCAGGACTGTGTTGTGTTAGCAAGAAAGAGATGTCAACACAATGGCTGGGAATCCATTTTCTTAGTTGTTCTTCTGGACTTAGTTACAATACAATGGAAATTCTTTCTGTGAATGTGTAACCTCCTTGTTTGCAGGTTTTGAATATGCTACTCTTTCCCAACAGCATTTCCCCCCAAATATGGCTAATTTTGAAGAATTTTGAATGTGGGAATACACATCTTAACCTGGAAGCGTTTATTAGAAACACACATTGTTTCAGCCAATGGCCCACATTCAAGGCGCAAGCACGGCCTATGTCACTTTTGCCTGTCTTGATGTCCTGTTTGAAACAGAATGGAGGCCAGTCAAGGTGGCTCCATTGGTTGAGCATCGTCCCATACACCAGGAGGTCACTGGTTCAATTCCTGGTCAGGGCCATGCCCGAGTTGCGGACTCAATCCCCAGTAGGGGGCCTGCAGGAGGCAGCCAATTCATGTTTCTCACTCATTGATGTTTCTCTCTCTCCCTCTGAAATCAATAAAAACATGCTTTAAAAAAAGAAACAGAATGGAGTCCTTATTGGAAGCACAAATTCAGGGCACTAGCCCTTCACGGTGTCTCTGTGACCCACTTTGTCCATGACACAGAGCAGCTCATGAATGAAGAAGCCAGTGGGTGACCATTCATCCAAGGGTCAACTTAAAAACAGGTTGGTTCTTTTGGTCCATTTATTAGTAAATTATCAGTTTTCAGGGATTTTGTTTTGCAACAATTGTTGGACTGGACTGGTTGGGTGTGAAACAGTTGTTGGACTGAGCTGGTTGGATGCGTATCATAGAGATCCAGTTTAATTTCCTAAAAATCATAGCATCAGGACAGCCAAGTATATTGGCTGATGACAAATCTGAGCATTTATTTTTTGTGTCTCAAAAAAACCCCCACAAAATCACACCCCAAAACACGCCAAACACCCACTATACTTAACAGCCTAACAATAAGTAAGTTAGCATGTGATGCCTAAACTTCCATTTTAAAAATTTATGGTGGCCTCTATTTATTCTATGTCCATTTAAGAGTTAATGCAACCTCTTTAAAAATCGTTTAAGGACACTGGGGTAAAACATGGGTATGTCCCGAGGCCGAAATGTGAGATTTGCTCATATACAAAATCAAAACGGGTCATAAAACAGCCACTGGAACCTTTTGCCAATTGTCTGTAAGAGGAGACCCCCAATGACCTACAGCAGGAATATAGATGCAAAGCTGTACTTTGCCTCATGCCCCGGGGAGGATTTTGGCTTTAAGATTTTGTCTCCATGCTGCCAAATGCAAAAGCCAAGTGCATTGCTAAAGCTTTAGACACATTTTCATCAATAAAATTTCTTATAAAACAGATCCTGCAAATGCCGAACTTATCTGCCAAGTAGCCAATTAATTATTTTACATCCTCGCTGAACAATGAAATAATTTATGATGGGTAAATGTTTTACCATCACAAATTAGTGTTCTGGAAAGCCCAAGGCCTAGCTTTCAATTAGCAGGAGGCATCACATTAGGGATGAAAGGAGGTAACACTGTGTGTTGGAAATTCTCCCCATAGAGAAATAAAACTCCCAAAGAACAATGACCCAACTAATTTGAGAGAGTTGGGTTTTTAGAAAAACAGACCCTTTTTAAAGGGAAAAGTTCAAATTCTGCTCGAGTCCTCAGTCTCTCCCTTCCCTGATGGCCCTTTCTTTCCGTAAATTGCTGCTATTGAATTTGGACCATACTTGCCCACCATTCGTTAGTGTGTGTCAATCCCAGTTCAGACACTGTCTGTGAGTTCATTCTATCACTGACCGTCACCATTTCCTGCATTGGGTCAGTGGGGAATGGTCCCTCCAATTCCTTGAATTTTCCGGAGAAGAGGGAAATTGGGGCTGAAAGAGCACTCATATGCTTGATATTGTTTTTCAAGTTCAGGCCAGGTCTGGCATTGAAGGGCAAGTCCTACTGGAGAGTATGTTCTGGATTCAAGGCATCTGCCCTGACAGTGAATCAAACCGTGATCTCCTGGTTCATAGGTCTACGCTCAACCACTGAGCCACACCGGCCAGGCAAGCAATCATTCTTTACAGTCAGCCATGAAGTTCTTGGAGCAAGTTGTCCCAAAAAAAGTGCAGTTGAAATTCAAAGGTCTGAAAGACAATCTAAACCACGCCAAACAAAAACTTACATCTTATAAGGAGATTGTGTTCCCAGAGAAATGAAAACATGCAATCTCTGATTCATTCGAGCACCACCTCCCTAGCCTCCAGCCTCCTAGGTCGGTGAGAACCTTCTCTGGTGGGAGGGGATTTCTGCACGCAGGTGTCAATCTTCCCTTGGGTCTGAGAAGTCAATCCAAACACCTACCAGTCCCCACCTTCATTGTTGAAGTCAGGACTAAAAGTGAGCAGTGCTTTACTGACATGCCCTTCTACCTGGATATGCTGGGTATTCCCTATCACCATCACCTGAGGGAGGTTTCAGTCCTTTGGAACAACGATGACTAGTATTCTGGGAGGGCTCTTGGTTAGACAGTGTGGCTTGAACCAAGAAGCTGAAGGAGAGAGCAGGTTCAGAGGACACTCACGAAGGATTGGTAACGCCATTGATGTGATAGGTAACCCCTCTACCTTAAGAGTTCTGCCTCCCCAGCTTTGTGAAATTTGATGTTTCCTCTTCAACAAGCACACACAATGTTTTGGTATTCTGTTAGCAGAGCCTAACAAACGATATACTATCCTATATAATAAAAGGCTAATATGCAAATCAACCGAACGGCAGAATGACTGGTTGCTATGATGTGCACTAGCCACCAGGGGGCAGACGCTCAATGCAGGAATTTCCCCCTGGTGGTCAGTGCGCTCCCACAGGGGAGCGCCGCTCAGCCAGAAGCCGGGCTCACGGCTGGCTGACGAGCACAGTGGCAGTGGCAGGAGCCTCTCCTGCCTTCACGACATCCCCTGAGGGGGTCCCGGACTGCGAGAGGGCACAGGCCGGGCTGAGGGACTCCCCCACCTCCCCCAGTGCACGAATGTCGTGCACCGGCCTCTAGTTAATTATAAGATGTCTTTGTTCCCTGAAAGATCATAACCATCTTTTCACGAAGAATGAGGAAAGGAAAGTTTGACGCAATCATGCCAGGACTCAGAATGAAGGGCTGACTTGCAGGCCTGGTTTTATTATTTCCTGAATTTGGTGACTCTGGGCAAGTTTTTTAATCTCTGTGAGTCTCGGTTTCCTCCTCCTGACTCTGGGGAAGGTCATTCCTACCTCAGTGGATTGTTAAGAGATGATGTGTGGGAAAGCACCTCATCTGATTCTTGGAACATGATGCTGCCTAAAAATAAATACTGCGTCTACACACTGGTATTACCCACTGGCATTTTAGAATGGATTCTTTTGTCCCGTTCAATAGGCTGCATTAGCTTTCAGACATTCAGTCTGCTCTATGTTTTGTTTTGTGTGTATGTGGAGGAAAGGGATGGGAAATGAGGGGAAAGAGACCAAAAATCCAATAGTGTCTCTTGATGTACTCTTTTCCTTCTTGGACATTTAGTTTAGTTCCTGTAAGCATTATATCTTTATTTTTTATTTTTTTAATATATATATATATTTTTAAAAAATATTTTTATTTTTTAAAATATATATATATTTTAAAATAAATATTTTAAAATATATATATTTTATTATATCTTTATTTTTTATTTTTTAAAAAATATATATATATTTAAAAAAATATTTTTATTTTTTAAAATATATATATTTTTTAAAATATATATATTTTTTAAAATATATATATTTTAAAATATATATATATTTAAAAAAATATATATATTTTATTATATCTTTATTTTTTAAAATATATATATATTTTAAAAATATTTTTATTTTTTAAAAAAAAATATATATTTAAAATATATATTTAAAATATATATATATATATGTTTTTTTTACTTGATAGAGAGAGAGGAAGGAAGAGGGAAGAGGGAGAGAGAAACATTGATAAGAGAGAAACATCATTGATTGTCTGCCTCCTGCATGCCCCCTACTGGGGATCAACCCCTCAACCTGGGGAATGTGCCCTGACTAGGAATCAACTGGTGACCTCTTGGTGCATGGGTTGATGCTCAACACTGAGCCACACCAGTCAGGGTATTTTTATTTTATAAATCACATCTTGTGATTTTGGATCGGAAAGGCCCTGAGAATCGGGAATCCTTTATTTTGTGGAGCCATCTTCCAGTTCAGCTTAAAAATCTGTACACCTCTGAGAGACACCCACAGCTGAGTGGCTGGGCTTGACGGAGCCCTCACATTATTAAAGAACACAGTATAAGCTGATCTGTCTGAGCTTCCTTTGACTTCTGGATCTCAACTCCCCAAATCTTACTTGCCTTTGCAACCCACCGATGACCTTAAGTAAACAAACAAAACACCCCTGCCCCCTCCTATTTTATCGGGCTTTTCTAGTTCTTCTGAACTGAAACACTGGTCTGCTGCAAACACTTTCGATTACATAACTCAAGGTCAAAGTCAGGCTTGAGACTCCTTGAAATTACCTGTGTGCGTGTTTACAAATTTGAAATCCAGTATTTTCTCCTTCCTCTTTTCTCTTCACCATGGGGTTTCTATTAAGTTGCACAACATGCAAAGAACAAGTTAAAAAGTTGGCAATGTTAGCTTAGCCCTTGTTCAAATAGACCAGGGTCCAGCCAGACCTTTCATCTAGTTGGTCTAACTCCACACCCACGCACCAGGCTCTGATGGCCAATAAACACAGCTCATGGGCTCTGCACCTTCGTTTCTCCACTGCTCATCCTCCTTGGTCTGCTTAGAGCCTCCATCCGCTCCGACTCCTGATTTCTGTCCCATCACCAGCCAGACTCTTACTCTTTGGACTCTCATTTCCTCCAGTTGAGTCCAAGTTTCACAAATGGTATTGGATTAGCGTTACCCCATGGATTGGGCTCATCAAATATTATTAAGCTTGTTTAAAAAGAATGTAGGCTTCTAGACTTTGGCCATAGATTCTGAATCTCAGTTGGTCTGAGAAACCCCCACAATCTGTATTTTTAGTAAGCATCCCAGCACCCGGAAACCACTTTGAGGGGCATGTAGGATATCCTACCCTGGCTCATACCCGGGGCCTCACCCTCTGGCAGTGGCTGACTTCACTGACTCTCAGGTCGGTTCTGCCCTGCACCCTGGCAAGGAACACTACTCCCTGAGACTTTAACTGATGTGGTTTTTGGCTATGTGAAGTGATCCCTGCTCTCTGGGGGGAAATAATCAGAGGATTATCTAGAATTATCTCCCCCAAAGGCTATGAGGACATAGACCGTTACCATGGGAGGTGGCAGTATGGCAGATTAGGTGACATTTCGTCTTTGCTACCCTCTCAGTGTATTTAGGATGGAAAGCCCAACTCAGAAACACCTGCCCTCCATTGTCTGAACTATTCCTGGGCAATCTGGAAAACCCTTTCTCATCTGACACACGTCGGCTCCCACATCTTAAGCTATTATTCAGAGCATTTCTATTCTTTAACTTAGGCTTGGGGCTGCGAGCCAAGCCAAGAAGACATTTTTGCGTTCCCCCGTCTCCTCCCTACCAGGAATGTCAACGTACAAGAAAAAGGAGTATTATTTAGGGTGGCCTGAGGGGTAATAAGGAGGATTAATGGGATGAAATTGAGCAAAGGAAAATTTAAAGCGCACATCAGGAACATTTTCCGAAGATTGAGATCAATGATCCTGTGGAATTAAGATCCCGGGGGAGGTTGTAGGAGCCCCATTACTCGAATCAGTTCAAACCAGACTGGACCAAATATTTGAATGTAATCCCACCTTGGCAAAGAGGAAATCTGCAATGGCTGGGAGATGGAAAAAATGACCTAATAGGTCTTTTCCAGCCCTGACTTCTATGAGTCACCCAATGTATGCTGTTGTGCGTCACACAGCCGGCCAGACCGGGGTCACTCGCTATACATTTCAGCCACAAAATCCTCAGATGCTGACGGCGCCCCAGCTAAACGGCTACCTCAGCAGAGGCTGAGGGCTCCCTGGGGATTTCTGGTTTTAGTTTCTAATCAATTAAATATCAGAAATGAAGGCGGAAATCAGTCAGGAGCCGAGGGTGGTGAGTGAGTGAGTTCTTTCCTCTGCTCTCTGGGAGGCTTGCTCTCAGCCCTTCACAGACAGACAGCGGTCTTTCCACTGCCCCTGTCGTCTGTAAGGCAGCCTCTGGGGCTTGGCGGCCAGTGCACTGGGCTGGGACCGCCCCCTGCTGCTGCTCCAGGCCTGTGGTGGCCGCCCCAGACCTCCCTCCCCTTCAGCTGAGTTCCTGTAGGGCTCTGTCCTCCCAGGTCCCTGCTGGGGCCCAGTGTCTAGGAACATGCTTCAGGACTGTCCCCAGAGCTTTTTCCTAAACAGCATTCTTATCATTTGCTTCACTTTAAAATATATATATATATTTTTTTTATTGATTTCAGAGAGGGAGAGAGAGATAGAAACATCAATGATGACAGAGAATCATTGATCAGCTGCCTCCTGTAAGACCCCTACTGGGGATGGAGCCTGCAACCTGGGCATGTGCCCTTGACTGGAATCGAACCTGGGACCCTTCAGTCCGCAGGCAGACGCTCTATCCACTGAGCCAAACCAGCTAGGGCTCGCTTCACTTTTATTTCCAGTACAATGACGGCAGAGCACCTACAACTGACAAAAGCAGAAGTTCTCTGATTCAACAGGGAGCGGGATGGACCCAGGAGCCCCAAGGACTTTCCTTGTTGCCAGGACCCTGCCTCATCCCCTACCCCGAGGCTTCAGAGAGGAATGTGCAGGAGTCCTACTCAGACACGGACTCAAAACCACCTCTTTAGGCCCTTCTATGGGCTTTCTTGCATTTTACAGTCAGTTAAAGCCACAAAAGGCATTTGACAAAATTGTGGCCATTCCAGGCCTCACAGATTCCAGTGAAACAAGACAATGGCTCTCGGCCTTAGTTACACACCCTCTCCTTCCCTCTGCTGATTCCCAGTCCCACTCCCCACCCCCTGCTGGTGGCTGCACAGGGAGTGGGGCAGATGCAGAAAAGGAAAGTGGGTTACTAAGTGCTAAGCAGGACTTCTGCTTCTTGTTACCTACATCGACTTTAACCATTGCTTTTCCTGACACCAAAGAGAAGTGGGCGGTATCACCTGTTCCCCTTCTGCATCTCCCCTCTCACACGTTGTTCTTGCAATTTCAAGTCTATGCTAAGTGCGTGTTATACCTTGGTTTTGCTAGGCATGCAGGGAAGGGTGGAGGGACGTATATCCATGCCAGTCCTGGCCCTGCAGCTTTGACAAGATTCATCTCATGCATCCCCAGAAAGATGCATCTCCTGCCCTGGCTTGTGTATTGTAGCGTTCCATCTCCCGGTTTCCAAAGCATCCTGAGCTAAAAGTCCAAGTCCTTCTAGCTAGTAAGGGGGAGAAGGAAGTGGACGTGAACCCAAACCTATCTGCTATCATAGCCCAAACTCGAAACCCCCATACATGGCACTCGCTCCCATTCGCCTAGATGCCTGCTTAGCAGCAGGGGTTCTTCATTCTATAGTTCAGTCCAGACATTGAGTTCATGGCTGGTTCCCATCTCCTTCCTCTGCCCCCTCTCCCCTCTTCCTCGGTGCTTTCACTTTTGAACAGGCGGAAGCAATGGGAAAGGAGCAGTTAGAGGGCAAGGTTGCCAGTGCTTTCACTGGTCTGCTGCTCTTCCCTTTTATTATCCTGCCCATTAGCTCGAGATAAGTGCTCCCTTACCGAGAACCAAAGGCGCCTTACCCATCTGGGTTCCCATGGTGATTTCCTAAATTCATAAAGAAAGAAGCTCTGGGTTAGGAGCAAGTTAGGAAACCAGTCAGCAAACCTGGAAGTCGCCCAAGTCCAACTGGGTGGGAGGTCTAGACTCAGAAGGGCCAAGAGAGAGCCTCTGAGTCCTCACTCCCGCCCTGGCTTTTTCTAAATGAGAACAAGAGAGACCTACAGGATCTGTGTTGCTGTCCAAAGTCCCATTGCTTTGAGGAGAATTAGGAATGTATTGAGATCTGACTTCAATGTCTACACTTTTTTTTGTTTACTCTAAATTACAAGTAAGTTCTCACTTAACATTGTCAATGGGTTCTTGGAAATTTCGACTTTAAGTGAAATAAGGTATAAGGAAACCAGTGTTAACACAGGCTAATTGATAGAAACAAGAGTTAAATTCCTATGGCCTACATCTGGTCACAAAATCATCACCAAACATCTAAATAAAGACCCAAAACACTTCTGATATTAAAGATTCTGAGCTATGCATACATTAAAGAAAGATGGATAAAAACAAGTAAGATGCCCGACCGATGTGGCTCAGTGGTTGAACATCGACCTGTGAACCAGGAGGTCAAGGTTCGATTCCTGGTCAGAGCACATGCCCGGGTTTGGGGCAGGAGAGAAGGAAGTGGAGGCAGCCGATCAATAACTCTCATCATTGATTTTTCTATATTTCTCTCCCTTTCCCTTCCTCTCTGAAATCAATATAAAGATATTAAAAAAATAAAATGAAAGAACCTGCTGTACTCCTAGAAAAAGCTGGGTAAAGGGTTAGGGCATGCGCTTGAGCAAAATGTGGCCACTGTTAGAGGAAAGGTTGCACAGAGATCTCCTCGGAGGGCAATCTTTCAGGAGCCGTCCTCAGAGGGTCCTCTGTGAACACATCAGAGACGCACGGGTTACAGACATTGAAAAGCCATCTGGGTTGAAGAATGCGGAGGAGAAAATCTTGGCAAACGCATTTGCTTTCTGACTATATGTGTGTGTGTGTGTGTGTGTGTGTGTGTGTGTGTGTGTCTATATATGTATATATATTATCGAATTTAAAACACTCAAAAAGCAATCCCAGGCATCTCAGCTTAAACCACAGAGCGGGTCCATCCATCCCCATTCATACGTTCCAACCTTTCTGTTGGGTGGTCTTTCCATCCCACAGGTTAGGAGCCCCCCACGTCTGTTCTACTCCAACCCAAATTCTGCCTGTTTTCTACATTGGTAAGATGGATCTACAGAGAGCGAGTCCCAGCCTCCCACACGGGAACCCAATTCCCAGGAGCCGGATGGCTACCTTGTATTTGGAAGTGTTTCAAGTTCACTTACAAATACAGTGGGCTAGCCCGGTGCTTTTGTAACGCGCATCATGAAAAATGAACAGGCAGCTTAAAATAGATGCTCTGTTGCTGCCAAGTGCATCATGTGACAACGGTGCTCCATCTGGCAGGGCAGATGGAGCGGTCGTGTGGACGCCGCTAGATAAGGGAGCAGTCCTTTGTGTGGAGGGGACCCGCTCAGACCCAGATCCCTATCGGGACGCACGCCCGGGTCCACCCAGAAGCCAGGATGGGACGAGCCATCCTCTCTCCGGACACACACACCTCCCTTCCTTCAAACAAGGGCAGCCGGCACTCCAGAGCCTGGACTGCATCCCCCTCTGCCTCCTTTTCTCCCTCCATTTTCAATGAACTCATGACAAGAACCTACAGTGGGTCCAACTGAACCCCGCAGCCTGGCGTCCATCATGTCACGGTGGCCGACACCTCCCGGAACTTGGACGACACATTCGCTCACTCCTGTGGAGCTGATCTTACAGTCACCTCCTTAGGATTCTTTAATTGTTGCCCTTGTCACTTTGCCCATTTACTCTCCTCTTTTATTATTATTATTTATATATTTTTATTGATTTCAGAGAGGAAGGGAGAGGAAGATAGACACATCAACGATGAGAGAGAATCATTGATCAGCTGCCTCCTGCACGCCCCCTACTGGGGATCAAGCCCACAACCCAGGCATGTGCCCTGACCGGGAATCGAACCTGTGACCTCTTGGTGCAGGGGTCGACGCTCAACCCCTGAGCCACATCAGCGAGGCAGTCTCTTCTTCGTGGGTGGTTAGAACTACTGACTTTGGTCTTAGACATTTATGACCTGACTTCTGATGGGTTATCATATGCTGGAAATTAGCTTCATATAATAAGGAAAGGTTTCTACTACATAAGAAAGCAAAATCCACTAAATCACATCACCGACCCGTATGGTTGGGAAACAAATTCATTCTGGTGTGGGAGAAATGTCTTTCATCAACATCTTGAGCAAGGCATTTGATTACGCTGAAACCAAATGGATGAAATCCAATGGGCAATTCAGTACTTTTAGAGTTGTGCAGTGTCACAGGGCGACAGAGCACTCGTGTTCTGAAGACCTGTATCTCACAGAAAGTGTACTCTGCATTCTGTTTGACTCGAGTGGCAAGAAACCTGGCTTCTACTTGTTTTACCCCTAAGAGGTTCTGTGCTGGTAGACATGTTATTTCTCTTCCTCGGGACTTATTTTTCACCAATTAAACAGCAATGGCCATTACCCTATGGCCCTAACACTCACAGAGGTAGCCTAAAATAAGAGAATACAAGTTAAGTGACAGTGGAGTTCATTTGACAAGTTAGCCAGATTTAATTGTTGGCACACCTTGCATTTGCAAAAGACCTCCTTAAAACCATGCCCCCCAAAAAAGTGTTAATAAAAATTGAATACTGAGTGACCCATTTGGTAATGTTTTATTTGAATGTAAATATATTTTCTAGAGAAAGTGAACATGCATGTTTAAAGCTGGTTTTGTCATGTACGTATGCAGATACGTACATGACACACACACACACACACACACACCAGAAGTTGCCAGCAAACCACCAGAAACCAGGGGAAAGGCAAGGATCAGACTCTCTCATGGCCCTCAAAGGAACCAGCCTGCAGACACTTTGATCTTGAACTTCTAGCCCCCAGGACTATGAGACAACACACTTCTGTTGTTTAAACCACTTGATTGGTGGTACTTTGTTATGGCAGCCCCCAGAAACGGATACAAACAAATTCTCTCCTCCTATTTACTAACTTACTAACAGAACAAAGTAATAGGAGACTTGGAAGAGCATGTGTTTAAGGAAAGTAATGTTGTGTGGGTAATCAGAGCCAGTTACTAAAAAAAAAAATAATAATAATCTATTACCAAAGAGATCGTCTCTCTATACACAGCCTGGCAGTGAAATTATTAGGAATATTTTGGTTAGCACAGATTTCTTCTTCAACAGCATTGCAGCCAAGTAGTGTGAGTGTGGGCTGAGAGCCAGGCTATAGAAACCACGGCTGCAGGATGGAGAACAGAAGCTTACAATGGGATGGAATTAAAGCCGCCTCCCTCTTTCTTTAGCTTTTAAATGTGACAATGCCGTGAAAACACCCAGCTCTGTGCCTGGAACTTAGTAGATGCTCAGCAAATAAATCTAACATCGGAGACCTTTGAAGTCGACACGGAGTCGCCCAGTTTGGTTTTTAAGGGTTAACTGCTTTTAAAAAGCTGTTAGATGAACTCTGTGGTGGTTGATATTTGCTATTAGCACAGCTCCTGAACACTTCCCACCGGAATACGGGACGAAACCAATGCATATTCTCATCCATGAGCCAGCATGCAAGGCTACGAAACCGGCCTTTGTGGGGTTCCCAGTACACACATTAATGTGTGCTGCTCAAGATGGCGTACAGCAGCATATCAGACCCTCCTTTCTTTCTTTTTTAAAAAAATATATTTTTATTGAATTCAGAGAGGAAGGGAGAGGGAGAGAAACATCAATGATGAGAGAGGATCATTGATCAGCTGCCTACTGCACACTCCACATGCGGGATCCAGCCCACAACCCAGGCATGTGCCCTGACCTGGAATCAAATCGTGACCTCCTGGTTCATAGGTCAACGCTCAATCATTGAGCCATGGCGGCGGGGCCAGACTCTCATTCCTGGTGTTTCTGTTGCCCATTCTGCATTATCCCTGTTGTGGTTCCTAACACAGCTCTAAGTCAGTGGTTGGCAAACTGTGGCTTGTGAGCCTCATGCGGCTCTTTGGCCTCTTGAGTGTGGCTCTTCCACAAAATACCACGTGCGGGTGCCCACGTACAGTGCGATTGAAACTTCGTGGCCCGTGCGCAGAAGTCAGTTTTCGGCTCTCAAAAAAAATTTCAATCGTTGTACTGTTGATATTTGGCTCTGTTGACTAATGAGTTTGCCGACCACTGCTCTAAGTAATTGTTCTCATGGCAACTTGGGTTTTTTCTTTGAGAATCCAGGGCTTGGCAGAGAGTCTGCCTGTTAGAGGCACTCAGTACCAATGTTAAGCGTGTTTCTATGCCGAGAAAACTTCTGCAGGATGAAATTCTGTCATGTAACATTTTAGCTCATTTATTTTTCTGCTGCAAGGTCGCTTCAGAAATAAGAGTCACATTAACATTGAAAACTTTAAAACTGCTATCTTCTCCGGTTTTTAAAGTACCTCCCAGAGACAGGGCGGATATTACTATTATTCCCATTTGAAAAATGACAAAACTGATCTAGAAAGGAAAACGAACTTGCAGAGGGTGGTCAGATGTTTATCAGCCTGAACACACTCAAAGCGCGCAATTCAGCAATCCTGTTTGGGCCAGTCTGTCTCCTACCGCTGTCCATCGATCGTATGGCCACCGATACCATTGATGACGTGGCTTTGTAACAGAGCCACTGAGACCACTAAGAATTCTGGATCTACCAAAGCCCACCCAAATAGCTTTGGCTGTTGACACAAAGACTGAGACCTGCCCAAGGTGGGAGAGATAACTGCTGCTTATGAAGAGTAGATAGCAAAGGAGATAATACTTCCCGAGAATACACAATGGAGTCCAAATACGCTGTGCATTGGAATATGTTGTATATGTAAAAACATATGTATTACCTTTTCGTGGAAGGCTGAGCAAATCTCCATGTTGTTGGGCTGTAGGGGCTATTCCAGATGGGATTTCCACGCATGGATTATCATGGGTCAGCAATTTCTGCCTCTTCCAACCTCTGGAAAAGTGTAAAAGGTAAGTTACTAAGTGACAACTTGAACACATTCAAGGAAGACACCCGCCTTGAGAGACATTCAGCAAAATGAGGACCCTCCCCCTTTACAAAACACCTTTTATTTATTATTTAAAAAATATTTTTATTGATTTCAGAGAGAGGAAGGGAGAGGGAGAGAGAGCTAGAGACATTAATGATGAGAAATGATGAGAGAGAGAGTCACTGATTGGCTGCCTCCTGCACGCTCCCTACTAGGGATCGAGCCCGCAACCCAGGCATGTGCCCTTACCAGGAATTGAACCATGACCTCCTGGCTCATAGGTCCATGCTCAACCACTGAGCCACACCGGCTGGGCACAGAACAACTTTTAGAAATAGTTTTTTTTTTAAACAAGAACTTAGTTTGACTATCTGGTCATTTCTAGCCTTTCTATAATCCACTATTACAGCTGTACTTGGAATAACTATTGCCTGATGGATTCAATTTTTTCCCTCCTCTGAATTTATTTGCTGTGTAGACACATCTTTGGTGAAACCTGTTGGACTAGGTAACCCAAAAGGAACTTTCCGATGTGGTGGAGCCCCCGCCCATCCTTACCCAAATTTCCTACTGGAATTTTGGAAAGCACTGACCACTTTTTTTTTTTTTTTCTCTAAGTGTACCACACCTCAAATTCTCATTTTTCCACTCTGTGGGCAGTTCTTTCTTTCTGATCACTGTTCTCCATCAAAGCAAACACGACAACTCCAGGTACTTCCCTTAAATACTTTAGCAGCTGGACCTCGGCACCTATACCGGGTCAAAGGAAGCAAGGTCACCTTTGGTGAGCTCTCCTAAGCCACCGATTCTGATTAGTCCGAGGAAAAGCACAAAGGACTTCCAGCTGAAACAAACCACATCCCTATCCCACTGGCTCCAGATGGGGAAAGCTTCCTGTAGGCTCCCGGAACAGACCTGCTTCCCCGTGACCAGGTCTTGGTTGGAGTTCAGGGAGTAGTAACGGGAGATTACGCCCTTCTGATTCAATGACCAGAGAGGGACTTCGGATAATTAAGTTCTCGGTGTCATTCTAACACTAGACAGATGCATTTTTGTCATCGTGGACACAGACAGAGCTGGAGATGCCTGTGGAACAGGCCATGACTGCTAACTTTGGCTCTTTGATAGGGTGCCAAGTTTTGAAAATGTTCCCTTGTTCTTTCATCAAGGAGCATCCTTGATCCGGTTGGTACTCTGGTTGAGGAATCAGCCTGATCCCCATTTACAAATGCATTCCTCCTGACTAAGAAAGCAAAGCAGCCGCCCAGGACCCACGTCGGCTGCTTTTTGGATCTGCATCTCTCTCTCCTGCACCTGAACCTGGCAATTTCCTCTTTCATAACGTTGCTTATAGACACATTCTTTTTGAGGGACTCTCTTGGATCCATTTGCGATTATGAAGTAGTTCAAGACCAAACCAGCTGAGGTGTTGGGTAGGAATTGACCATAGGATGCAGTTCTTGGGTACAAATAAACATGTGACTCGTGCCCTAGCCAGTTTGGCTCAGTGGATAGAGCACCAGCCTGCGGACTGAAAGGTCCCAGGTTCGATTCCAGGCAAGGGCATGTACCTTGGTTGCAGGCACATCCCCAGTAGGAAGTGTGCAAGAGGCAGCTGATTGAGGTTTCTCTTTCATTGATGTTTCTAACTCTCTATCCCTCTCTCTTTCTCTCTGTAAAAAAATCAATAAAATGTATTTTTTTTTAAAAAGTGTGACTCAGTTTGACTTACTAGCATCCACAGAACTGTCAGTGTGCCATGGGGAAAAGCAGCATATAAGGAGGACTGGAGTCAATATATGGGATCCTGAGAAACCCTCAACATTGGCTTTTAGGCAGTATCCTCTTTACCCTTGCTAGATCTCTTTGGTGAAAACATGGGAAGTAGTCTTATCTCCCCAACTGGAGGCATTTTTCTTATCCTCCTCACTGTCTCTACCCACACCATGTACTCAATACATTTCTTGAACAGACAAGTCAATTTCAGGAGAATATCAGTTCACTCTATCTGGTGTCAGATTTGCATTGGTTTTGCCTGATAAGAGTGTCTATACGTTATATAGCTTATGACTTAGGTATACAGCCTTTACCAATGAAACCCACAATGAATGCACAGAAATTAAAAAAATTAGAATATCAAAGATTGAGTGAAATTTAAAAATCTGTTCCAACTCCTTTATTTCACTGGTGCATAAACTGGATCCCAGATAAATGAATTGACTAACAAATATCTATGAGGAAATTTAGTAATGAAGGGGATTGAAATATGCTCCCCCAAAATATGTCACCTTGGCGTATAGATTATTTTGAGCTGAAGGCAATGGAGGATCAACTAATGTATAAAGGAGCCTTCTGAGAACTTCTCTTACCTGGTACAAGCAGAAACTTCTCAGAAATGAGGACAGCCATCATCCTCATTCCAGAGGATTCTTGTGGCCATGAAGAAGATGGAAAGTCAGCACTGAGAGGAGACTGATTTAGTGAATGAAACTTACTAAAATAATTCTTATTTTCAATTAGTCTCCTCAGAGAGTAAGCTTTCCACAGTTTACTGCCTCTGTAGCCCCAAAGCCCCCTTTCCTTTGACTAGTCACTTCTCCACAATTTATTGCCCTTTGTTAAAATGGTATGTAAACTTCCAAGTTTAACTGCTTCAATGGGGTTTTCACTTCTTTTTTTGTGAAGTCCCCATGCACATAAAATATTGACATCGATAAAAAAACACACACATACTTTTTCTTCTGTTAATCTCTTGTTAGTTTAATTCACAAGTCCCAGCTACAGAATTTAGGAGCGTGAAGGAAATTTTTTTTCTTTCCTTACAGTGGCAAAGTTAAGACTAAGATTCCCTGGTCTTTGGATACTCTGTTTGGCATTCAAAAGAAAATGTAAAAAAACCAAAGTCATATGCTGTTTATGAAAGTTTCTCAATGTATTAGAAATTGTTTGTCATGTTTATAGTTTGTTTCTGTTTCTTATTGAGAATGTTTAGAGGAACGAGGAGAATGAAATAATTTAAAATTAAGATTGGGTCTACTAGAAATGATTGAGTTTACTATTTTCTTTGAATTCACTGGGAAATTTTCATATAATGAAAACTGATCAACTCACAAAACAATTCTGGGGTGCCTGTCCCACATCCACCAACACTCCCACCTGGTAAGTGTTTATGTAAATGAGTATAGGATAGTGTGTAAAAGGCTCACGCTTTAAAGTCAGGTAGACCCCGGTTAATCCATTGATTTATGACCTAAAGACTGGTTATGAGAGCTTTGACAGTATTATTTGTAGTGTGTATTGACCCAGCAGACAAATGGCTTGAGGGTCCTGAAATGTCACCGATATTCATCTTAGTCCTTCGAAAAGCTGCATGATTTCTGCAGCTTCGCTTAAGAGACGGTAGAAAATCCAGAAGAGATTGAGCAGAGTGAGCCTCCGCGCTCGGTTTCCTGCGTTCGTCAGGGAAATCCAGCCTGGGCTTTCGAGAAAGCTCTGCCATTTTTCATAAGCAGGGCAAGATGCTGATGGAATCCTTTTGGTATGGCACGCAGAAGGGAACTGACTCAAGGAGGCCTGCACTGCTTATTTATGTGTAGAGTTTAATGCTAAAAGGTGCCATGAAAGGTGAAGACCGCATCCAGTGTCAAAGCAGTTAAAATATTAAACATCCCTAATGACTGCTTTTAAGTCATTGCTATTCCTTACAAAAACAAACCAGTGCTAGATTAAGTGCGGGGCACTCACGTGACAAATGATACCAGTCATCTGGATTTCTCATTACAGAGCTTCTGCCAAGTTCAGACTCTGCCAAGGATGATTTAACCATTCAGAGTGTCAAACTGACCTTGAACTTGGGGAGGAGGTGGGGGGGAAACCTCGGTGCCTGAGCATTGTTTTCCTGAGTTCTAAAATGTGGAGGAGATGAAGCCGTAAGTTTGACCACCTTTCTTCACCCCCGTAGTAAAAATCTTCGCCCTGCCTAATGGCACCATTAAAACTGTGTGTGCTGGAGGCCTCATTAGCTTCCACATATTAAATCAAAGACATACTTTTAAGAAAGGTTTTAGAGGACAATGGGAGAAAACAGAGATAGAGGGATTAGAACTCCTGAGCTGGCAGAGTGAAAGATGATGACTGTTTAATTGCAAGTGTCTGTGTGTGTTTTTGCTGCCCTGAGAAATATTAGGCTGCAGTGGTAAGCCTGTGGAGTAACAGGGAAGGAAATATTGTCTGAGCGATGGGGCTGCAATTCTGAATGCATTAAAAAAAAAAGGTACTGAGCTCTTCTCAACATAAGTAAGCACAAATAATTAGTGTTAAATGCTCCCTTGTCGCCCTGCTATTGGACTGGTAGATATAATTGTTGTAGAGCTCAAGGAATTAAACTTCACATCATTCCAGTCATGAGCAGTTGCTATCTAATCATAGTTATCATTAAGTCACCCTCTTTTAAAAAAAAATCTTTTGATTTCAGAGAGAGGAAGGGAGAGGGAAAGAGAGATAGAATCATTGATTAGCTGCCTCCTGCACGTCCCCTACGGGGGATCAAGCCCGCAACCCAGGCATGTACCCTTGACCGGAATCGAACCTGTGACACTTCAGTCTGCAGGCTGATGCTCTATCCACTGAGCCAAACCAGCTGGGGCAGGCACCCTCTTTTAGGCTGAATGAAACTGCATGTCATGGGGATGGCTAAAGGGTTCTTAAAATATTCTGGAAGTAGTTTGTTTGTAGTATCTAGATCATGCTTTCGGAGGGAGAGGAGGAAGTCTTGCCGAGACCCACAGCACACGCACTGAAGACAATCTTTCTCAAAGCATGGGTGGTGGACTAAAGAACCAATGACCTCCAGGAAGGAGCTGGTGGTTGGTGGGAAGTGAAATTCATGAGATTTCTCACTTATCCAAACTGTTCTACAAGTCACAAGGGAACGACTTCTCCACCTAGACCTGGCATTTGCTGATGAGGAATTGTCTGCCTGCTTTGGAAGTCCAGCTTGTGGATTCCATATGGTGATGATTTCCCCACACCTTCTAACTTCCCCTAAAGCCACTGAAGTCCCAGAGAGACATTTGGGACCATTCTATTAGTAAGAATTGAGCTCTTTTGCATGAGCATCTACTACCTGTCAGACACTGTTTTACATGCTATCAAGTTTAACTTATTATTCATGCAAAGCTTATAAGGGAAGTTGTAACCCCATTGACATATTGGGTCTCAAAGAGAATTTAAGGTTGTTACTTAAGATTGCACAACCAATATTCAAAAGAAGCGAGGTTTCAATTAGGCCTGCATCACTGTGGAGCCCAGTTTTCTACTCCACACTGTCCATGCTTGTCCATGCTTGTCTTGATCAGTCACCCTGCTGGGCAGAGGTAGTTGTTAGTTATTAATTTTCTTCATTATGTCTCATTTCTTTACTTATATAGTTATGAATTTAGAAGAGGCTACAGAATCTTTCATTGAAGATTTATTTTTTTGGGGGGGTCTGTTTTTAAAATCAAAGCTAATTTGGAAGAACGGCTTGCATGCCATCTACTCAGAAGCTGATCTGTGAGCCTGGGATTCCAGGAACCAGCACTAAACTTGACCTTCATTCATCTGTAAGTTCTTTGCTAGAAAAGAGGTTTGAGAACCCGATTAAAAGTAGTCACTTCTTGGTCACAACTATATGATACATTTATTGGACACATTCATCGCCCTTAGGTTCTAAATGTGATTTTTTTTTCTCAAGGGGTCTTGAAGGGAAAGGTTAAAAAAGAATGGGCTATGCCATTTTTGAATAAGCAGGAAGATTCACTATCTGGACAGGATTTCAGAAATTCTGGATACCCACAGCCCCTAAGCATTTCAGTTCTGGCCCTCTTCTCTGTTCTCCATCTACATGTCCCAACACTTCTCTATTTATTTTGGTGCTGAAAAAGTTTGCAACTCATTGTTTATACTGCTAAGAGTCGCTTCTTTGAATTGCCTTCCCCTAGTTGAAGGGCAAAACTATGCTGGGGGCAAAACTGTAAGAAAGTTAAAGTTTATCCTTGGCACCATTCTCATCTGCCCTGCCCCAGCCTCCATTCTTGGCCTTGTAATTGGTTTCTATTACTTGTGCCCAATGGTGTCGTATTTCCCCATCTCCTATCCAGGATAAAGTGTTCAGTAAACTCATTTATACTAAAGGATTCTTAAATTAATAATATACTTTTCAGCAGTTTTCTTTTTAAATCGTAAGAGAAAAAAACACCTAGGGATAGGATCAATAATGATTTCAAAGGTATAAAGGACTCATTGTAGTGAACAAATGCTGTGTGTGTGTGTGTGTGTGTGTGTATGTGTGTGTGTGTGTGTATGTGTGATGTACATGTTATTCACACAATCACTTCCTTATGTGGCACCACATGCACACTTCACCCACTTGTGGGCCAGGAATGGGTATGTGAATCAGGATGGCTGAGTCTCTCAGTTACAATGAATTGTAAATCACCAATTCTCATCCCACTTTGGGGTTGGTTTTTGAGCTAGGTTGATTCCAGTTTTCTGGTACTTAGAATTTAAAGGATCCTGACCGACACATGAATGGCACGATTTAACATATCTTTGAGTGAGATATTTTTGGGTGGACCATATTCCTGTTGCCTCTCTTCTAGCTTCGGAATGTTGCTTTGCTATTACTTTTGAAAAGTAATGCTATGTTGACATCACAACCTGCAGTTATTTGCCAGTAGGCAGCTGTGATGTTTTTTTTACCATTTCTTGGTGTCTTCAATGTGATTCAATTCAATTCAATTCAATTCAATTCAATTCAATTCAATTCAGTTTAATTAATCTGGACTAGGTGCTCAATGAGTTACTCTTCTGGAGGGTAATCCATTTAGGTCACTTTGTAGGGAAACAGCTCTTTCACTTATAGGAGTTTGGAAAGTATAGGCTACCATTTCAGATTCTGAGTGACAACCCATACATCTTTTACTGGTAAGCCCATCTGTTGAGAATTGGTGAAAATCAATCATTTGCCTCTGTTTTGACCTTTGATGCAACGTGAGGTCTTTGGTAAGAAGAAGATGGGACTGCTGATGACAAGCTGGTGCTTGACAAGTCCACTGAAAGGAAAAAGATCACTTACATTCATATTTCCAGTCCTGGGTGGTCATATGAGTTTTTCAACAGCATTGCCAACACTCCAATTAATGAAAGACTATACAAACATGAGATGAAAGTATGAATCCTCTGGTTCTTGTTTTGAATGTCTATTTATTCGAAGTGATTATGACTGTGTATTTATTTATATGTGTGTATGTAAACTCACACAACCCCACGGCAGAATCTATAAATAGTGATAATAACCATCCTAGATAAATATCACATGGATTCCAGTGGAAGGAGAGATCAAACCGGTGGGGCTATTATCTCTCGTACTGACACTTCCTTTTTAATTTTTTAATATGACTTTGTTTTTGGCTCCTAGACTGTTGACATTGAGTGTGACTCAGCCTTTGCCCTGAGGACCTTCCGTTCTCCTAGCCTCTGACTTTTGCTTTTCATCTGGGGGCTGGGGTCCTCGCTGCACCTCCACGCTCCCAGTGCAGTAAGGGGTCCTGGTTGGGAAGCCCCAGTCATGAGGGCAGGTCTGACTGGTAGCTGCTGTTGCTATCCGGGTACCAAGTCAATGTCTGAGCATGTCAGCTGAGGACATTCTCACACTCGCTTCGAGTGGACCAAGCTCTACAAATCAGTCAGATGAAAAATTCAGACAGTCACCTGGTGCTTTTGTCTATAAGTCAACAAATAACCAGTTTGAATGACTTTTTTTGATGACTTTGGCTTAAAGACATGTCTTACACAACAAAACCCAGCATGTTTTCTTAGAGTAGCTTGACTGGTTAAGAAAGTCATATAGAAAAATAAAGAATTAATTTTGTATATTGACTCAAATTTAAATGAGCAACTTCACTTTTTGTGTGTGACTGATTTGAATAAAATCTTAATTTTATGTTATCCATAACCTAAATGAGGTCAATTCTTTGATGATAACAAATTATGTTAGTAGTAAGAGCCTTTAATATGTGCATAGCCTTACTCAGGTCCTTTTCATTGGCTCAATGGGTAATTTTTATTCATTGTATATTAGACTGTGACTCTATATGTACATTTTATTGGTCAGTTTGATTATAACAATCTGTGTATTTATGAAAAAAACAAAAACCACAGAAATTATCTTATTTAACACCCATTATTTTTTCTCCAAAAATCCGCAAACAACATTAAATTGTAACTTTTCCCCTTCCCATTAATCTTTTTTAAAGTTTATTTTTATTGTTGATACTATTACAGATGCCCCCTTGCCTTTGTCCACCTCCACCCATCCCTCGACAACCCCCATCCCTCTAAATTTACGGATTATGCTCTTTCGTCCAATCCCCACCCCTTGTCTTAAATTGTAACTTTTTCAATGAGTTATTTCAATTTAAGTTATTTCAAATTAAGCATTAAATTGTGTACAGTGTCTTTTGTGACCTACCCTGAAAGTCTCACTCCATCACTACGAATACATTGCATCCAGTTTCAAGGGGAGAAAACACAGACCCCATCTCTCAATATCAAAGTTCTGCTGCAAGTAGCTGTCATTCTGGCCATTTTGAAAATATCACCTGCCACAGTAAGTCATTTTGAGCATTTGGTTTGATGAAATGCTGTCCTTGAGTAAGAAATTAGTAGAAAAACCTTGAGCAAGTGGATCTGATATTTATTGGCTGAAATGTATAATACACACTTGAAAGAGTGGATAGCATTCATTTATTCACTGGTATAATCAGGCATCTACCTGTGACCCAAATACCCCATCTTCCATCCTTAATTTATGGCTCCTACTCTACAAAAATCAAGCAACATTGAAAGATGGGCCCCCACTAATAACAGAAATGAAAAGTCATCTTGAAAACACCACCCTGGGTTTTCACGTTTTGTTTTCTCATCTATCCTTCCTTTGAATCAAAGCCCAGCCTGGTAGGGTTTCACAGTCGCTTTCTTTAGGCTGGGTTTAATTGCTGGAGAGGTGTCTTTTGCTAATGAGATTGGGCAATAGAAACGGTAACCTGCATTCCTCAGACTGGGGCGCACGCATTTAAAAACATAGCTAAGGGTTAAACAGACATTTGAAACAGAAGAGCCTTTTTGTGCTTGTTGTTGTTCTTGCTATTATTTTAAACATGAAGCTTCATGTTCCCAAAATACTTATGCCCTTTCATAAGAAAGGGCAGTCCTCCTTGAAATTCTCCAACATGAGCCAGAAAAGACATTACAGAATATCACCCTCTCACCTGAGTGAGAATTAGAGTTTCTCTTTGTTCGCTGGTGCTATTTTTGCCCCCAAGAGAAATATTCTCTTATCTCTGCTTTGGCTTTCTTTGCCTTGTTTTCTATTCTTTGATGGATGAAACAATACCAGGGAGACATCAGTTACTATTGCATGTGGTTAACTAGAGTGCAACCCAGTTTTACAAGGCACTCTGATCTGACCACATCACTCCTCTAAATGCTTCTCAATTACCTACAATCACCATCAACTAAAACCCCTGTGTGCACACTTTCTGGGGGTGCCTTCACCCCTTCTTGCAGCAGGGTCCTGCTACAGGAGGGACCAAGGTGTTTTATCAAGCGGACAGTCCCTACGATATAAACTGTTTTCTACAGGAGGGAAGCCAAAGAGACTTCACGTAAGGTCCATGGCCTTGACTTTTGTCGGTTATGAATATCGCCAGTGTGGTGTTCATATCCAGAATCTAGACGGCATCCCGGGAGTTATGCTTTGGAATTGGAGCTGGTTTGGTTTGATATCAAGAACAGGGAACTTGGAACAGACTGTTGAATCTCAGAGGGAAGGCAGGGGTGAGTGGGTGGGTGGGAAGAGATCAACCAAAGAACTTCTATGCATAACCCATGCACACAGACAATAGGTTGGTGAGGGCCTGGGGTGGGAGCAGGGGCGAACTAGAAGGAGTCACAATAAAGATATTTTAAAAGAATTTTTTAAAATGCATAAAAATGAAAAAAAAAATAGGGAACTTGGAAAACACAGTTTTCTAAGAAGTATACTTTTTTAACTCTTAGCATTCCTAATCATCAGTTTAGACTAGATTGCAACTAGCTTAACTATTTAACCAGTACTAGTAATTCCTCTAAGTATTTCTCCTTGTGTCTAGATGTTATTAGGGTTACAACTAGAAGTTGTAAACCAACTAGAAGTTTTTCCTGATTCATAAAAAAATGTATGATGATACCTTCATTTCTGGATATCAAAGAGCACCAATGCGCTTGAGAATTTCACTTTAGTTTCCACTGTCTGACTCTAGGCATACATTCAAACGCTTTTATTGGTGTCTTCTGTGAGGATTAAAGAAAAGGTTGTACATGCACCTCAACCTGGACTTTACATAAAAATTAACCCAAAATGGATTTCAATGTAAGATGATACAACTTTTAGAAAAAAAGTTAGGAGAAAGTCTTTGGGAGCTAGGGCTACATAAAGTTTTTAGACTTGACACCAAAAGCACAAAAAGAAGAAAAATTAATAAATTTGGCCCTGGCCGGGTAGCTCAGTTGGTTAGAGCATAATCCCAATATGCCAAAATTGCGGGTTCAATCCCCAGTCAGGGCACATACAAAAATAACCAATGAATGCATAAATAAGTGGAACAACAAATTGATGTTTCTCTCTTTCTCAAATCAATAAAAAATTTTAAAAAAACTAATAAACTTGAGCTCATCAGAATTAACTTTTGCTCTGCAAAAGACCGTGTGAGGGAGAGACAAAAAATCAAGCTATCTATTGGGAGAAAACCTTTGCAAACCACATATCCAACCAAGGCCTTGTATCTAGAATATGTAAAGAACTCTCAACACTCAACAGCAATAACAAAAACAACCCAATCCGAGAATGAGCAAACATGAACAGGCATTTCGCAGCAAAGGATGTACCGATGGTAAAAATAAGCCCATGAAAACATGTTCAACATCACCAGCCATCAGGGAAAGGCAAAGTAAAACCACAAGCTATCACTACATGCCTATCCGGGTTAAAATAAACATGAGTGCCCGCACCACACGCTGGTGAGAATGCAGAGAAGCGAGGTTGCTCAGACCCTGGGAATGAAAGTGGTGCAGCTGCTCTGGAAGAGAGCTTGGCAGTTTCTTTAAAAACTCAACATGCACTTACCATATAATTCAGCAATTGTAGCCTTGGGCATTGGGCCCAGGGAAATGCAAACTGATGTTCACACGAAAACCTGTACATGAATGTGCGTAGACGCTTTATGGGTGATAGGCCCAACCTGGAAACCGCCCAAATGGCCTTCAACAGGTGAGTGGTTGAACAAGCTAGGACACCTCCACACCAGGCATGCTATGCTATGTAGCAATAAAACTGTTCATACAGGCAGAAGCGGGGATCCATCTTAAGGGAACTATGCGGAGTTTCAAAACTAATCTCAAAATGCTAACCTGTGTGATCCCATTCACACAACATCCTTAAAATAACAAAAATGAGCCCTGGCCGGGTTTTGCTCAGTGGTTAGAGTGTTGGCCCATGGACCGAAGGGTCGTGGGTTCAATTCCTCAAGGGCACCTACCTCATTTGTGGGTTCATTCCCCACCTCTCGGTAGGGGTGCATACAGGAGGCAACCAGTTGATGTGTCTCTCTCACATCAATGTTTCTCTCTCTCCCCTCCTCCCTCCCTCCTTCCCTTTCACTCTCTTTGAGAATCAATGAAAAAGAATATCCTCAGGTGAGGATTAAAACAAAACAAAATAATATAGAGATAGAGAAGATTTTAATGGTTGACAGAGACTAGGAAGGGAGAGGGGTATGGAGGTGGCTATAAGAGTTAAAACAGAGGTCTTTAGCCCTTGCCAGTTTGGCTCAGTGGATAGAGTGTCAGCCTGCAGACTGAGGGGTCCTGGGTTCGATTCTGGTCAAGGGCACATGCCCAGGTTGTAGGCTCAATCCCCAGTAGGGGGTGTGCAGGAGGCAGCCGATCAATGATTCTCTCTCATCATTGATGTTTCTATCTCTCTCTCCCTTTTCCCTTCCTCTCTGAAATCAATAAAAATATATTAAAAAAACAAAACAACAGAGGTCTTTGGAGACAGAATAGTTTTGTACTTTGATCTCTGATGATGGTTAGAAGAATCTACTAGTATACATATGACAAAATTGCAAGATATATACAAGTGCCTAGACACACACACACACACACACACACACACTCACACGAGTGTATGAGTACCCATAAAACTAGTAACCTTGGAATAAGCCCCCTAGATTGTGTCATTGGGGTCTTCCTGGTTGTGCTACTGCACCAGAGTCTTGCAGGATGGTACCACTGAGGAAAACTGGGCGAAGGGTACATGTACACTCCCCTATCATTTTCCTGCAACTCTCTGTGACTATATAATTACTTCAAGAATTAAACATTATAAGAAGTCATGTGCTGACCCTGACTTGTTTGGCTCAGTGGATAGAGCATCGGCCTGTGGACTCAAGGGTCCCAGGTTCGATTCCGGTCAAGGGCATATACCTTGTTTGCGGCACATCCCCAGTGGGGGGTGTGCAGGAGGCAGCTGATTGGTGTTTCTCTCTCATGGATGTTTCTAACTCTCTCTCCCTCTCCCTTCCTCTCTGTGAAAAATCAATGAAATATATTTAAAAAAAGTCATGTGCTGGATTCAATTTAAGGTCTAACCCTGTATCGTTAAGGAGCAGGTGTTTATTTCTGCTCAAACGGAGAAATACAGGAGACTAGCAGCAAAACAATAGAAGAAGCAAGGAACATGACCAGGACTGTAGTTGAGATGACGGGAAATTCATTTAGAAACTCATGGAGGGCCGATATGTGTGATGCGTACTGAGTTTGCTTACCTGTGTTTTCATGAATACAGTTGTATGAAAATGAGGATAGCAGAGGGAAATGCGGCCAAAACACATTGGGAAGCCGAGGTCCGGGGCCCCAATTCCTGCTGGCTCGGTAGCTGCCATTAGCTTCTTCCAGATCTAAGCCCAGAAAAGACAGGAACATGATTAAAAATATGCCAACAGGAATAAATGTATTCGCTCTCCTAATAGATTTAATCGTATTTTTAAATGTCCCATTTTATATTATCTTTTTTGAAAATCACTTAGGCCTCGAATCAGATGATGATTTTTGGAAAAAGAAAAGCAGTTTGGGAAATCAATTTTGAGATGTTGTGTACTCTTACTCTTTCACACAAATAGATAAGCAAATTTGGAAACTTTTTTCCCCCACACAAATAGATAAGCAAGTTTTAAAATTATTTTTTCACTCAAATAGATAAGCAAAATTTGAAACTTTTCCCTACACAAATAGATAAGCAAGTTTTGAAATGTTTCTATAGCTTTTCAGCAATGGTAGTATATATGAAATATATATATATATATATATATATATATATATATATATATATATAATTTTCCATGGTTCCAAAGAAATGTCATGCCTTATTAAGAACCTTCAAAAGAGTGCAAGAGTTGCATAATTTATTTTTTGAAAATTGCCACTTATTATAGCAGTAGGGGACTTCTTTAAAGATGATGAAACATCCACACAGAGTATTATGCTGGAAACTGGATATATTACATTTCAATATATTACTAGGGGGGATCGCTAGGAAATAAGTGACATATGTGGAATGGGGGAAAGTATGGAAAGCACCCACCATTTAGCTAAAATGGGGGCATGTAAAAGTAAATATACAGATTTGCTTATATTTTTTTAAAAATCAAAGGAAAAACATAGAGCTTAAAATATGATTACTTAGCTCAGCCTATATAGCTCCGTGGTTGAGCATGGACCTATGAACGAGGAGGTCATGGTTCAATTCTAAGTCCGGGCATATGCCAGGGTTGCAGGCTTGATCCCCAGTAGGGAGCATGCAGGAGGCAGCCGATCAATGGTTCTCATCTTTGATGTCTCTATTTCTCTCTCCCTCTTACTTCCTCTCTCTGAAATCAATAAAAACATAAAAAAAATTTTAAAAAATGATTACTTAGAGGGGAAGTAGAGAAAAGGTGGAAGGCACAGGGACAGAAAGTCAACTTCTCTCAATAAACCTGTTTTTTTTACATTTGACATTATAACCACATACAGATTTCATACAAATTTAAAATATAATAAAAGTAAAAAGCAACTCCTAAAAACAGAAAGGAAAATAAAACACATGGACCTAACTAACTATGCATGGTGGTATGACCTCACAAAGGAGGTCTCTCTAGGTGACTTTAAAGCCAGGACTCCTAGCCCGGCCGGCGTGACTCAGTGGCTGAGTACTGACCTATGAACCAGGAGGTCAGGGTTCAATTCCCGGTCAGGGCACATGCCTGGGTTGCAGGCTCGATCCCCAGTGTGGGGCGTGCAGGAGGCAGCTGATCCATGATTCTCTCTCATCATGGATGTTTCTCTCTCTCTCTCCCTCTCCCTTCCTCTCTGAGATCAATAAAAAACATTAAAAAAAAAAAAAAAGCCAGGACTCTTACTGAACATTCCAAGGGGGGATATACTTTAAAGACAAAATGAAGCTGAAAAAAATCCTCAACTTCTTCTAGGATATGTTTTTGATAATAGTATTAGCACTGTTATTGAGCAATGATTGGATATTTGGTATGAAAGAATTATTAGCTTGTTTTTGTTTAGATGTGATAATCTTACAAGTATGTTAAAAAAAAATCATTATCTTTTGGAGAAACATGCTGAAATATTGACCAACGATGCTTAGGTTTGTTTATTTCAAGTAATCCAGGGGCTAGGACGGTGGATGAAGTACAGAGGAAGATGGCCATGAGTTGGTCATTCCTGGAGCTGGGTGATGAGCATGTAAGATTCATGCTCTCATTCCCTGTACTTTTGTATCAATTTGAAAGATTTCAAATTAAAATGTGAAAAACGTCAACTAAGTAAGAGTTGAAAAATTTAAAACAAAAGCTCATGCATTGCTTCCTTCAGTAGCATGGAAGATGATCTCTATAGAAATGCATTGCTGGTAAGCCCAACATAATTTCCAACTTCCTCAAAAGCAAGTGCTTTTCTATAAGGAACTACCTCCACCAACGTTCATTTTGACTTCATTTCAAACCATAAGGGTATTGGGATCTAGCATAAGACCTTCTGGGGCATCATCAATTTTAAAAATTTAGGAAAAGGAAACTAGTCATTTTGGGGGGGCATGGAAGAAAATTTAGCCTGAGCTTCTTAGTTAGCCTTATGTGAGAAAATGCAGAGAAGCAGAGAAGAACAAATTTCCAGCTCCTGTTTGCTGGTCCTGCTGATGGAGCCTCCACCGCTGTTACTCTGTGGAGAGAAGGGATGGTGATGTGGCCACTGGAAGGATTTCAGTCTTTCTACTTTTGCTAAGCTTCATTATTTGATTGTAAAATGAGGCAATTGTGAAGCTTAAATTAAAAACACGCCACTTAGATAAGTGCTGAAGATGGTGGCTGGAAATCAATGTGCCCAAAAAAACATTATGAAAAACTACACATTCTGTGTTTCCCTTTCCAAGAGAATAGTATCCACCGCATATGGTTGTCATTAGGCTCCAAGTGAAATAATAGTGTATCTCAAGTGGTTATTACTTGTTATTATGCCTATTGTCACTAGGTCACAGGATGATGGGACCCCCATTCAGCAGATGGCTCATCTCATATAGGGGTTTCTGAAAGCATGGGGCTCAGCGTTTGGTGGGCTTCCAGAGACCTCAGAGGGCTGACATCATCTCTGAAAGCTCGCTTCCTTAGGTGATACCCTGGTTGACTTGCTGGCACTCGTAGGCCTGTTTATTGCAGTGGGCCTGTCCTTGATTGTCTGATTTTGGAAGAGGTGGCTGACCCTGGCTGCTGGGGTTGCAAGAGTGTATTCATTGAGGTGCGCTATGGAGGGGTTGAACAAGTGAAAATCTGGTTGTGATGACCGCTCGTTGCCTAGGCTACAGAACAAGACACCTTTTCCTAAGTTTGTGGGAACATTTCGATTCTCAATGCTCACTTTTCACACACCTACCCGTTTTGCTGGAAGCTAACTCACCTAAAAGGAATAAAGTTTGCACCCCTGATGCTGAATACTATATGATAGGGGTTCAGAATATGTCATCCCAAAATACAACAATTTGGCCTATTGATCATTTTGAATGAAAGGGACTTGAGAAACAGCCGGTGTGAGGACACTCTGAACCTCCTTCGCTCAGAAGGGGACGAAGGTAGATACCATATGAAAGGTACCCTCCCTGCAACCAGAAGGTAGAAGGCATCCTAGTCACCAGAGACAGGTAATTCAGGGGAGAGGGCTCTTTATACAAATCTTGCTAATCTTCCCCATTTTACTACACTTAGTCCCCAACTCTGTCTTGTCAATTCTTCACGTGTTTATTGTTTCTTTGTCTAAAAATATGAAAGCTTTCTATTCTGGTCACTTTTTTTGATTCTCATAGCTTTGTGGGGCTCCCACACGTACCTACATAACTAAATTTGTTTTTCTTTTGTCTTTTTATTACAGGTGGGGTCTCAGGCAAGAAATTAGAAGGGCAGAGGGAAAATGATTTTTCCTCTTTTATGGTATCTTATTAATCAACTTTATGAAGTAGGTGCGATTAGCCTCCTTTAAGGAGACAAATCTGAGGCATAGGGAAGTCTAGTGTTTTGCCCAATAGCAGATAGCCAGACAATGATAGTAAGCAAGAAAGTGGATTTGAATCCATATCTGTGCGACTAACCCCTATGCAGGTTCTGAGTGCTGCCTGCTTTGTTAAAGCAAATGCTAAATATGTTACAATTTAAAGTAAATGGGGAAAGACAAGTTAGTTATTCATTTACCCATTTAACACATATATTGAGCCCCTGTTATCTGCTAGACACTGTTCTTAATGCTTCTGAAGATACAAAGCCAATACCTTCTTAGAACTTACATTTTAGTGAGGAAGTCATTAGCAAATACGTATAAAATACACACAGTCATAAACAAATAAGTATAAAATATATTAATGTCAGATAACAATGAGTTATTGAAGTACTGTGGTAAAACTTGCTTGTTTCTTGAAGAACTAACAACTTGAGGAGACAAAGCACGGATCTACAAGAAGTTAACTAGCTAAAAGTGGCAGGCAATCAAAACAAGAATTGAAACAAGGCACTGAAGATGAATTTCTATTAGTATTACAGAGAACAAATGATGCGAGTTTAGAAGAGGGGAAGATTGCTCTGGGGAAGTGTTTGGGAGGAAACTGAAGACTAGATAGGATTTGGCTGGTCGGAGGGAGGGAGGTGTTCTGGGACAGTTAATTATCTCCCCGAGACAACTGAAAGTTCATTCTTTTTTCTAATAGTTGCTAAACATGACAGATTTAAAGAGTGTAAGTTTGGCCCTCCTGGCTCTTCCCACTAAATCTGAAGCCCCATTCGATTTCATCAGCCTGACCTCAAAAGCATCAGCAAGGCTTGGATGTGCATGCATCAACTTCTGGACTTCAACAGATGGATATGCATTTTTTTCAGGAACAAAAAAAAAAAGAAGAAAGCAAACAAAACACTACATTTACCATGCCCTGTAGAGTATGGAAATCTAGCTGACATTCTCATTTATTCATCATCCGCCTCCTTTAATATGTCATCCATCATTTGCTCCCCTGTCCCTTAAGAGCTTGTGAAAAGCCAGAGTGTAAATGACTGAGCAGTCCAATGCCAAATGCCTTCCATTATTTCTCTGATGGGAGTACGGGGAGGTGGGGGGAGAGTCAAGGTCTGTTCACAACAGTGGCTGATGCAACACAGAGTCTCGAGGTAGACGGGACAGGAACTTGATTTTGACCTTGTGGAGCACTCCTCTGTCGGGTAGGGCTTTGCAACAATGGTCGAAGGTAGGGCCCAACTCCGTGTCACCCAGGGATTGCTGTATTTTGAAACCAGGTGCTGCACGTGAACCATTCTAGAAAGGAGTCTCTTTGTCCAGGCTGCCTGAAACTTGAGCACATGTCCAGAGGAATCGGCCCAGATCCTTTCACACATTCCCTTGGAATCCTTCCTACAAAGGTGGACTCAAAATTAATCCTGGGGGCCAAGGTGGCTAAAACATATGTGAGGGAAGTGACAGAATAGATTTCCAAGCAATGAAAAGGAAATGATAGATGACTTTTTTCGCCTACATTGATGGAGACGTTGAGGAAAGAACAATGCAATATTTTTTAAAAATGCAACCAACGACATATCCTTATTTCACTGTTATTTCACTTCAGCTTTAGGTGTCAGAGACGTTTAGAGCAAAAGGAGTCGAATTTAATTTCCAGGTCTCTATGGTTGTCCAAGGAGCCCTGTAACCCGAAGACCCAATCACCTTCCGCGTGGGCTGTTTTTCCACTTGTGATTTTTTTCAGGAACTTTTTTTGGGGGGTTGGGAGTGGTGGTATGGGGTTGAGATAAAGATGAAATGAAATTCCCAAGTGTTTGTAGTCTACACACTTTAATTATTTTGAAATAGTTGAATGAACCTATTCGGCGGTAATGTGTTCTACAAATGTCAAACTTTTCAGAATGGAATATATTAATATTCAAATGATCAAAATAAAGAAATAAAATTAATTCAATACATCTCTATTAAGTGCTGAGTGTTTAATAAAAGCCATTATGGGATGTACCATGGGGGGTATATATACTGAGTGGCCAGATTATTATGATCTCTGAACGCATAATAATTTGGCCACTCAGTGTGTGTATATATATAAATATAAATATAAACATGAATTCGTGCATGGGTGGGGGCCGGCCAGCCTGGTCAGGGGGAGGGGACATGGGCGGTTGGCCGGCCTGCCTGCTGGTTGAACTCCTGGTCGAGGGGACAATTTGCATATTAGCCTTTAATTATATAGGATATACACTGAGTGGCCAGATTATTATGCGTTCAGAGATCATAATAACCTGGCCATTCAGTGTATATCCTTTGGGAAGTGCCAATCTCACTAATGTTCAAAATAGTCTAAAAGAAGAAAACAACAACGACAAAACCTCACGATTTTGGTAAAACCGTGGTGGCTGTGTTTATACACACATATTGGTTTCAAAAATTCTACCAATGTCTGATGCAGTTATATTATATTTTCTATAGGAGAGCAGTCATGTAAAAAAAATCAGAGGAAAAATGAAAAGAGTAAAATCCCATTTTTTCTGGAGTTGTGCACCCTTCTACCTTCTCATCATATGACCAACCCAACCAGGTTTCCTTCCAGCACTGGAAAAAGTTGCTGGAGCTCGCTGCGTCCAGCAATAAGAGCTGGTGTGTGTTTGGGGGTCTTGGTCAGCTCTGACCCTGAACTTGAGCAAGAGGTAGCCCTGTCCTGAGCCATTGACTTTGACCATCTTTGTCACCTGTGTTCAGTGCTGGCCCTCCATGATGCATAATCAGGGCTGGTTACGGAATCTGTGGGGCCAAGTGCAAAATAAAAATATCCATTTTACAAAAGAGTGCTGTGAAAGAGACATACAAAGATAGGTTTTCCTTCTTCCACTGGTCCCTCTCTCTCTCCCTCCCCCCCCTCTCCCCCCCCTCTCTTTCTCTCTCCCTCGAACTTGTCATGGTGTTTTCATTTGCTGTTTCATGTCGTCCCAAGTTTTAAATTATTGGCATGCATCTTGCATTCGCCTTCACGTTGTGCAATGCCGGCTGTAAATGTAAACACTGGAGCATTGAGCTCATATGCACAATCACCGAAATTACACAATCTGCATGTGGTTGCTCAATCCCTGGAGCTGGCCAGGAAAGACAAAACACAAGCCAGACTCCGAGAGGTGAGAGAAAGGAAGAGAGGATTCCCCCCGAGGCGTGGAGCCAGCCTAGGGAGCGCTGGGTCTGGAGATCTGGATGGGACTGCGGGAGGGTCCTCTCCCACAGCAGGGGTGCAGGGGAATCTTCCTTAAAGGAGTACCGTTCCCCAGGAAAGCTGAGCATCCATGGCCTTCCTTCCCTTCCTGTCCCAACGTGTGTGGAAGATATTTAAGAATGAGTGTGGTATTTGCAACACTTGGACACAGTAGCTTAGACACATGTTCATGCTATTAAACATTCATTTTCCTTTTAGATCTGCAAAACATAGGTAGAGATATGATGTGTATCACATGTGGTTATGATTCTCCACATAGGTAGCCAGATGAACACTGAATGCTGGAATTAGGAGTAGTCTTTTTAATGAAAAAAATAGTGATGTGATAAACTTTTCAAACCTTTTCAGCTGTATTTCAATATTTTTGTTTAGATATTAGATAAACATAGGTTATAATTTCTATTCTGTCTGTTAATTTTAATGGCTAGCTTTTAATATTTTGAGAGGATAACTTTTTAGAACATGTCTAAAAATAACTTTTATTATATTTGCTTTAATTTACATTGCATATGCTTTGTACATATTTATATTTTACTTTGTGCTAGAACAATACTGAATCACAACAAAACTTTTGTGCAGATTTTGTTTGTAACAATGTAATTAGTGATTTTCCTCAAACAAAGGAAAGAATAATAAATTTTTATGGCATGAAAGCATACTTTATGAATTGTGGAGGTCTCTACTTTATTACTCATCCAGACATCACCAGCCCATAAACAGGATACCTTTATGTGCATAATAATAATTAACTTCAGTTGTCTTTGATGTTTTGCAAACGTTCAGTCATATAAAACCATAGCTTTACTCATGTTCATTTTTTAACCTTTGTCAATACCAAGGTATAATTTTCAATGTTCAGAGGACAGAACTTTTTTCCTTAACTCTTTGTTAACTCAATTTATAACTTTTAAAAAATTATTTTATTATATTTTTCCATCACCATTTATCCCCTCTAACTTTTAAATATTCAGACATATGGTTTACAGGCCTCTATAGTCTTCTTGCCTTGGACCTCAAATACTAGGTGAAGGCCTGTTTTTCTTTTTTGTTTGTTTGTTTTTAATTAAAATGTTGTTTCTCAATCTATAAAAATCCCCGACATAGAAGACAGTTGGCTTTTGTGAATGAGACCAATGGAGAGACTATAGCTTCAAACATTTCCTTTCTCAGGATCACTCTGGGGTATGGACTCTTTGAACTTGGAACAGTTGATAAAATTACTTACACTGTCTAGGTTCATTTTTCTCTTTGCCAAAACACATATAGCATCCAATATTGGAATATTAAGCTTTGGGCCAGTGGCTCAATGGGAGAGTTGAAACAGAGTTTGTTATAGAGTCTAAGTAAAAGGAGGTTAAATGATGCCAGGTCAGTATCATCCACTGGTTCCCAGCATAAGTAAATGATGCTGGAGACTAAATAAATAAATACATACATCCTATATAATAAAAGCCTAATATGCAAATTGATCAAACGGCAGAACAACCAGTTGCTACGACACACACTGACCACCAGAGGGCAGACGCTCAACACAGGAGCTGCCCTAAGCCCGGCAGGCCCCAGACCAGCCAAGGCAGGTGCCAGTGGGGCCCCCCAATGTCCTCACCGGTCGCCCCACAGATTGGCCCTGATCGCCAGCCAGGCCTAGGGACATTACCCATGCACAAATTTCATGCATTGGGCCTCTAGTACATAAATAAAAACCTCTTTCTTTGAGTAAGTGATATGTGATTTACTATATAATAAGGCCCAAGAAGTAGAAGCGCATAATTCAGAATCACCAAACACATGAGGAAATAAGCCACCATGAGTGAGAATGATCAGAAACAAAAACAATAGCTAGACCCAAAGTAATTCAGATATTGAAGATTTTAGATGAAGAATATAAAGTAATTTTGCATAAACTACTTGAAGAAATAAAACTTGGAATCAGAGAAATAAGTAGGAAGTGAAATATTATGATCAAATTATCAGATGAATCTGAGTACGAACCAAATATAACTTTTGGAAATGAAATACATTGGCACAGGAGACTTCCTGAATGGGTGAACAAGCAGATTAGGCCAGCGTAAGAGAAAAGTAAGTAAATTAAAGAAGAAATATGAAAAAAAAATCCAGAATTATACTCAGGGGGATATAGAGATGGAAACATAAAAGTTAAGAGACATGCAAAATAGTTAAGAGATATGCAAAACAGAATGAGAAGATCTAACATAAATCTAACCAGAGTAAATCTTCCAGAAGGAGAGAATAAAAGAGAGACAATTTTAGAAACACTGACACAATTTTCCTGCCCTGATAAAAGTATTAATTCCAAGATAAAAGAATCGCAATTTATAGCAAAAGATAAATACAAAGACATTTACAAGAGGCACATTGTGATAAAATTGCAGAGCAATGGAGATGAAAAGATCTTCGAGCAGCAAAAGGGGAATGTCAGCTTGTGTACAAAGAGAAGAGAGTGGCTTTATGGGAGATGTCTGGATAGCAACTGTAGAATTAAGAACATTGTGAAATAATGTCTCCAAAAGTGCTGACACAAGATAATCTTCAACCCAGAATTTTGTACCCAGCAACACTGTTTTTCAATGATGGCAGTTGGCTTAAACTATCTGCTTGCTATTATCGGATGCCTCTTTTGATTTATGCTTTTAATACATCCCATTCATAAAGTTATGTTTTATATCTTCGATAATCCAGTCACATGTACTATTCTTATCAGTGTGAAGGCCAAACTAATAGAAATTCCATTCCATTCACCCTAACATGATTCTGGTGCCCTAATTTATTCTCAGCATAGTTTGCAATTTTCAAATAGTATATATTGCTTTGTAATTTAGAAAACACTTAGCCCTACAATATCTCATTTAATCCTAACATTTGATATATTAGGGTGGGTAAGAAATTTAGTATTTTTTATATTTTACCTGGAAGAAAGCAACTTCCTAAGATGTTAAATGCCTTGTTCAAGTCATGCAACTGGAATTAGGCTGAGCTAGGACCCTTCCGTCCAACATTTAGCTCAAGTGTATTAAATATGATGACATGTCAGACACTCTTGAAGATAGCAGAGGGACGATGGGATGATTCTCACCACCTTAGTTTCTGCAAATCATGTGATGTTTTACATTTCACTGAGTTCTGCTATTTCTCGGCTGCCAGGTTCACTGTCAAACTCGCCTCTTAAATTATTTGACCATGTTCTTGAACAATTGAAAACAAGCAACCTCTAAAAATATCAATAACGCAGTTTTCCCCATAGCTTCTTGGTTACAGACTGATGTACATGCACAGCCATGACTGGGTGAATCTAAGTCAGGGTTTCCCCATGTCTGTGGCCCCTGCACCCAGTACCCAGTGGGAGGTCAATACCTCTTTGTTGGGTAAATAATGAACAGAACATTTGACATTTATTAGACAATTTTGGCCATGTGTCTCCTTTGGTGAAATCATATCGGATGCATCCAACTGAGCATCTGCTACCTGATTAGGCTCTTTCTGGGGGAGAAACAGCAGCTCTGAGGACTTGTGGCTGGCGGGGATCACAGGGCAAGTTCCTAAGCTGTCCTGTTGGTCCATCAGCACCGTACTTCCTCCCTGATTTTCTGGTCACCCACCTTTGCTCAGTCTATGGCTGATTTCCTGCTCAGCGTCCCCAGTCTGATTCATGGAGTGACCTACTTTCCAGACTCTGCCCCTTCCTCCTGGTTCAAAGACTGACGGGCATTCTCCTTCCTGCCTAGGAGCTTCTGTGGACAGAGATCTGGGAACAACCCCATTTTGGCATGGCCTGGGGGTTCCTACCCTCCATCCGCCTCCATCCACAGCCCTTCTTTCTTGCCCCCAAAAATGCGCCCATGCCAGCCCTGGTGGGTCTTGTCCTGGATCAGAAAGATGTATTCTGTATACACTGAGTGGCCAGATTATTACAATCTCTGAACACATAATAATCTGGCCACTCAGTGTATATCCTATATAATAAAAGGCTAATATGCAAATTGTCCCCTTGATCAGGAGTTTGACCAGCAGGCAGGCTGGCCAACCACCCATGTCCCCTTCCCCTGGCCAGGCTGGCCGGACCCCACCCATGCACGAATTCATGCACCGGGCCTCTAATATATATATATATATATATATATATATATATATATATATATATATATATATATATATACACACACACACACACACACACACACACACACACACACACTGAATGGCCATATTATTATGTGTTCAGAGATCATAATAATCTGGCCACTCAGTGTAGATGCCAGGTTCATCTGTGTCCTTAGAACTTCTTTGAATATTTGTATTCCTTGCTTTTTTACATCTCTTTTGGTAACCTCAATTCTCCCTTTCTTTTCTTAGCTTCAGTTACATTAAAAACCTGGCCTGTTTCAAAGCTAGATCCAGCCAGTCTGAGGACAAACTAAAATGCCCCCTTGCTCCTTGAAAAGCAAACCTCACCTGTAACACACTTAAGAGTTGTACACATAGCCAGGCACAAAACTATGGTAATCAAGGAACCTCCTCCCAGCCCTTCTGGGTTGTCATCCTTGCATTCCTGCATGGCGAAGACAGGCAAGGATGGACCATGTGTACACAGAAAATGCCCTCTAATTCTGACGGCAATCACTTGTTGGAGATTGCTCCTATTTGTATTTCCATTTTACTGTTGTTGTTCTGCCAACACTCCGGTGCCTTTTACAGTTTGGAAAACTTCGCCTTGTGCACTTCCGGCATCGGAATCAAAGTCAATGGCATTTCTATTGAGGAAGTTCAGTTCTTAATCCTGTATTTGGATTATCTAGTGTTTGTTGGTTCCAGACTTTCCTTTCTGAAACTCAACATGCCCTAGGACAGTGGTCGGCAAACTGCGGCTCGCGAGCCACATGCGGCTCTTTGGCCCCTTGAGTGTGGCTCTTCCACAAAATACCACAGCCTGGGCGAGTCTATTTTGAAGAAGTGGCATTAGAAGAAGTATAAGTTTAAAAAATTTGGCTCTCAAAAGAAATTTCAATTGTTGTACTGCTGATATTTGACTAATGAGTTTGCCGACCACTGCCCTAGGACATCTCCAAGGGCTATCAACTCCTCAGTTAATTTTTTTTTCTTAAAGATAATGAAAATTTCATATTAGCTTCAGTAAAACATAATTAGGAAGGTTGCTCTACAGAAAAATGAATTCCACAGAGTCACAAGGAATAATTTTGGCTCCTGTATTACTATTACTACTACTACTACTACTACTACTACTACTACTACTACTACTAACTACAAGGACCAGAACTACTCCTATTACTATTTGGCTCCATGATACTTTAAGGGAGAGTCAACCCTTTATTTTTCAGGCCCATCCAGCTCAGCCAGACACCATTCTGGAAGTTTCTTTTCGAGTCAATTCGGAAGCCATAATTTTTTCCTAATGTTGAACAATCCTCTGGAACGAGGCCATGTCATAGCATTCCAAGGTTGGAAGAGATCTTAACGTTTAGCTCATACAACCGACCACCACCGATTGTTCTGTCTCCTTTCCTACGTTCCTGTCAGGAGGGTGGTCTGGCCTCCGACGGAACACTGTGATGATCTGTTCTCTGAAACACTAGGAGGTTCTCTGTTTGATCATCTTTCACCTCATTCCTGGAGCAATTGCACTTGAACTGTGGTTGGGGAGCTGATCACGCCAAGCGGGTGGAAGGTAGGAACTGGAACAGACCAGCCGAGTCCAGTTGCATAAAATCACTTTGCTATTGCTGGCGTTCGACCAGCATAGATAACATTCACATCAAGAGGGCTCTTTTCTGGAATTCGAATATTACCTCCAGGAGCCAGGGAGAACACCAGTTGCTCTCCTGTTATAAGCTCACAGCTTTGCATGCTTTAGGAGCAATGAGCCTAAACAAAAAGGAATTTTCTTCCAGTGGTTTGCCTTAGCGCCAAGAGGAGCCATAATGCACACCATGGGAAGGAGGCATTTACTGGGCTTCAGAGCAAGTCTCCTCGTGGCTTACTGCCTATTGTGTTAGCCTGAGCCCCTCTATTGTCCTGGAACTAACCCTTCGCTAATGTTAAGCATTAGGCAAGGTATAATTTCTTTTCTTGCACAATTTCTCAAGCAACAGCTCATACTTAATCACTGCCATTACAAACAGCTTTGCTCTATTGTACTAATTACTGAAAGGAATGGGTCGCGTTCTCGTATTTTCTTTTCAACTCATATAATTAACTTGTTAGAAACTGGACCTCGCCTGGAAATGGAGGCAGTCATTTGGGGGAATAATATCTTGCATTTGCGAAACATATTTTAATGTGAGACAAATCCTTCTTTCTCCCTTGGCTGTTCCGAGGCTCACTGGTCAGAATCGCGAAGAGGCAGCATTTAGGAGGAAGCACGCTGATGAATGAGCAGCCGCTGTATCTGTCCTTGGGGGGATGGAGTCTGGGAATCTTCGCTACTCATGGCAGAGTAACTCCGGTCGGTCCCCTGAGCAGGACCACAGAACCACAGGTTTTGCGGAATCTTCATCAATGGGTGTGAGCTGCAGCCTCGTGACTCATCCAAGGGTGAGCTGGGGTGGGGAGATCCAGAGCGAGCAGGACAGAACTTCTAAAGAGAAACCTAATCCCAGACAAATGTCTAAAAGGCTCTGCAGGGCTGGGGAAACTCCGTTACTCCGTTAGTTGTCTCTTGCAGAGGGACCCCATCCTCCAAATACAACAGCAACAACAAAAGGCTTGTTTGTTGAAAGGGCCCCAGGCATGGAGCTCAGGGGCAGGATTGGACACCTCTGGAAGATGGAGTGAACTGGGCCTGCAATTAGTGAGCATATATGAAGCAGACTCATCTCTTCATCTCTTCTGGGAGAGTCCAAACTTTAAAACTAAAGTCTTGCCTGGCCGGTGTGGCTCAGCGGTTGAGCACCGACCCATGAACCAAGAGGTCACCAGTTCGATTCCCCGTCAGGGCACATGCCAGGATTGTGGGCTGGATCCCCAGTAGGGGGTGTGCAGGAGGAAGCCAATTGATGATTCTCTCTCATCGATGTTTCTATCTCTCTATCCCTCTCCCTTCCTCTCTCTCTAAACATCATGATTTCATTCTTTCAGACCTGGAAGTTTCTGAGCTCTCTGAAAGTTGATTTCTTGAGACACTGGATGGTCTATGAGTGTGTGCTTCGACTCCATAGCACTATATTATGAATAATTATGCTATAATTGCATTTCAAATAATGCCAGTCTATGCGTGAAGCACTTTCTTTAAACAAAATGTTACCCTATGAGTGACAATATCTGGATGATCTCTCTAGAAGACTGAAAAAAAAGGAACTCAGAAGTTTATATATGTATAAATGAAACTCAGAAGTTTATCTACACTAATAAAAGAGAAATATGTAAATTGACCATACCTCTGTGACACCCACCAGCCAATCAGGAGGGTGTATGCAAATTAGCAGAACAAAAAAAAGGCGGTGGCCCCGCCCTCCAGGCATGGAGTGGCCGGGTGGGGTGGGATGCCTGCTATGAGGGGCAGGGTGGGGGGGCGGAGGGAGCTACAGGAGCGGTGCTCCGGCCAGAGCAAAGCAAAGACTCCGGCCGGAGTCAGGGAGAAGACTGCAGACTCCAGCCGGAGTGAAGATGGAAGGAGGCAGCCAGAGCAAAGGCCTGGGTCCTGGGTGCTGGAGGAAAACTGGTGCTGGCAGCCAGTGAATGAAGGCCTACTGCACAAATCTTTGTGCAATGGGCCTCTAGTATATGTATAAATGTACAAGGTGGGGCAAAAGTAGGTTTGCAGCTGCTTGTATGGAAAATAATACAATCATTAATAAACAATACAAGAATAAACTCTGTGTTTCACATACTCACACCTACCCTTGCCCCACCCTGTATGTATGTGTAACAAACATCTAGATATCTTAAATTTCTGGAGTATGTACACATACATATATTTATATAATTATATAATTGTATGTGTATGATTATGTACATTTCTGAAAAAATATACATGTGTTTGTTCATGAAGGTCAAAATTGAGATCTCAGATGCAGATCTGCTTTATTATTTGATTACCTAGGCCTTAAAGGTTTAAAGGGAGGTAGGGTAGAATTCAGAAGTATCAAAGTTTACCCTGGCCAGGCAGCTCAGTTACTTAGAGTGTTGTCATGATACACCAAGGTTGTGGGTTCGATCCCTGGTCAAGGAACATACAAGAAGCAACCAATGAATAAGTGGAACAACAAATCGATGTTTCTCTCTCTCTGTGTCTCCTCTCTCTCTTTCTCCCCTCCTCTCTGTAAAAAACCAATAAATAAAAATTTTTGGGAAAAGTATCAGAGTTTTCACAAACAGCCTTCTTCTTAAAGGTTTCCTGGCCAAGTTTGGATACCCTGAGAGGCTGAGGAAGTCACATGACCTTCTGGGCACATTCCACACTGTCCAAACCTTTCTGGGCTGACCCATCACAGGCAATGAGCTCAGCAAAACAGGCAGCACCTTCGGCAAACAAGACCGCTAGACCCGAAGGACAGGCAGCCTTCCATTTCGGTTCCTGTAAGAAATGGCCGATTCAAAACTGTTTTCTTTTCACCGAGTTAAAAATAGCGGAAACTGAAATAGCTCATCCTATGAAATAAGAGTAAGATGTGTGTATTTTTTAAAACGGTCTTTCCTTAAAAATGTGTTGCATTAGACCAATCAGGCGGCTGCAGCCAGGATGGAATGTTAACCATCCCACCGGATGGCAAATTGGAGGGGAACATGCCTTTCATCTTAATTATAGGCTGGGCACGGGAATGCACTATACTCTGTGCTGTGTATGAGCCGGAGGAAACTTTCCCAGGGTATTTTTCTTTTGCATTTCTGACTCTTATTGGATTGGAAGCTCATTCCTGTGACCCGGCAGGGTCCATTTTCCATAATAAGGCTAAAAATATGCCAGCAATGTTTTCCTTAGCATAGCCTGTGTGTGTTCAACATGAAAGCGACAGGACTCCTTTTCCTGTTGCTCCCAGCTCCCATTTTCCTGGAGACACCGTGATCCCACCAGTGTTATTGCTCCGATAGGCCCATAACCCGGAGTGGAACCCACAATGGAACAACTGCAGGAATGGATTCCGCATTCCTCTAAAATACAGATTTTACTTTCTTTATGGTTGTGTCTCTGATGACTCACCTTCAGTAGATCACAGGCCTGGAAATGTTTTTCCTGTAAGGGGAGTGCACTGTCACTGAGTCATCCATACTGGGAACCAGGGTCTCTTATGACCAGCGAGTTGTATCTAGAATGAGGGGTGACTGTAACGGAGCCCACCTAACTGGATGATCAAGGGATAGGCAAGTGAGCAAGGGCCGGTGCTTTTCCGTTGGGCAGAATCCGGTTGAATTCACTGATGCCTGTATATCTTTGGTAGACTTTATTTGCCAACCTTAACTTCTTCCTCTGCAAACTGGGTTTATATAGTTTTTGCAAGGATGACATGTATCAATGTATCTGATGTACTTAGCACAGCACCCAGGTTATTGTAAGGAGAGGGCCTGCAACCTTGGTCTCATTTATAATCAATTGAGTCAACTCCCCATAGATAGATTCCAGAATCCCGTGAGTAAAAATACTCACTGTGACTAGGATTATTGCCCCGGTCTTCGTCTCATGCCTACATGCGACTCCCATTCAAGCTCTTTAGACCAGGTTCTCAAATGGAGGCAGCTTTGCTCCCACAGCAGGCATCTGGTCTTGGCTATCATATCATCGGTGTGGGGAACCACCTGGTGAGTAGAGGATGTGGGTATTGCCAGACATTCTATTATGCATAAGACAGCCACCCCTCCCTCCACAACAGAGAATTATCTGGACCAAAATGTCAAGAAACCCTGGTTTACAACAAAGATTTTAGGATCTGTTGTTGGGGCTGGAAAGATATCACAGGAGCCATCCCAAGAACCGAGTCTCACGAGCTTCTCTCCAGGCCTCGTTCATTCCAGGGACAGATTTGAGTGCCTGCTAGGTTTAGGGCTGCATTACCGGGGGCTGAGACAGTCTGGGTTTCTGAAGCCACTGTGCTTCCAAAGAGGCCAGGGTGCTGGCTGATGGTAAGTGCCTGCAGGGAATCCCAGAGATTAGATATAAATTAGAAGCGGCTTTACCTGGCTTAGTATCACTCCTGACACTAAAAGAGCGTTTTCCAAAGTAAATTTATCTCCAAAGCAAGTTGATATTTTTACTGATTTAAGGGGCTTTTTACCAGCTCGCAGGAAGACGTAGAAACCAGCCTGTCTATAGAATAGCTGCTTCTTTGCCCAATCCAGGGGTTGCCAGATGCCAGGTGTGAAGAATGCTTACAAAAATGATATTCACTTAAAAGGAGTTAAAGGTCATGTTTTTATTGAATTCCAAAAACAAAAGTTCAAATTTTCTTGTGTGATTCCATAAAAGTGTTTTGTCTTAGCTTCACGTCCTTTAAAGCTCTGGATCTCACTTTGCTTTTCAGGAAGTGTTAGGCGCCTCTGTCAAAATGCGAAGAGGCTGATTTCGATTTAGAGATCTGTGTTCATGTATAATCCCATACATTAACCAATAATAAATTAGAGTGGATACTTTTCCCTACACGCATGTAATAAGTGTTTTCAGGGTTATTCCACTTCTGGCTTGCTTCTCATGCTCTAGATGTGTTCATCATACTTTGCTTGTGATGGCTTCTTTCTGAAATTAATAGGTCACTCAACTCACCTCAACCCGGTAAGGTGGTTCCATGACTGGACAAAGGGAGTCTAGTCTCCTGTCACTCGAAGTCTGTGTTTATGGGTCACGGCACACTGAAAAGTTCTCAGCCGCATACTATTCTATTCTTGGCACACAGAAATTATTTTACTTGTGTTGGCATGCTGTTCTATGGAGATTAAATTTTTATCAGGACTCACACTGTCAGTGCTGCAATGACTGATTGATTGAAACTAGGGAAAAAAAAAAAGCCAAAGGAAAGCTTCGTGCAAAAATATCTATAGAAAGGTACGCTGTGCATTCCTTTCATTGATAAATTAGCTTAAGAACATGCAGGGTGAATACAGGCTGGAAAGGCCATTGCAAAGAAATCCCATAGATTTTTGCATTACTCCGAGACGTGAGCTAGAGAAATTCATGTACACCCTTCTGAGTGGCCAGTAGCTCATTTCTACAAATGGATGGATTGCCCTTCGCCATCTCCTGCTACCATTCTACAGTTCAGTCAAAATAACACTTCATTCCAATGTGTGGCGTTACATAGAAGAGAGGTCTGCAATAAATGTGGAGCGCAGGTGCCCACTTGATTAAATGGTAAATTATTTCTGAGCAAAAACACCAAGAAGGACTCTATGATCCACAAACATCTGCCAGGCTCACAGGTCTGTTCTGGAAAGTGGCCATGGAGGCTCCTAGCACACGTGCTGCTCTTCTTGCCATGAGAGCTCACTGCATTGATCACAAGTGATTAGATAATAGGGCCTAAGAAGCACCTAATACAAAGAGAGCAATGTACATGTTGGCCAGTGGCCCCTATTATACTAATATATCTCTTTTAAAAAGTTGTTTTTATTGGTATTTAGAGAGAGAGGAAGGGAGAGGGATAGAGAGAGAAACATGGATGAGAAAGAAACATCATTGATCGGCTGCTGGGGATTGATCCCACAACCAGGGCATGTGCCCTGACTGGGAATCGAACCGGTGATCTCTTGGTTCCTGGATTGATGCTCAACCACTGAGCAACAGCCGCCGGGCTATGTCTCTTCTATATTGTAAAGTGAGTGGATGAACCAAACTTTCTTGAGAAGTGTGGTCTGAGGGGAAGTCGGTAGATGGCAGAGTGGTGGGGAAAACCAAGAGGCCCATAGGAATAAGACAATAACTAGAAGAGATGAGGTATCAGAATCCATAAAGGAAGCTAAATCCATGGAGAAATAGAAGCCTGAGGCAGTATTTGCTACAAGTAAGCCCAAATCCTGAAGTACCAGTTAATGCTTAGTAGCAAATGTATAGCCATCAGCGACAAATTCAGAAAAGAGACACCACCATTGGAAACATATATTAAAATAAAAAACATGAGGTTGTAAAAGCCTCATGACTTGATGGAATATATTACATGAATAAGAATTAAAGATTAGGAGAAAAAAATAACGGGCCTTTTTAAATGGAGCACATTCTAAACAAATGCTAATTATGTGCCTATGAGCAAGTTTGATCCAGTGTCTCTACTGGGGCCTTGACTTTAATCTGACTTTGAGCTCAGTGAAGTTTAAAATGAGTTAGTTAAAATGTAGTTGCATCATGATAAGTACTGAGCTTTGACATCCCAAATTGTTTCTCTCCCTCCTCCACTTCCTCCTCCTTCTCCTCCTTTTCTTTCTTTAAAGTTGTGTCTTTCATATGCCTTTTTAAGCTACAACTGTCTGGAAGATACCAACCATCACCAATTCCTCTCTGAATGCCCACTGACAGCATGATGAGGTGCCTTGCACATAGTAGGTACTCAAGAAACACACATAGACAAGGTAGTGATGAATCACAAATAGTAGAGTTACTTTCTCAAATATCTATAGTTGGGTTGAGGCACTTTATGAAATGCTTAAGGTATTTTCTACATACTAACATAATGGAAAAAATGTATGTGGGCTAGACATATTCAACATTCCCTGGGCTCTCCTGGCTCTGGTTCCCCAAAGTCATTGCTGGGTCACGCATTCACCAGAGGTCAAAGCCTGGAGAATGCCTCTTTGAAGCTTCTCCGAATAAGGGTGTAATTTCAAGTTACTAATAACTCAGGAACACTTGATCTCTTTCCTTATTCTTGCCCAGATGAGTCATTTTCTTGGTAGTTTACCTTGAACTCCTCCTATTTATACACAGCAGACCAGCTGGCATGGAAAATCGTATGCATTTGTCTTTCAAATCGAAATACATTCTATATGCATTTTTTCCTCCCTGGACTATTCTTTTCCTCAAGTTTTTTTTCTTTTTCTTTTCTTCTTTTCATTTCTCTCGTGCCATTGTGTTTCCTTAAAACTAGGGAAGTTTCTTCCGGGGTGAAATTAGTCGTAAATCTACCAGGAAGGCGGGGGTCTCCACCTTTGACTGTATTCATTATATTAGAACAAAAATAACAAAGAGACCCACTGCATTGTTCCCCAAAGAATCATCCAGAAGAACTTCCACTTTTCAGAGCCTCATTTGTTTTCTAAATCCCCGAAGAGAGATTTGACTCAGCAAAAATGAGCTTTAAGCCTTCTTCAGCAGCAGCAACAGCAGCCGTGCTGTGGATGTTGGCTCCAGGACCGGCCTAGTTATTCAGCAGATACTGTCCCAGCCAAGCCCTGGAACAGCTCTCGCCACTGCCCCAAATGCTGCCTACCAACTGTTGCCTAGGTGAGGAGAGCCCTGGCCATACATCCCCGCACCCTCCCCCTCCCCCAAACCTGCCTGATTCATTTGTTCACATGATGCCTTCTGAGTGGAAGGTATGATTGCCTGCCTTCTGGCTTGCTTAGTCTTTCTTTCTCTTCTCTCTCTGTGTCTCTCTGTCTCTGTCTGTCGGTCTCTCTCTTCATCTGGTAAGAGAACCAGCCAAAAATGGATTTAGAGAAGGCACCTGCCCCCATGCATCACTAACACACAAGCTAAGGAAAACTAGCGTGGCTTATTTAAAGCTGTTTTGGGGTTCTTAAAATTTCCCTTCGAAAAAATTTTTTTCCTGAGAGCATTTTGGGCTGTGAGCAACAGTTTGCTTTCTGTGGGTTTGATTTAAAGGTTTGTCTTCTCTGACTCTCTGTAATTGTAGGAAAGGCGATTGGTTAATGGCATGTGTCACTTGAAACAATTGGTTGCATCAGCATTGCCATTTGTCTTAGTTGGGGCTGCCCTAACAGAATACCATGAGCTGCCTCACTTAAAGAAAACACATGCATTTCTGGAGGCTTCCTGGTTTGCAGACAGCCCACCTTCTTATTGAGAGAGAGAGAGAGATAGAGAGAGAGAGAGAGAGAGATAACTCTACTGTCTCTTTTTATGAGGGTACTAATCCCATTCATGAGGTCTACATCCTCATGACTTAATTACCATTAATTAATTAGTTAATTAATTGGATATTAGGATTTTAGCATAATAATTTGGGTAGGACACAGACATGGAGTCCTTAGCATCCTTATATATGCCTTCTCTGATATTCTACTTTTCAAACTTTGCCTTTTTTTCTCTATCCAAGTCTCATCAGTTTCCTAAATACTGCTCCTAAATGTCCTTGTCCTGTAGTTATGTATTTATTATTTTATTGACCTATACATGCATATATTAGTTTGCTCAGAGCTTAACTAGTTAAGCCTAGTTTCTAAGCTTCATTTAGATACACAGGAGACTAAATGAGATTTTAAACCTGGGGGCCTTATTCTGGGAATCAGTGGAGACAAGAGTATGGCTTTGACTATGTAGTAGAATTGAACATAAACAAAAGATTTAGTCAAGCTGATCCCTTATTGCCCAAGGAAAGTTCCTTTTAAGGAACTGGGCTGAACCCAGGTATGCTGGCCAGGTCCAAACAAATTGAGAAAAACCTCTCAGTCCATGTTTTATTCTACTGCCTTTTGAAGAACTGCCACTGAGTAATAAAAGAAGATTTATGGCTGGTCAGTGAGTTCCCAGTCACTATGACTAGGAAAACTCCAGCCACTAAGAAAAACTTGCTAGCACTGTGACCTTGTTTAAAGCACTAAATGCCTCAAAATCCCAGCATCTTCATTTATATAATGGGGATGTTCTGGAGAGACCAAATAAACTGTGAATAAAGATGACAGCAACAACCATGGCGGTAGCCACTCTCCAAGATGGTGCCCAATGGTTCCTACCTCTTTGTATTTCTAGCCACGTCCCCCACAGGAGGCCAGGGGTTAGCCTGTGACAAATACAGCAGATGTGGTGATATGCCATTTCTGAGGTTAGGTCGTAAAAGTTTTGTCTTTGTCATGCTCTTTCTATGTCTGTCTATCTGTCTGTCACTCTCTCTGTCTCTGTCTGTCTCTCTCCCCCTAGGAAAAGCCATCTGCATGCTGTGAGCAACCCTCTGGAGAGGCCCACATGGTGAGGCACTGAGACCTTCTCCAACACAGTGAGCTTGGAAGCAGATCCTTGCGCTCTGTCATGTCTTCAGATGACTGTAGCCCTGGCCAACACCTTGGAGGGCAATCTTATGAGATGCCCTGAACCAGAACTACCCGGCTAAGCTGTTCCCTAATCCTAGACACTCTGTGACATAACATATGTTATTTTAAGTTGCAAAGTGTTGGGGTAATTCATTAAGCCACAATAGATAACTAACACAGTGACATAACAATAATAGCTAATCAACCAGGTCCCTTTTCTCCTTCATAGAGAGACCTTCATGGTGTTGTGAAGGTCTACACTTGGGTACAGTGATTCCAATGGAATGACTGTCCTTCTGACTCACCATGTAGCTGTCTGAGGCTACATTATCCACTAACTCAAACACCTGTCACTTCTGCCATGTTGTCCTGATGAACTGCCACTCCTGGCACTCGACACACAAGTCTCATTGGCAGCATTTAGGAGACCAAGGCCTCTGATGGAAACAGCTGTTCTGTTTGTCTTTGTTGCTGCTGATACTGCACCACTGCACCGGGTTTGTTGCCTTGGTTCTGAGTCAACATGGTTTCCATGAATGGCATCCAGTGTTAACCTGCAAAGCCATGCCTAGAACACGCACAAGGACTGGGACCATGAAGGACACTGACACACTGTCATCATTCACACCTCGGCCCTGAACCACTTCTTCCATCAACCCTGATTCCTTACCTGTTGGGGATTTTTCTTACCATTTAAGACCTTGCCTTTCTCTGCTTCCCTAATTCTGGCTTTCTGTCCTTCGGGTCACCTTCAATACACAATCCTACTCTGTTTCACTTGGCCATGGGATCATTCTCTCTTGGAGCTGCCTCCATGGGTCGAGATCTTGGCCATGTTTGCCTTGGCACTATGAGCTGGACTCGGAAAAATTCTAGATTTGTTGCCTGTTCTCACCTTTTATTTTTATTTTTTTTTAATATATTTTATTGATTTTTTACAGAGAGGAAGAGAGAGGGACAGAGAGTTAGAAACATCGATGAGAGAGAAACATCGATCAGCTGCCTCCTGCACACCCCCTACTGGGGATGTGCCCACAACCAAGGTACATGCCCTTGACTGGAATCGAACCTGGGACCCTTCAGTCCGCAGGCCGACGCTCTATCCACTGAGCCAAACCGGTTTCGGCTGTTCTCACCTTTTACATGTTGCCTCTGAGTACCTGATCTGAACACGATCCAGGCTCTGTCTCTTGGCTCTTCCCTATGGCCCAATCGGGACCACTCACCCAGCATCAGCCTGGGCCAGGATGGCGTCTGCTCTTTTCTCCATCCTCACATTTTCTAGTTTTGTCTTGTTTGCTTATGCTGAAGCCCTGTGATAATGCTGGTAGATCCTAAAGATAGACCGCAGTGGTTCTCAACTGTGGTTGGCATTCAAATCGCTTGGAGAACTTAAAAACCATTCAGGTGCCCAGGTCCTCTCCGAGGCCAATGAAATGAGAATATCCGGGTATACAGGGCTCAGGCATGAATATGTTTGAAAAGCTTCCCAGTTGATTTTCCCAAGTAGTCAGATTTTAAAAAGCAATAATGTACAGCTATGGCTAGAGCAAGTTCAAATGCTATACTTGCTAAACCAAAACCATCTGGGGGCCAGATTCACACTGGGGTGGCCAGTTTGTGACGTCTGAGTAGAGGGTGAGTTGACAGCCTTGCTGGGAAGCCAGGGGCTTTGTTTGTGTGTATTCCATAGGATGCTCCCAGCGGGCAGAGGAAACAGGGAGCAGAGAATTCAGAAGCCATCAGCCAGTGCCCATGCTCTTGGGGCAGCCCCGCTCCAAGAGGACAGCTGATATCCTGCAAGTAATTATATGTTTATGGTGAGCGAGCCCTTGATGAAGGATGGCGTCGCACACATGTGGTGTTTAGAAAAAAGTCGTTGCAGAGTTTTGGACTTGGCACTGGGAATCCCGAACCACGGCTAATGGTCTTTTCCTGCGTAACATTTGGTTTGTGCACATGGAGATTGGAGAGAGAATGAGTGTCGAAGCCATAAGAAAGAAGGAATCAGAAGCTACCCATTGGGGGAGAATCGACGTACAAATACAGTTCTAAACCTAAACATGTTAGTGGCCATATTCCGTTGCAGTTGTTAGCTATAAATATCACTTTGGGAATATGGATTTGATCTTTCAATTAGTGTGAACAGCTGGATTCTTCAGATGAATAAAAGATGATTTGAATTACTTTCAAATGTATGTCCTGTAACACATCTTTTATATAACAACAACAGCACCTTTAAGGGATACTAATATACATAGCAAGTGCTTCCTGAATTCTAAAAAGTATTTTGACAGGGCAGTTCAAGATGTGTTAATATAGCCATTGTCACTGTTCTGCTGATTAATTAATAGAAATGGCACTGATAACTTTTAAAGGTTTCAGTTAGTTCTATCATAAGCTAGATGCATGGGGATGGATTACACTCCATTGATAGTCTTGACTGAAAAAGTGCATATATTGAATAAATTGTGACTATACTCAATATACATGACTACTGACAACAGAAAATTCAGTATTTGAAATTGGGAGTTTTAAAAATTGTCTCAATATTCTAGACTCATTCCGGTTGATAGTCCAGGGGGAGAGCTCCTGGTGAGGTACACAGGGTCTGTTGATCCCTAAATAGTACAGGTCTTTCTTTTTTGTGACTTGAAGAAGAATATCTCACAATTCGATCAATCATTTGATATTTACTAGTCTGTGCAGAGTGTGAAACAAAGAGCCCAGGATATATGGCTTACATTCCAAGAAATGCTTTCTGGAAACCTAGAGGTCTTTAAAGATAGAAAAATAACTAATTAAAGTATTTTTTTCTCTAAGGGTCTGAATGAGAAAAGGTGACTCTTGCGAAGGAGACAGTTTTCGTGTCTGAGGGACACATGAAACATGGCGCCTTAGAAGAACTTCCCATTCAGAGGGAAGGTAACATTATTTGGAAATTACAGTGTCCGAAAACTAACCAAGTTTGTGGAAAACAAGCACTAGTCCTTTCCTTGGAAGGCCTTTGGGAAAATATGTCTCCAACGGTTCCCTTGGAGCCAGTATTTCAGAGACAACATAGGAACCACATGTCCTTTTTCTTACATGTCCACTGATGTCTAACGTGGGTGTTCACTGAGCCTGACAACCAGATTGTCCTAAAAGCAGCTGATCTCATTCCCTGTGGGCGCCGAGTTCCTCTTTCCTAAAATCCTGGATGAGTCCGGGAGCTCTGGCGCTGCCCCCTGTCCAACCCTTCCCTGCCTATAGGCATCCTGAGGGGACCCACAGGGACCTACAGACCCTGTTGCCACTGAGCAAAGGAACAGCCTCTCTTGCTATTAGACATCTCCAGGAATGCGGATGCAACAGTTAGCTCTCTCTGTAGCCTCTTGTGGTTAAGATGAATAGCATTCTTTCAATTGCTGCAGATATGAAATACCCTCCATCTTCGAGTCAACAATTAAAATCTCGGGGTCCATTTTTTGCAGGACATGCTGAAAATGTTTGAGTTGGGGGGGGGTAAAGCATTTTAAACTTGAGTGGTATGTCTATTTATTCTGTGTCTACACGTTGCAAATGAAGGAGAGATTATTTTTCAGTGATTCGGGTTTTCTTAGGGTAGAGAACATTAAGACAGGTGGTATGCTCTCCAAATAAAATAGTTTTTATGACATGAACTGGATACTGGACAAATAGTTCGTTTTTGTTAATGCAAAATGGACTGACTTAGCTTCTCTCCTCCTCAGCCCCCTCACCTGGAAAATGGAGATAATCATGCTACCTGCATGCCGGCTCCCACCCTATTTTTCCTTAGGAATTTAGAAGCAGAGCCGAAAGGAAGTGTGCTAACATTTTCTGTGGATTTGTTTTCTCAGGAGCCTTTCCTTTCCCTTTCTTTCTCTTTTAAAAAATTCTATACCTCCACCCCATCCACCACTACATCCCTGGAGCACTTCCCTCAATGACTCTTCTTAGGTTCCTACAGTACTGCCCAGCCTCCCTCTTTCACTCTTCCCTGCATGCTACTCTTTCCACTGGAGTGACCCTCTTCCTCAGCCACGTTAGCTGCCTCTGTTCTTTGAAGGATCAGTTCAAGTACCACCCACTCTAGGGTCCCTGAGAGATCCGTCGGATAGAGATGCTGTGCCCCCGACATGTTGCCAGCCTCTGCCGATCGCGAGGACCCTCCCAGCATTCTGTGCATACCGTTGCCATAGCCCTGTCATGCTGAACCCTAACTGCTGATTTATAAGACTAACATGACCATATTTATAACATTATATATGTCTTGATTCTGTAGGTTCTGGCAGAGTGCCTGACCCAGAGTAAGTGTTACTAAATGCCCACTGATTCAACCAATCAACTTCATAAAATCAGTCAAATATTTTGCACATCATCTGATACTAATTATCTGCCTCTTTGGATTCCCTTTAAAAAAGTATTACACCCCAAAGAACAAATGCATGGGGGAAATATCCATCCACTGATACCTCTCTGTTGAACAACCATCAGCTCCTCCATCTTTCTTTCTTCAAGATGGAGGAGCTGATGTGAAAGAATGCAGGAACTCTGTGCACTATCTTTGTGTGCTGAGTTCCCTGATCCTATGATTTTGGGGTAAAATAGGTAAGTGATAACATGGAAAGTTATTTGCTAAAATAGCCCTTACTATATCTTAATAGATGTGTTAAGACAGCCAACTCTACATTGGCCAGAGCAGATAAACCTATTCCTTTCAGGATGCTGAGCAGCGGTCCAAGTTAGCTTGGCCATCAGGAAGGAGACTGGTCTTTCATGGGAAACAGGGTAGGAGGAAGGCTACCATGTACCAGCAGCAATGTTTTAATAAGTGGGACCAGAGCCCAAGAGGTAGGGATACAATATTTCTTAGTTTGCCTTGGAGAGCTCCAATTTATGAGGGTTGAGTATGCTTATTTGTAGCATCCTGTTTCTTTCTTCAAGGTGTCCCAGGCGGAAAAGTGATAGTCACTGTATTGAGAGCAGAAAAAAGAGAGGAGCTCACGTGCATATGGATCTGTCTACTCATGAGAGCCCCAGGCATTCCTCTCATTTCCTGTCCCTGTCCACTGAGGAAGGCAGTCTCTCCTCTGATGGCCACACTAACTAGTTCATTTTGCATCAGGGATACTCACTTCACTTTTAACTAGTCAAATATCGTTCTTCCATTATTTCTTTCATTGGGTAATTGTGAATAACTATACTAACGATTTCGTTAATTAAATTGTGTAAGTAAAACTAATGGTAATTTGAGTGACCTATAACCATGGTGGTTGTTTGCCCCTGCATTTCGTCATTTTGTCGAAACTATTTGAAGTAGAAGCATACAGACTCTTCCCCAGAGATGATAATTCTTGTTTGATCTTCCAAAATCATAAATACCAGCAAATTCAGAGGAAAGTGGACAGGATCACTTAGGCACAAAAAGTGGCAGAGAAGAATTCTTCATAGCTGGCTACTTCTGTCCAAATTAAAGGTCGGGTCTTCCCAGTTTAAAGAAACTGCTATTTGTGGTTGGTCTTGAACATGGTATGGGGTCAAGACTAGGGAAAGGACAGCCACAGTGATGGTGAGCACATCATCTAAATTGAACCCTATAGGATCAGTACACATGTACAAACCACCCTGGGAAAATGCGAAAGTTCAAGCTGCAGAGTTTTCCTGTTTCAAGGGCAACAATCAAAGGTTTTATCAGGTAACTGGGGTGATCTGGTACATGAAGAGAGAGCACGCAATTATGGGGGCAGCGCACATAAGTTGGGAGGATCTGAGAAATGAGCAGTTATGTGTTGTTACTCTGACTTGCTGATGCTGTAGCATCAAGAGACTTGATAGACTCTTTCTTCCAGCTGCTGAAAGTCCCTGCATGAGACAGACAAGCCTGGGTGGAAGGTGGCGTGCCTGCAAGAGTATTTATTGAGTTCCTACTCTTCTAAGGACTGTGCTCATCGGAAGGCATGGGGCCAACAGGCCCCTGCCCACATGGAAGTTGTATTCTAATTCATAGAGATATGCTATCAGAAAGAGTTACCAAAAAGAAAGTTAGGTAGTGACAAGGTAGTAGAGAAGAGGAAAGTAGGTAAGGGGGTCGGAATTATGGCTGTTATTACAGATAAGATGATCAGGAAATGGGGGGGAGGGGAGTTCCTGGGAAGAGATTTCAGCTGGTATACAGGTCTCAAGGAGGCACGGCTGGTATTTCAAGTAATAACAAGCTAGGTGGCCCCTGTGACGCAGCATAGTGACCAAGGATAGAAAGCGAGCATGTGGGCCAGAACCCATGGGCATTGTAAGTCAAGTCATGTCGGGAGGCTATTATGCTCTCTACAGAGAACACGGTGGTAGAATAATTGGACCAGCTAGGGGCTGGTGTTGAAAAGGATGGCATTTTCCAATTTGAGAAATATTTTTAAAGTTGAGCAGACAAACTGCCTTATGAATTAGGTACAAAAGGTAAGAGCAAAAGAAGAGTTAAGGAGACATGCTGCCAGGGAATCCACCAATCTGATTTGAACTCTTGCAGGGACAATCTCCACCTCACGTCAAGGTTGGTGACAACAGAGGCAGACAGCTGGGGGAATTGAGGAGGAAATGAGTGAGACCAAGTTTCCTCCCAGCTCCTCCTGCTAAGCATTCTTTGCCAGACAAAGGGAACAGTCACGCTCTGAAGACACAGATGTGGAGTAGCCGAAATACGAGGAATATATAATTAGGGCCTCCATCCATAAAGGCAAATTTTCAAGTTGCCTCGAGTAATAGGCCAAGAATATGGCTGTGGCCGTTAAACAAGGAACCGTGAGACGGAAAGAGCACAGAGATATGTTTCTAGGAGATAAAATGGCCTAGATTCAGATGGCCATGAACTAACAACGGAGTTGGCTTTGACCCTAGCCGTGGAATTGATCACAAGCGCATAGACCCAAAGAAAATAGACCAGCAGCCTACTAAATTTTTAAGTGAGCTGTACTGCCAAAAAAACCCTCCAACTGGCCAAAAGAGCCAGTATTTCTCAAATCCTAAGATAATCCCAAGGATCCAGGAATCACATCAACAGGAAGTGGGCTGCTCAAGTGGTCAGGCCCCAGAAATTGCATCCTTTCCAAAGTCTATCTCCATGGAAGACAACAGACAAGGGAAATCCATTCATAGGTTAGAACCAGGGGCGGGTGTTCTCATTAGCCGACCCAGGAACACCTTTCACGGCCAGGACAGGTTGTCCTTGTTCTTCATGCCAGCGGGTTCTGATATGTGCCACGTACCAGTGATTGCTGCGTGTTTCACATTGCCCTTTTTGCCAAATGGAAGTTTTTAAAAAATATTTTCTTTTTTATTGATTTCAGAGAGGAAGGGAGAGGGAGAGAGAGATAGAAACATCAATGGTGAGAGAGAATGATTGATTGACTGCCTCCTGCACGTCCCCTACCGGGGATTGAGCCTGAAACTTGGGTGTTTGCCCTGACTGGGAATCGAACCACTGTGACCTCCTGGTTCCTAGGTTGATGTTCAACCATTGAGTCACACCGGCTGAGCCCAAATGGAAGTTTTATTTCATTTATCCAGGTCTCTACTCACGTGTGTCCATGGAAGTGTCAGGCGTCCTGTGTTCTCCCAGAAAGGGAACCTGGAGCAAAAGCAGGCATGCTATGACTTTATCAAGATTGTGAATCATGGGAACAGGGCTGAGAGGCAAAGGGAGTGAATTAGGTAAGGAGGGAGAGCCCATATAAGGTTAATGTATTGAGTTGGCTGCAGCTAAGTACATATATTCATTGTATCACACAGGGCTGTCCTTTGGGAAGCCATATGAAGTGTCTGGTAGGTGTACCCAGTTGAGATGGAGGGATGGAGTATGACAGAAAAAAAAAAAGTTTTTCATTAGCTCTTGTCTCCTAGCAGTCAAAAGTTGATCCTTTGGAATTCAACACTTTTGCATTCTGAATTGTGAATACATAGGCATCAGTACAACCTACATTGTTCACAGGGCAAGAGAAGAGGTGAGGGGGTGCCAGGTTGCACCTAGATGATGTTGATAAAATCCCACTGAGAGAATGGTGTGATAATAGTAGACCAAACAAAGAGGCAAATGAAGCTGAGTGTATATAAGAGGTGTCTAACACACCTGAACAGTAAATACTCTTAGGATGGGGAAGAGCATACCTGGAACACAGGGCAGTAAGTGCCACTACTAAAATTCAGTAAAGGATTTATAGAGATAATTAAATGAAATAATGCACAAGTACGGAATACAATCCACTCCTAATGAATGCTAAGTAATATTAATGTGACTGGAGAATATTTTGAGTGATATATGTCATTTCCTCAAGAAAAGTAACTGGCAGGGTGCTAGCCATAGTACCTAAAAGTCTTTCTGGATTTTCTCCCCAAAGCTTTAAGCTCTTAGAAGATTTTAGGTGATTTGTGGGGAGATAAATGGGAACTATGTGAGGAGACACAGGAAATATTGGAGGAGCAAGGAAGAGAATAGATTTTTTTCTTTCCCACCTTCCCCTAGTAGATGGAGATACTAAAGCTTGAGGGATGGGTGAAGGGAAGAGGGGAAAAAAAGACAGGAGAGACTTGGTGTATTCTGGGCCCATGAATAACCAGGCTTGGTCTTCTGACAGCACTGGACTAGTCTACTAGACATTTGAAAATAAATAACCCACCAGTTACTCCTCGCTTCCTTACCAGCTTGTTCCCTCTCAGTCTTTCTTTTGGGAAAACACCTTGGAAACATTTTGACTCTCCTCTTTAGCTCCCATCCCATATCCAATCAGATTATCTTCTAGTTCTACCTTCAGGATTGGACTAGATGTTGCCAATCCCAAATAGGGAGTTAAATCTGAATTATTACAATAGCCCCCTCTTGTCTCTTTTCTGAATTACTGCAGTAGCCTTCTAAGTGGCTTCCTCGCTTCTACCCTTGGCCTTGTCTTCCTACACTCATTCTCAGCCCAGGAGCCACAGTGAGCCTGTTAAAACTCAACTCAGTCTATACTGCCCCCTCCCTCCTCAAAACCCTCCAGTGGCGGCCATCTCACTCTGAGTGAATTTCTATGGGATCTGGATCCATGTGGCCTCTGCCACTTTATCTTTCAATACCGACCCTCACTGTCCTCCAGCCACTCTGGCTGCTTCATCACTATTCTTCAAACTCTCCAGTGTACTCCTCCTCTGTGTCTCAGTTAAAATAGTCACCCTTTCCCCCGGCCACTGTTAAGGTGGTCATATAATTTCTTGTCCAAATGAGGACATTTGTAAGAATGAACTGAGGTGCTATTAATATGTATGCCAGGACAACAGAGGTACACTCCCTACACTCACCCCAATGTTGTTCTCCACTTCTTTGACTGTACCAAAGCATTTATTTCTTGACTTTTTGGTTTCAACATTTGGACTGCAAGCTCTATGAGGACAAAGGCATTATTTTGCTCATTGCTTTATCCCCAGAGCCTCACTGGAGCCACTTTATAAACATTTATTAAATGAATGAGTGAAAAAACTTGCATTAGTGGTAGGACTCTAGTCTACGGTATTGGTTACAGTGGTGTGAACCAGCTGAGGACTCAGTTGTGCAATCTGAGGGAAATCTGTAAATGTGAGAGAACTCATGATCATCAAAGTCATGGGCTCATCCAGGGGGCAGAGTAGAGAGTCAGAAGAACAGAGGACCCAGGATTTGGCCTTGAGGAACACCAATGTTGAAAGTTCTAATGAAGGCCATTCAAGGGCAGCCAGAGCAGGAGAAAGAGAAGAGAAGGGAGTCATAGAAGCTAGAAACCAGGGAAGAAGTATTTCCAGAATGGAGGGTATGCTCAACCATGTCAACCACGGTGTCAAATACTGCTGAAAGGTCAAGTAATGCAAGAAATAAAACACGTGCATCAGATTTAATAACACAAATACAGTTGACTCTACTGAACTGTTTTAAAGAACCTGGAGAGAAGAGAGAATGCATTTAAATAACTCTGAGTATTTCATTTTACTGAAATCCATGTCTGAGATCAGCTCTGATTGGAGGGACCATGGGAACCACAGTCATGGAAGACAGACATGGGTTGTTCCAAGTGAACCCAGAAGTTGGCATCTCATTCATCCCTTTCCTTCCCAATGATTCGTGTATTTAACCATCTCAAACACTGACCCTATGATGCATGAAAGTTTTGCCCTTGGTTTTTCTATGTGTGGAACTTTATTTTTATTTTCTTATTTTTTCCCTTTTTATTGAATTTATTGGGGGTGACACAGGTCGACAAAATTATACAGGTTTCAGGTGTAAAATTCCACACGCATCATCTGTACACTGTAGTGTGTGTTCACCATCCCAAGTCAAGTCTCCATCCATCCCCATTCATCCCCCTATACTATGTTTAGAACTTGAAATACAATGACTTGGGTATATTTTCATTTAAAAATATGGTTTGCTTATTTTGCTATTTCTAGTTGGATAAAGTTAACAATTTTAAGGGGTTTGTTTTTTTCTCATTTTCTCCCTTTAAGCTCTTTTATTTCCTCACTGTCTCAATAAACATCCTTGTGTTTATGACTAAGGGGATGATTCACTCCTCCAGTGTAGTAGGTGCCAAAAGGCTTCACATTGTTTTTCTTTACACAGCACTAGAAAACTAACAAATTTCAGGCCGTTTATTGAAATAACTGGTCAACAAAGAGCAAAAATAAATTCAAGCCAGGATATTCACAGTCACATAGGTTATTTGAATAAAAGGATAATCAGGCAGAATAGTTCAAGAAGATGGTATTGGCTCTCGCATAAGAATAATTCTCTAGTTCCCAAATAAAACCTACAAGTGAAATGTTCATGCTATGTGGCCCCTTACATGGAGGTAAAAGATTCTCCATGTCTAACAGATTCTCATGTCTTCTTTTTCTAATGAAATGAAAATATGCAATTCTATGGAGTGTCGAAGTTACTTTTAGTCAAGTTCCAACAGAAGCTATATTTACTTTAAAATGATAATAATAACAAGCCCAACTCTACTTCCTGTTCCTCAGTATAAGCACATCAACAATGTGGGAATGTAGGAAAGTACAGAGAAAAAGAAAACTGTTCACAGGCAGAGAAAATCATGCGATGCCAGTAACAGCACGTTCATGGATAATGATACCCCAACACCACCTCTTTTTTTTTGTTAAATGTTTTTATTGATTTCAGAGGAAGGAAGAGGGAGGGAGGGAAGAGGAGGGGGGGAAAGAGAGAGAGAGAGAGAGAGGGGAGAGAGAGAGAGAGAGAGAGAGAGAGAGAGAGAGATGAGAAAGAATCATTGATCAGCTGCCTCCTGCAAGGCCCACACTGGGGATTGAGCCCACAACCTGGGCATGTACCCTGACCAGGAATCGAACTGTGACCTCCTGGTTCATAGGTCAACACTCAACCATTGAGCAACACCGGCCGAGGCCACCTCTTTCTCAAAGGGATGGACTCTAGTGAACAAAATAAACTGAAGAACAAAATATACCCAGAGACATGGAAGCATGGAAGAGACTGATGAATCTCAGAGAGAAGAGGGCAAGGCGGGGGGGGGGGGGGGGATGGAAGAGATTAATCAAAGAATTTGTATGCATATATGCATAACCCATAGACACAGAGAATAGTGTGGTGAAGGCCTGGGGAGGGGCAGGAGGAGGGTGGAGGGGGTCAATGGGGAAAAACGGGAACATCTGTAATACTTTCAATAATAAAGATAAATTTTTAAGAAAAAGACACTTTCATATAACTAAATAAAAGGGGTGGGGGGTGTTGGAGTAACGGTACTGACAGTGATAGGACTGCTGCAGGGGCTTCCTGGAGACGATCATGGGAAATGAGTTCTCCCATCCCCATTCCGTACGGCACAGTTTGGAGGCAAAAGACAGGTGATGTCACAAAAGGTCATGTGGTAAGGGACAATTGAATGGAATAGTCCAGAGAAGGTGTCCTTCAGGTTGGGACAGACAAAATGGGTAGGACTGAGGTGTGAGAAGACCAGTGAGGGACTTTCAGACACTGACTGAGTGAGTCAGCATGGGCTGTTCCATTCAACCCTATTGCAGATCCCCCCAGAGAGGGAGCCTGAGGGTCACATAGAAGCGGGTGGGAACCTTTGTGATGATCAAGTCTTGGTCCACATTAGCAGCTTTGTGATTAGGTTCCGTGCACTGTTTTGCTTGTTCCTGTGTTGGTTTGGGTCCAGATGACCTTCAATGACAGCATTCCCTTCTGGGCCCCTCCCATTCAGCAGGTTACAGCTCCCCCTTGGGCGTGGTTTCCACTTACTATACATGGCCTCTGTCAGTTTCTACTCTGTCATCGTGAAGTTTATTAGCCCCAACTCCCTGGATGGCACCTCTTCCTCCACACGTGCCTGGCGAACTGGTCAGTTATTATTTTTCCAATATAGCCCCAGCCTTAACGTAGAAGCTGATGCCTCTTTAAAAGGGAGGAAGAGGAGATAAAGGGAATACAAATCTTTGTCCTGTTCAGAGGCATTTTAGTAGCTTTGAGAGAACTCTTCAGTCTTGTCTTGACATATGTGTAGCATTCTGTTTTGTCCTAAGTTCTCTTATCCATTTAGAGCAGTGGTCGGCAAACTCATTAGTCAACAGAGCCAAATATCAACAGCACAATGACTGAAATTTCTTTGGAGAGCCAAGTTTTTTAAACTTAAACTTCTTCTAACGCCACTTCTTCAAAATAGACTCGCCCAGGCCGTGGTATTTTGTGGAAGAGCCACACTCAAGGGGCCAAAGAGCCGCATGTGGCTCGTGAGCCGCAGTTTGCCGACCACGGATTTAGAGGAAGGAGAACAATTTGCCTGTTTGCGAAAAGCAACAAAGAGCCAAGTATATTTGTATCCTGTCATCTTGTCTGTTGGGGTATAAATAACCCAATAATTTTAGCACTGGGGTGGTGGGTTGAGTTTCTTTCAAGTGGTGACAGGTGGACAACATGCTCCAGCAATTGACCTGGGTATACCCAGGCCCCATAAATTTCTGATGAAAATGCAATATGCATATTTGATCATTTTCAATGCGGTGGAATTTTTGACTGGCTCAGAGACAGCTTGAGAGGAGAGATAAACTATGTGTCTCACGGTTTTTAAAATAAGAATTTAGTACTGATGTGATTTGTAGTGCAGGGTGGGATGAGAAAAATAGTCTTTTTTTTTTCAGCTGGCTTCATGTTCATATTGCTTAGCAATGCAATGCAATGCGAATCTAAAAGCTTACCAAAATGATTATTCATTTTTTTTTAAATGTTGATTCACTTGGGCTGAATAGCTTTTTTGTTGGATCCTGCCTTCCCCCCTTTCCCTAGGATTCTAGGGCCAAATGTAAAAAAGAAAACTAAGTTTGGAATTGGGATATAAAAGGGAAAATATGCAGATAGGTCTCTGGCACCAGCTGCCTCGGAAATGCAGGCCAGGGAGGGCTTGAGCATCGTGTTCAGAATACTTGGAAGTGGACCTAAATTTCAGAGATGCCTACCTCTGGGAACCAAAGCACCAGGCAAAGGAATCTGCCAGTCCTTGGGAAAGATTCTGACTGGGGCCAACAATGTTTCTCCTGTGGGTGGGAGCCTGGTTGCTCCGAGCTGCCCACCCACAACGCCATGTCCCACACACACCATCACACACTTTTCTGGGACCTGAGCAGAATGAGAACTGGGCAGGGCCCCTCTCTCTGGCAGAGTTAAAAACTCATGATGAGGTGCTTTCTGGCTTTTGGAAGAAGCAAGGTTTGGTGATTTACAGCTGATCTGAGATTTAGAACCGGCTCATCTTGTGCGTGGAGGGCGTGAACTGTGTGTCCTGTCTGTGACTGGGAGGGCTCAGGGCTGAGGGCAAGGGCATAAGGCAGCAGGCAAAGGGAGTGCTGTCTTGGTTGCTTGGCTTGGATCCGAATTTGCACTGTGACCTTGAGAAAAATTCACCTTTCAGGGCCTCGGCTTCCCAGAGCATAATGTCAATGGTTTCTCGGAACAAAGCCTGGGGAATAAAGCATGGCTTATCTGTTACTTCTATTTACCCTCTTCTACCTCCGGGGATTCAAGTACATGGTGACGGAAGGAGACTTGATTTTTGGGTGGTGAACACACAATGCTATATATAGATGATGTACTGTAGAATTGTACACTTGAAACTTATATAATCTTATTAACCGATGCCACCTCCAATACATTCAATAACATTTTAAAAATGGGATCTCCAACGGGTGTTTATTTTCTCTTCCTGTTTGTTCTTCGCCCTCCCCCCTAGCCCGGCTGTAGGGGCCTGGTTTGGGGAGGAAGACAAGGAACCACATGAAACAAAAGGATGGGGGAAGGTGCGGTGCCAAGTTTAGAACCCACTCAACCTTGTGGGCTTGGAGTTTTCAAGCAACCTCCTGCCTCTTGAGCTTTTAGTTTGTTTATTCTTGGCAAAAGGAAGCTTCCTGTTTTGAAGAAAAACAGCTTATAAAAATGCTTGAAAAGGGTTCTTGGACATCAAAACACCCTTCCCAAAGAATATTTTGATGATTTAACATGTAAATGAATCAAAACAATGTGAGTAACATTTCCTATAAAGTATGTGTGGGTTTTAAAAATTAAGGGGAGAGTGCTCAGCTAAACATACTTTGATTACTGAAGATCAAAAGCATTGGAAAACTAGTCTGAGAGGTTTGCGAAGTTTAAAATGAGGCCAACCCAACCACTCTCAGCTGAAATGCAAGCAAACAATTTACTATTAAAAGAGCTCATGGACTGATTACTCTTCAGTCTTGTGACTCTTGCAGCCAAAATCATCTTTTGAAGTGATTGTAATCGTTCTGGTGAACAATCTTAGGACCAGAGCTCCCAGCTTATCCACAGAGGTGGGGGGTGATCAAGGCCAGGTTCACTCATCCTCAAGGTCCATCTCGGGAGATGTGCTGTTCACTACTGCTAATTGGACGGGTGGTTTTTGTCAGATGGCAACAACTTATCTGTCAAATCTCAGGCTCCTATATCCAGATATCTAAGGCAGCTTCTAGATTCAGAAGCTCAGAAGACTGTCTTCCTGCTGGGCTGTATCGGTCCTCAGATGTATCATTTCTCCCAGTCAGGATTGTGTAAGTCCATGGATGTACTGGGGAGTATGCAAATTCCATACCATCTCAAACAGGGTGTACTTATTTTAGGCGTACTTATCACCAATTTAACCCCAAATGCTTCATCATTGGTCTGAATTTTTTCTTCAGACATTCACAGCCATTTGAGAGCCACTCAGTTTCATCTTCCAGAATTTCTTCCAAAGCTTCCTGAGATGCTCAAACCAGACTGGTGGTCACGGTGTGCCTGGGGCACAGCTCCATCCTGGAATCTCCCTGCACAGCCCTCCTGAACATGTCTGCTGTTTTTCTCCTCTTTGGGTCTCCTACTGCCCAGGTCTCATGTCTTCTCCTAGTTACCAATCATTTTTGAATGCACACATGAACTAGTGAATACGTATCATCTGAATGCAAGAGAAATTCAGAGAGAAATACTTGACACATTGTCAACCTAATAGTCTCTTTATTTTACCTTCCTATTTGATTGACAGTATATCAGGGTCTAAATATCTAGATTGGAAATCATTTTCCTTTAGAATTCTGAAGGCATTGCTTTATTGCTTTTGACCTTCTGGGTTGCCGAGAAGACCAAATTCTTTCTGATCCTGGTCCTTTGTATATGACTATATGACCTATTTTTTTTCCATTTTTGGAAACTTTTGGGATCTTTTTTTTTTTTTTTATAATGTATTGTATTGATTTTTTACAGAGAGGAAGGGAGAGGGATAGAGAGTTAGTAACATCGATGAGAGAGAAACATCAATCAGCTACCTCCTGCACACCCCCTACTGGAGATGTGCCCACAACCAAGGTACATGCCCTCGACCAGGTTCGAACCTGGGACCCTTCAGTCCACAGGCCGACGCTCTATCCACTGAGCCAAACTGGTTAGGGCAGGATCTTTTTTCTTTGTTGAAATTTCACAGTGATTTGCCTTCATGTGGCTTTATTTTTGTTTCTTTTACTGGGTACTCGGTAAACTGTTTTAATCTGGTCCTTCCATTTTGGAAACTTTTAAAAAAATAATTTTATTGATGTATTTATTGTTCCTCTCGATTTCTCTATTCTTTCTGGAACTCCTCTGCTTTGGAATTTGAACTACTTGCATTGGTCATATTATGTTCATAAATTTATCTTCTATTAACAATTTCTTCCTTCCTTTAAAAAAGAATCTCTGATTCTTATTACATGGTTACATTTATATTTTATCTCCCTTATAATATTAATAAAAACTTGTCGATATTGAAGTTCTCTTCTCTCTATAAATCATGTCTTAGCCAAGTGGCTTTGTGTGATGGGGTAGTTGGGGGGGAGCATGGGTTCTTTCCTGTTCTGTATATTCCATGTTGGGTGCTCTGCTCATTTTTATATTTAAGAGGAGGGCACTCTAGCTTATTTGCTGTTCTCAGTGTCGGTTTCACTACAGAGTGATTTGGCTGGGTGGTTTTAATGGAGAATCTCTACTGTCAATATCTTTATATCCTTCTTTTTGACAAAGAAATATTTCCCATCGAAGATTTTTTTAAAATGTGTGTCTGGTAGCTAATGTCCTGAGAGCCCAGTGGACACAGAGAGCAGAGGGTATTTGCAGTCTGCACACATTGGATTACTTGTTTTAGTTTGACATTGGCATCATCAATTGTGCCTATTCCACCTTAAGATCCTGTGTTTTGTGCTCTCTAGACAATAAGCTGGGGAAGAACAGTCTGGCATAGTGAGCTAGGGAACTGACGATCTGCCCATTTCTTTAAAAAAATACTTTCAACCAATTTTTAAAATCTATCCGGTCCCCTTTACTCCCACATCTCAAGATACCTGGTTGAGGCCAAATTGTGAACCTTTGGGGATTATGTACTTAAATCTGGGTTTGTCTTCAGTTTTTCCTACTACTGGCTTTGACTTCTATTCCTTGGGTATCTAAGTCATTTACTATTCATCAATCTGCTTTCTAGCTTCCAACATTGTTTCTTCTCTGTTGTTCTCCCTATCCTTGAGAGTATATCTATCTATATCTATATCTATATCTATATCTATATCTATATCTATATCTATATCCATATCCATATCCATATCTATCTATATCTATATCTATCTGTAACTATCTATATTGACTCTAGATCAAATATATCTACATACCTATATCTATATCTACATCTATATTTACACCTATATCCATATCCATATCCATATCTATCTATTTATCTATCTATTTATCTATCCTTTAGACTATAGAGATAGATAGGTAGGTAGGTAGGTAGATAGATAGATAGATAGATAGATAGATTTGGTCTAGGATCAATTGTGTACATGATCTGGGATGTTTGCAGAAAAAGTGACATTTGCGAAGGACTCTGAAGAGTAAGTCACATTTTTTTCTAAGTCTGAAAGCACTAAGGAAGAACAACACAAACAATAAAAGAGATGTGAGGACTTTCACGGAGAATTCTGGAAACAGGGAGTGTGGCTAGGGATGTTTGGGGTCGGCTGAGGTAGTAGGTAGCAAAACTGGGAACAAGGACTATGAGCACATTGTGATTGGACAGAGATGGGGAGAGAAGAGCGGAATCAAAGAGGATTCTATAGTTTTCAGGTTGGAAACGGAAGTGGGTGTCCAGCACTTAATGAAACCTATGGGGGCATTGTTGACCCATTATAAGCCATATATCTCTCGCAATGGACTAGGTTTTCTTGATGCACTAGCCTCTATGTAGTGGTTCAGCCCTTAGGTGGAGGTGATAGGAAAGGTTCCAGATTGCTTGGCCAAAAAATGCCAGCAATTTTCCTGCATAAGTCCCTCTTTTAAGCTACTGGATCTCAGGGAAGGTTTGAGAAGCACAGGAAGAAGGGGGAGGAGGAAAGAAGGAGAAATAAAAAAACAGACAAAAAATCACTCACAGTGATGACATCATCGCTGTGTCATAAAACTGAGCGTTCAATCTGCAGGAGTCATTTCTGCTCTATCTCAACAGGGAGAAATAGGCTGGGCTCTTGGGGTCGTCGGCTAACATGTCTACCAGATGGATCCTGGGTTTGGTGGCTGGAGGGAAGCATTCCACCTCGAGGTTTAAGATGCAACAATGCATTATTAAACCTGTTTGTAACACAATGTGCAAGATGACATCATGTCCCCAGGTGTGTATGACCTCACCAAGAATGCGTGCCCTGCTGTGCAGGAAAAATGGGACTCTGGGATACAGTGAGCTAATGCCTTATAAACAGCTACCCTTCCCCCACGCCTCTTCTTCTCTCATATCCAAAATGCTCTTTCAAAGGGGAAGAGAAAACATCTTTTAGGCAATCCTGCTTCAAAGAATGTCATAAAAATGTTGAGCAATCAGCATCTGAAATGAATGAAAAATGGACCTAGCCTCTGGTTTTATCAGGAAATAAAAGCCACTGAATATTGAGAGCAGTAGGACATCAATGCAGGGGATTGGTTATGCTGGTGATAGAAAAGCTAAGTCTAATGAGACAGCGAGGCAACCCAGAAATCAGCAAAGGCAAGAAGAGGCTGTCAGCTCTGAGCTGGATGCAGGGAGTACGGGGAGTCTACTAGGCGGGAAGGAGAGATGCTGCTGCTATGAGAGATGCCATCAGAGGCACAGAGAGGGGTGCCCTGACCTAGTCTTCCCTTAAGTACACCCTCAATCTCCTGCAAGTGTTTCTTTCCCAAGGTCTGAGCCCAGTTGGAGCCAGTTGACTTTGGAGTCTGGGAAACCCAGATCACAGAGGGTCAGATTTTCTGCAAAGCAGAGCAGGTGAGGATGAGGAATAGCACTAAGGACAAACAGGTCCAGAGCCAGCACATCTGGGAAGACAAATGCTGCCTTCAAAGGAAGGCCATTATTGTCTGCAAGACTGCCACTGATGTGTGCACAGTGAGGAATGAGGATCCATCAGATCCAAGATTAGAAGTGGAAGAATTAGGAGCTATCTTGAGCTGAACATTGCAGAACGAACCAGCTCTACCACCTTCAAAGCAATAAGCCTACCCAGTACCAGCCATGACCTTTTCATAATTATCCACTGCTAAAATTAAACAGGGACAGCAGCGATAGAAAAATTATTTTGGTAGGAAACATCTAAATTTGTGTTTGGTAGGCATTGTTATTGTGGATGTTGTTACTCTCAATAACCCTGATCTCCAATCCAGAGGCATTCATTTATAATTCAATAAACTCACTGCTGGGTAATCATATTGTTTTCACAGGTCAGTCCTATTCCCAAGCACTCCTACTGCAAGACTGAAGTAATTTCTTTACAAGTGATATTCGACAGTTGACTGTTGAGGCAATGTTCTATTATTAACCAACGTGTAATCAGTTCATTAAAAAATACCTCAACTGAATAGCATGCAACTTAATACAATCCACCAAAATGGAGAAATCCATGCTTTCTCACAACGGGGAGCAAAATTACAGTGCAGGGAAGCTGGAAACCAGAAGATGCCAGCTGGCAGGGCAGCGAGTGTTTCAGATTACCGTGTGTTTATGACCTCTGTGTTCTAGAAAAAAATTAATTAGATTATGCTATTTGAGAATCTCGGAATGCCCTGGCGCTTCGCCAGCTTGATTAGAACCACCCATCTGATGTTTAATTAAACTGTTTTAAGTTTCACCTGTGTGTTGTTGTTTTTTTGAGCTCTGAAAAAAGGCAATAAATGTAGGAACTAATAAATAATGGTGGAATGCTGAGATCCTTTCAGGTGGCAATATTCAGTGTAAAATTATGGGCTGTTCCAGAGCTTACTGTACATGGACATGAGATGAAACAGTACCCTTTCTTCAAGAGTATGCCATGTGGGCCCTAGCTGGTTTGGCTCAGTGGACAGAGCATCTGTCTGTGGACTGAAGGGTCCTGGGTTCGATTCTGGTCAAGGGCACATGCCCGGGTTGTGGCTTGATCCCCGGTAGGGGGTGTGCAGGAGGCAGCTGATCAATGATTCTCTCTCACTATTGATGTTTCTAACTCTCCCTCTCCCTTCCTCTCTGAAATCAACAAAAATGTGTGTTTTTTTTAAAAAAAGATTATGCCATGTGGGAACTCTGATTGCAGAAAAGTATCAAGCTATTTTGGAAAATTCAGATCATTCTCCAATAGGGTGTCTATTGCTCAGGGTGGGAAGTAACTGAAAATGTTTCGATCGCAAGTCAATGCCCTTTGAAACATTATCTATGTGGAGAAAAATACCTGGCAGAAAATTAAAATTCAGCACAATCATTTTACCTAAATGACACCCACTCCCATATTTGGCTGACTACCACTGAATGAAGCTCACCCATCCATCCATCCATCCATTCATTCAACAGATATCAACAGGTTACCTAATTTGTGGGTGTACTGGGGAGACACAGCAGAGAACAAAATAGAAGTCTCTGCTTTTGTGGACCTTTACATTCTAAAGGAGATCGATTTTGAGCAGAGCAGTGACTATGGAATACGTTAAATGGTTATAAGGGCTATAAAGAAAGGAAAATCAAGTAACAGGAAATAAAGCCTTGGCCCCGAAAAAAGCGTGTGACTGGCTTCTATGAGGAACAGAAAGGCTCAGTGTGGCTGGAGCACAGAAGCGAGAGGGTGACATGGCCCAAGGAAGCAGGGCTTGGATCTGGCAGGTCTGCAGGCTGACACGGAGACCCTGGCATTGACCGAGTGTGGGAGGAAATCAGTCAGGCTATTAAACGGTGAAGTGACGTGATCTTATTCATGGTTACCAGGACACCTCTAGCTTTTGTGTTGAGACCAGATGGAAAATTTTGTATAGTTCTGGTGTAGACATGCCGTGAGGGTCATTGCTAACCTTACATACTATCTTTGGGCATTGGTATTTGATTCAGTGAAAAAGAAAAAATCATCAAGCTGGTGGTTTACTACCTCTAGGCTAATGATGAGAGGATGTATCAGTATCCGTGAGGGCAACAGACCCAGTAGGAGATATATTAATACATAGCAATATATTAATAATATTAATAATATATAACATAATATGTTCATCATATACAAGTAATTATATGTAACATATTATGTTAAATACATAGGGTGTCCCCAAAAAGTGTATACACACTTTAACTAATAATTCACTTAATTTTGAAAATGAACTGTATGTTAATAAATACTGACTTTATAATCATTCAAAGTGAGTATACTTTTTTTGGGGGGGACACCCTATATGTATATGGAGAGAGAGAGAGAGATTTGTAAGCAATTGGCTTTTGCAATTACGGGCTGCCTAAGGCAGGTCCTAATCTGTGGGGCAGGCTAGCAAGGAGGTCAGTGCGCAAACTCTCAGGCAGAAGTGATGCTCCAGGCCAGCGGTCGCCAACCTTTCGGACCTCACGGACCACCAGTGGTCCACAGACCACCGGTTGGTGACCGCTGCCCCAAACCACAGGTGGACTGCCTTCTTCCAGAGGAAAACCTCAGTTCTGTTCTCAAGGCCTTTCAAATACTTGGAGCAGAGCCACTCAGAACATCTGGGAATCTCCGTTACATAAAGCCAGCGACTGCAGACCTTCATCACGTCACAAAATACCCTCGCACCAACACGTAGATGAGAGTTTGGTTGAGTGACTGGCTGCCATCGCATAGCTAAGTTGACACATAAGGCTGACCATCACGGATGACACACCAATGACAAACCGATGGCTTTGTGTAGACTATGGCAACTCTCTCCTCTACCCTCTGCTTTTCAACTGGCTCTTTTGAAATACGTAGACAGCCTCAGATTTGGATTGCCTATCTGACAGGCTGTAGACAGGTTCCAAACGACAAAGTATCCATTAGGAGGACTGAACTTGGTCTTGTTTGTGAACCTGTTAGCAGCGGAGCCTGGCTTGTGCATCGAGATGTTCCCAAAGCCAAAGGGGTGAATTTCAGCCCCAAACAGCAGCCACCTGGATCGCGTGTCCAACTCCATTGCTACTGCCATCGTCAACCCTTTAATTCCAGAAGAGTGGTACTACCTGGTCTGCTGTGTTCAGAACTCAAGACTCAAATGCCCGTTTCAGAACAAAACAGTGCTTGTGTGACTTTGTGTGGGTCATGGTAAATTCTAGGCATGAGGAATAACAACCATCCAGTTCATCCCAGTGACCCCAGTGAACTCTGCTCGGTAAATATTTGCAGAGTGACTGGATGCCAAGGCATGCCTTGAGTTTGTGCAACGTGGTGACATTCCCACCGCTAAAACTGTGCTATTACAAACTTTATCTTGGAGAACTCACGGGAGGTGGTGAGGTGGCTCTGAACCTAGGAAGCTGCTATTGGCCAAATTATGTGCTCTTGGAGAGGAACATTTCCTGCGTAATATTAAAAAAAAAGAAAAAAAAGAAAAGAAAAAAGGAAGAAAAGGCCCAGCATGACTAACATGGTAAGAATGGTCTCATCTTCTCCAGCAGGAGGAAGAAGTCAGGTAGAGCTTCGCAACAATCCCTGGTCACAAACCTCAGTAGACAACCAGGTCATTAACTAACCACACGCATGTGGCTCGTGGAATGGAACATCCCAGAGCTCTGAAACCACAGGCATCTATCTGCTGGATTAAAGGAAGCAGTTTCACAGGCCCGGACAGAAAAAGGATGTGGTGAATGTTCAAACGGTGCTGATTTACAGGCAAAAAGGTGCAAGGTTACGGTACACACAAAACTGAATGGATTCGGGTTCTCCTGGCCACGCCCTTCCAGAAACCCTGGCTGCTGTGGTTTCTAGGAAGACACCAGGAGTGTCACCTCTGCCATGACCAGGCCAGGACTTGTCCCCGTCATCTGAGCCGTGATCCTTCAGGAATGGCCGTGAAACCCCTGCGTTTGGTTACCAGCCAAAGCCAGGGTGGGACACTTTCTTCCTGTTTAGTTAGAAGGAGAAAAAGGGAAGGCTTACCTGTTTGCTTTCACTAGCTATCTGAAAGGTCAAGAGGTAGAGGACATTTCCCTCCGCAAATAAGCCGTGGAATGTATTTGCGAGCTGACGTCTCCTGGGCAGCCGCTGTTTCTGAGCCACGGATTCCACTGCTCAGGAAGGTGAAATGGGGAGTTCTTTCCTGAAAGGAAAAAAACAAAAAGGGCAGCTTTATATTTATAATCTGACATCTGTGGAATGCAGGGTCATCTTTCAGAAGTTACTGTGGGCTAGGAACACCCTTGGACCGGGGAGGGGGGTGGGGGGAAGCGCCCCCCTCCCGCCCCCCAGCACAGGAAGAGTTCAAGCTTCCCTTCAGGGGAAATAATAAAATGAATCCACGCTCCTTTCAAGGACATGAGGACACTGCGTAAACCAACCTGTCCTCCGTGAAAGACTCTTTTCATGCAATTATGTTTTTACTTTAGAATGATGCAAAACTGGATGATCTATTGATTGTGTAGGGCTGCCCACAAGGTCCCTGCCCACCCCACTCCCTACCCCCCAAGGAATAAGGCTCCTGTCCATGGAACTTTGCAGAACATCCTCAGAGAAACGCCTTTCATGCTGACCCAGGGGTGGAGGTGAGTTTCTGGAGGAAAGGACATTTGAATTGGGGCCTTGAGAGGCGAAAGATTTGAACAATAGAGAAGGACAAACTACGTATCTGTTGCCTGCCTGATTTCATCTTCTAAGATTCTAGGTTCTTCCAGTTACTGAAGAAAATGAGCTTGCAGCCCCATGCTTCCTACTGAGGATCCTAGTACCCTGCTCAGTACACTTCAGAAGTATTTGAGGGTTTATCTTTCTTGTGGTTGCTTTCCTATCATTTCTTGCTTCCACTAAATTCTCCATCTCTTCTCTATGTCTCATGGTCTCCAGCGATTTCTCTCTCTCTCTCTCTCTCTCTTTCTTTGCCCTATTGACCTCCTACCTTTAGTTTCTCAAAACACCACCATTATAAGGCTACTAGAAGCCCGGTGCACGAAATTCGTGTACAGAAGGGGGGTCCCTCAGCCCAGCCTGCACCATCTCCAATCCGGGACCCCTCGAGATGTCCGACTGCCCATTTAGGCCCGATCTCCTCACAATACAGGACTGCTGGCTCCCAACCACTCGCCTGCCTGCCTGCCTGATTGCCCCTAACTGCTTCTGCCTGCCAGCCTGATCACCCTCTAACCACTCCCCTGCCAGCCTGATCGATGCCTAACTGCTTCCCTGCCAGCCCAATTGCCCCTAACTGCCCTCCCCTACCGGCTGGTCACCCCTAACTGCCCTCCCCTGTTGGCCTGATCGCCCACAACTGCCCTCCCCTGCTGGCCATCTTGTGTCCACATGGGGGTGGCCATCTTTGACCACATGGGGGCGGCCATCTTGTGTGTTGGAGTGATGGTCAATTTGCATATTACCTTTTTATTAGATAGGATTTGATGTCTGGATTTTAAGGTGACCATGGAGAGTTGCAGGACAGCATACAATTGGCAACATCTCAAAAATTGCATCATATATCCCTCACCCAATTGCCCAGATCCTATGAGATGTAGGAAATATCTTACCAGCCATCCTAGTAACCCAGGGCCACAGCTAGAGTAAGGCCAGGTTATGATAAAAAGATCCCCTGATATCGGGTGTGGCTCTTTCTATAGCTGTGACAGAGGCATGACGCTGCAGAATCTTAGCAAGAAGCCTGTGGGATGGTAGCTCTGTGGGGTCCTGGCAGAGCCTCTCCCAGAGCTCAGGTCAGCACTGGGGAAAGATGTGGTAATCACCGTCAGGGCACTTGGGCTCCACGGCAGAGCTGGCACCCAGCAGGGCTCTTCCTGCAAACTGTGCTTGCACGGAAGTGACTGGGAGCTTTTCCTGTGTGTGGCCAATTTGATGGGGTTAAAACATGATGAGGCCGACACATGTAAACAGCAAATTCCCAAGTGGATGATGATGTAACGTTCTGTTAGGGTTAGACTGGATTGTAGCTGGTTGTGTTGCCTCATATTGGAATCTGGTCCAAAATGTTGATTGCTTTTATAAATCCCGTAGTCATCCCCAGGAATAGCATGATCCACCAAAAAGAAGCCTTTCTAAAGTTTCTGGAGTTTCGAACACACCATTTCCTAGCACACCTGGGAAAACCACCAACGCCAATGGGCTCCTAGGGGCCTTGGGAAAATGACGCACGTCTAGAGTGGACAGCCATGGGGCCCTTCTCAGACACATGGACGGCACAGGCCTGGGCCGAGTGAGCTTTCTCACATCCCAACAGAGAAGAAAACCAAAAGGCAGTTCAACATAAAGGAAAAATAATACCACACTCCGTTGAAATCCCATCCAAACTGGGGCCAGGGCCCAGTTTGTAATCCTTCCCCCTTCCTGGTACCTCGCCAGCTGCCGTCGACACCCCCACAGGATGGATTCTTTTTCCAGCGCAACAAATCCTCGATTCACAGGGAACAGAAGTCCTGCTCCTGCGGTATTTCCCCAGGATCCTCAAAAGGTTTGAATATAAGTGGAAACCCAAGAGGTATTATTTGCAGAAGTGAACATATTTTCACCCTACTTTCAGGAGGCTGATCCTGGTCAGTCCCCTCCGTGTGACATGTCCCTGCTCTGCACCATGTTCCCGGGGACTTCAAAGGGGGCCTGGGAGGATCCCAGGAGATGGGCCGTTCTGTTCTGTTTCAACCACTGTGTGTCTGACAACAGTCAAGTGCAAAAGCAAATGTTTCATCTACGTAAGGACCTAAAGTAATGAAGCTTTTTTTCTTATTTGTTTTTAAAGATCATCTACAAACAAAAAATGCTACAGGAAGCCACGACGGTAATGGTGATGTTATTAATATGCAACATCTGGGTTTCTAGGGACTATGCCAACAGGCACACGAGTGTTGCTAGGGCCGGAGGCACAATTAAATCTCAACTCTGGGTTAATGAAAAAAACACAACAACAACACTGAACATAGTGCTTTAAGTTTGAATCGGAGTCTGTTTTGCACAACTGTTGGGATTGAACCAAAGCTAGCTAGCTATTCCATGTTAAGAAATGAGATGTTTTCCAATTGGATAAAATTATACAATAGACTCGATGTTCAATATGACAGAGACTCAGAATGAAATACTTGGTCACCCACATTGTTCCCAGACTCATCTGGGGAATTCCCATCCCTGGAATTTCTCCCGTGACCCTGTCCTTGTACAAGCTCCCAGGCCTCCCACCTTTCCCAGTGTGACCATTTGCCTGGCCTGTTCTCAAGAGAATAACAGAAGAATCGGGGATCTGAAGAATGGAGCACTCTGCCCTCTGCTGACTGCCTGGGGGCAGGTGAGTTGGCCTCCTCGACCTCTATTACTTCATGGGGATAGTAACATTCTCTGTCTACAGGCAGGGGATTAGATAAGATGAATGATGGAGTTCCACTGTATGTATTCTTTATCCACTTTACCTTAAAATAGTGTCATGAATCAGCCAAATTGCTATGTTGTGAACACAGAATGTATATACACGCACAAGAGGAATTAAACCATTGTTATAGCCCGTGTCATTTTGCTTACACACATTTATTTTCATGTGAGCAACTTGATAGGTTTTTAGTTTATGGTTATTGGTAGAATTAACTTCCTTGTAGCTGAGAACCCAGGTTCCTTTGGTCCTTCTAGCTGTTGTCTAGCAGCTCCTAGAAGCTTCTCTCAGGTCCCTAACACATGGACCCCTCCACAGGCCCTTCTAAACTCTCTGATTCCAGAAAAGTCCCAGTCCCTTTTAAAGGCTTAGGTGATTCCACCCGACCCACCCAGATAAATATTTTTTTTTTTTTATTTTTATTTTTATTTTTTTAATTTCTTTATTGATTAAGGTGTCACATATTTGTCCTCATCCCCCCATTCCCATCCCACCCCTCTCCCCACGCATGCCCCAATCCCCTGTTGAACTTAACCGTTGGATAGGCTTATATGCATGCATACAGGTCCTTTGGTTGAACTCTCCCCCTCCCCCCACCCTCCCCCTACCCTCCCCTATCCTCCCTCTGAGGCCCGACAGTCCGATTGATGCCTCCTTGCTTCTGGTTCTGTTCTTGTTCCTCAGTCTATGTTGTTCATCATTTCCTCTAGATGAACGAGATCAAATGTCACTAGATATATACTAATAAGAACTGAATGTGAGACGAGCAATAATATTTATGCTGACAGGCAAATGAATCAATCTGTAGCGAGCTTCCCCCTGGACCAACAGTTCTTTTGAGACCCAATTTCGATGTCCAGTAGTTCCTTATGTGTACATGTCAGCACTGACCCCTCAGCTCTGGATGGTGGACAAATGGTGGTAATAGAGGTCCGACTCCCTCTGGTTTGGTCTCGGCTGAACCCAGGGGCACGGCATCACCTGGACTAAGGGGCACGTGGCCTCACCCATACCCAAGGGGCGCGTGGTCTCACCCGGGCCTGGGACCCAGCCTCACCCGGATGGATCCAGGGGTGCACGGCCTCACCCGGACCCTGGATCTGGCTTCACCCGTACCCAGGGACGCTTGGCCTCTCCCAGGCCCAGGGGCACGTGGCCTCACCCGGGCTTAGTTGCACAAGGCCTCACCTGGATCCAGGGACACATGGTCTCTCCCGGACCCAGGGACGCTTGGCCTCTCCCAGACCCAGGGCCACTTGGGCTCACCCGGGCCTAGGTGCACGAGGCCTCATCCGGATCCAGGGACACATGGTCTCACTCGGACCCAGGGACGCTTGGCCTCTCCCAGACCCAGGGCCACTTGGGCTCACCCGGGCCTAGGTGCACGAGGCCTCATCCGGTTCCAGGGACGCATGGTCTCACCCGGACCCAGGGACGCTTGGCCTCTCCCAGACCCAGGGCCACTTGGGCTCACCCGGGCCTAGGTGCACGAGGCCTCACCCAGATCCAGGGACACATGGTCTCACCCGTACCCAGGGACACTTGGCCTCTCCCAGACCCAGGGCCACTTGGGCTCACCCGGGCCTAGGTGCACGAGGCCTCATCTGGATCCAGGGACGCATGGTCTCACCCGGACCCAGGGACGCTTGGCCTCTCCCAGACCCAGGGCCACTTGGGCTCACCCGGGCCTAGGTGCACGAGGCCTCACCCAGATCCAGGGACACATGGTCTCACCCGGACCCAGGGACGCTTGGCCTCTCCCCGACCCAGGGCCACTTGGGCTCACCCGGGCCTAGGTGCACGAGGCCTCACCCGGATCCAGGGACACATGGTCTCACCCAGACCCAGGAACATTTGGCCACTCCCAGACCCAGGGCCACTTGGGCTCACCCGGGCCTAGGTGCACGAGGCCTCACCCGGATCCAGGGACACATGGTCTCACCCGGACCCAGGGACGCTTGGCCTCTTCCCGACCCAGGGCCACTTGGGCTCACCCGGGCCTAGGTGCACGAGTCCTCACCCGGATCCAGGGACACATGGTCTCACCCGGACCCAGGGATGCTTGGCCTCTCCCAGACCCAGGGCCACTTGGGCTCACCCGGGCCTAGGTGCACGAGGCCTCACCCGGATCCAGGGATACATGGTCTCACCCGGACCCAGGGACGCTTGGCCTCTCCCCGACCCAGGGCCACTTGGGCTCACCCGGGCCTAGGTGCACGAGGCCTCACCCAGATCCAGGGACACATGGTCTCACCCGTACCCAGGGACGCTTGGCCTCTCCCAGACCCAGGGCCACTTGGGCTCACCCGGGCCTAGGTGCACGAGGCCTCATCTGGATCCAGGGACGCATGGTCTCACCCGGACCCAGGGACGCTTGGCCTCTCCCAGACCCAGGGCCACTTGGGCTCACCCGGGCCTAGGTGCACGAGGCCTCACCCAGATCCAGGGACACATGGTCTCACCCGGACCCAGGGACGCTTGGCCTCTCCCCGACCCAGGGCCACTTGGGCTCACCCGGGCCTAGGTGCACGAGGCCTCACCCGGATCCAGGGACACATGGTCTCACCCAGACCCAGGAACGTTTGGCCACTCCCAGACCCAGGGCCACTTGGGCTCACCCGGGCCTAGGTGCACGAGGCCTCACCCGGATCCAGGGACACATGGTCTCACCCGGACCCAGGGACGCTTGGCCTCTCCCCGACCCAGGGCCACTTGGGCTCACCCGGGCCTAGGTGCACGAGTCCTCACCCGGATCCAGGGACACATGGTCTCACCCGGACCCAGGGATGCTTGGCCTCTCCCAGACCCAGGGCCACTTGGGCTCACCCGGGCCTAGGTGCACGAGGCCTCACCCGGATCCAGGGATACATGGTCTCACCCGGACCCAGGGACGCTTGGCCTCTCCCCGACCCAGGGCCACTTGGGCTCACCCGGGCCTAGGTGCACGAGTCCTCACCCGGATCCAGGGACACATGGTCTCACCCGGACCCAGGGATGCTTGGCCTCTCCCAGACCCAGGGCCACTTGGGCTCACCCGGGCCTAGGTGCACGAGGCCTCATCCGGATCCAGGGACACATGGTCTCACCCGGACCCAGGGACGCTTGGCCTCTCCCAGACCCAGGGCCACTTGGGCTCACCCGGGCCTAGGTGCACGAGGCCTCACCCAGATCCAGGGACGCATGGTCTCACCCGGACCCAGGGACGCTTGGCCTCTCCCAGACCCAGGGCCACTTGGGCTCACCCGGGCCTAGGTGCACGAGGCCTCACCCGGATCCTGGGACACATGGTCTCACCCGGACCCAGGGATGCTTGGCCTCTCCCAGACCCAGGGCCACTTGGGCTCACCCGGGCCTAGGTGCACGAGGCCTCACCCAGATCCAGGGACACATGGTCTCACCCGGACCCAGGGATGCTTGGCCTCTCCCCGACCCAGGGCCACTTGGGCTCACCCGGGCCTAGGTGCACGAGTCCTCACCCGGATCCAGGGACACATGGTCTCACCCGGACCCAGGGATGCTTGGCCTCTCCCAGACCCAGGGCCACTTGGGCTCACCCAGGCCTAGGTGCACAAGGCCTCTCCCGGATCCAGGGACACATGGTCTCACCCGGACCCAGGGACGCTTGGCCTCTCCCAGACCCAGGGCCACTTGGGCTCACCCGGGCCTAGGTGCACGAGGCCTCATCCGGATCCAGGGACGCATGGTCTCGCCCGGACCCAGGGACGCTTGGCCTCTCCCAGACCCAGGGGCACGTGGCCTCACCCGGGCCTAGGTGCCCGAGGCCTCACCCGGATCCAGGGACACATGGTCTCACCCGGACCCAGGGACGCTTGGCCTCTCCCAGACCCAGGGCCACTTGGGCTCACCCGGGCCTAGGTGCACGCGGGCTCACCCGGATCTAGGGACACATGGTCTCGCCTGGACCCAGGGGTGTGTGGGCTCTCCCAGACCCAGGGGTGCTTGGCCTCGCCCGGGCACGGGATCCAGCGTCATCCGGGTCCAGGGGCACTTGGCCTCACCCGGACCCGGAGTCCGGCCTCACCTGGACCCAGGGGCATGTGGCCTCAGCTAGACCCAGGGACGTGAGGCCTCACTTATACCCAGAGGCGTGTGACCACACCCGAGCCCAGAGGCGCGCAACCCCGCCCGCACCCGGGTCTCAGCGGGGCCCCGTCTTCCCGATCCCAATTCCTGCCGGTCAATCCCCCCTCAGCAATTCCCCTGGCCATCCTTCCAGAGCTCCAGTATGGCTGCTGCAGAACTCGTCGGGCGGCGGCTCGGCGAAGCTCCGGTGCACCCGGTGCATGGCGGTGGGCCAGTCTGGCGTCGCTGCGTCGGCCCTTGGGTCTGCATCGGTGGCCGGTCGCCGAGCATGTGCACCTGGCCGCTTCCGGGGCGTTGAGATTCTTGACGGACTCAGAGGTCAGCAAGCGCGGAGTCTCCCACCCCATGTCTCATAGGGGCTCGTCTGTCCGTGCTTGGCTGCCAGTGGAGCCGTCCCCTCAGCCGGAGACCGCCGGGGGAACTGCGCCGAGCACGTTCCAGGCCGCTGTTGTATCGCCTGAGCCATAGTTCTTTTGTGTCGCCTGAGCCGTAGTTCTTAAAGTGTGGTCTTTGGGTCACCGGCATCAGCATCATCCCACATACCCCTCTTTTATTCTAGTTGTAGAGCATCTACTCAGCCAGCCCTATGGTGGTCTTGGATGGTGTCTGCTCTGCTCTCTTGTCGTAGTCTCAAAGTTGTTGTGGTAGGCAACAATCAGGCTTCCGCCCTATGCCTCCATCTTGGTCCTCCTTTGTATAATTAAGTCTTGATTGTTGTTGGTGTCACTGGGGGGGCTCTCTTTGTCTATAAAGGAAGAGTTGCTGTGCAGGAGACACGTTTATGGGCCGGGTCTTGGTGCAGCAAAGCTTTGGCGCTCACTGAATATTCCCGTTGAATGTGTCCCTTATGCCCGTGGTTGAAATCTGGTGTCATCTCCCACAGACCACTAGATGCCCTCGTTTCTGGGTCTCCAATGGGGTGTAGATCAGCTACTGCCTTAGGCACTCAGCAAGGATTACAGCAAAAACTGTAGTTTCTTCCTCCTGTCTGAGTGGCCCTGGAGCAGTCGGACTAGAACAGCAGATCATCTGGTCCGCTGCCAGAGGGCAGGCCACCCACATGCATAAGCCGTTGCTTGGGGCGCAGGTGTGCCTGCAAGACTTGCGGGGCAGGTCTTCAAAACGTGCGGGGCGGGTCCCAGGGCGGGGCGGGGTCTCAGGGCGCCAACAGGCCATGGTGCGGCGAGCCTCGATGGCTGTGAGTCTGGTCCTTCTGCCTTCCATGTATCTAAGTCCCCTCGTTCCGCACTCCAGCGCAGCAAACACTGATTGCTGGGCGCACCTCTGCAAGAGTCCCGCCTCTCCCCGCAGGCATCTGGGTCTCCCGGGGTTCGTCAGAAGATGGGTTTCAGGGTGATGGAGAGCTAATCTCCCTTAGGTTTGGAACAAAAGCCCCTTTCCCCCGCCACCAGCCAGACCCACGCACCTCCACACCTCATCCCCTCTGATTTCGCTGGGTGCGAGGCAACAGAACAGCCTTTAACCTCCGCCGCCATTTTTTTCAAACTTCTCAATTTGTACTTCTTAATCCCTTCATTTCAGTCAACTCTACTGAAGTCTAGCGCCGCCGGGAGGTGCACGGAGAGGGCGCCCGGGCCTCCGTCCGGTGCGCGGTGCGCGCGTCCCGCGGAACCAGGCGCGCGAGGGCCGCGCGGCTGGGACGGGCACTGGGCGGCCGCCGAGCTCCAGGCACCGCCATCGCCGTGTTCCGGACGTCGCCGCCGCGGCGTCCCCCCAATTTATACTTCTTAATCCCTTGAATTCAGTCAACTCTACTGAAGTCTAGCGCCGCCGGGAGGTGCACGGAGAGGGCGCCCGGGCCTCCGTCCGGTGCGCGGTGCGCGCGTCCCGCGGAACCAGGCGCGCGAGGGCCGCGCGGCTGGGCGGCCGCCGAGCTCCAGGCACCGCCATCGCCGTGTTCCGGACGTCGCCGCCGCGGCGTCCCCCCAATTTATACTTCTTAATCCCTTGAATTCAGTCAACTCTACTGAAGTCTCGCGCCGCCGGGAGGTGCACGGAGAGGGCGCCCGGGCCTCCGTCCGGTGTGCGGGGCGCACGGCCCGCGGCACCAGGCGCGCGGGGGCTGCTCGGCGGGGACGGGTGCTGGGAGGCCGCCGGGCTCCGGGCGCCGCCGCTGCGGCGGCGTCCCCAGAGTCCCGGGCCGGGCAGCCTGCGGGGGCGGCGGAGTTGCGAAAGTGAGTGAGTTTCCCAGGGTTTCGCCCGGAATGGGGTTCAGTGCAATCGGAGCCGGTGCTCATCGCACTCCGGAGCCTTTATCTCCTTCCTGCCAGTGAACTCCGGCCAGGTCATCAGCCGCCCCCTCCTCTCCGGTTCCATCCTCCCCGCAGGCGCGTGTGCTTGTGTCTCCGCCCGTTTCTCCATACCTCAGGCTTTTACGGCTTCCCCGACTGTCCCCGTGGCCTTCTCCTTCCCCCCAGCTGTGGGCATTTCAGTCCGCCAGCTCTCCTGTGGTTCTGGACGATGTCCGTTCTGACCTCTAGTTGTATTTTTGAAATTGTTGTGCCCGGCTGCAGGTTAGGTGTTTAACCTATGCCGCCATCTTGGTTTCTCCTAAATATTTTGATTACTGCAACTGATAGGGACCTTGATTATATCTGCAAAGTCCCTTTTGCCAGTAATACAATCATGGGAGTTATATCTTATTATATTCACAAGTTCTACCCACACTTAAGGGGAGGAGATTATACGAGAGCAAAGGTCACTGGGGTCATCTTCAAATCCTGCTACACCCTCCTCTCTTCTCTGCTGGGTAAACCACTATTCACCATCCAGGAGCTCATTTAGATGCACCTCCTGGATTAAGCAACCCTGACATCCTCAGGCTGAGCTGCTGGCCTGGTGCTCACTGTGGGTCCCTGTTTATCCCAATATTACCGTACATACTTATCACATCATGTTATACCTCTCTGTGTATGTATCTGTCTGAATTAAGATGTAAGGAATTGGGATCCTGTGGAATTCTGTTTCACTGTGCATACTGGCAGACTCCAGAATACAGTTTGTGGAAACTGTATTCTGGGTGTAAGGGTGAGGGCATAATGCCAAGTGAAGCATGAGTCCCTTTGACCTTGTACATCCCTGACTCAGGCGCTTCATGCCAATGGTACGGACACAGGATTCAAATGTAAACCTTGAACTGCTCTTCACGTTCATCCTGCCTTCACGCTGGCTCATGAAGAACTAGATTCTGGATCATATGAGAAAACATTCTCGGCAAAATGAGTAGAAAGATGCTAAAGAACAGGTATCATTTTCTTCTTTCTATAAAATGTAACAGTTATTGTGTGTCTGCTGTGCAAATGAATGTCATAGAAGAATGAAGCAAGAGCCCCATTGGCATCCGTAAAAGAACTTCAGAATGGCAGTTAGTTCCCCATTGCGTTTTCCCCTGGGAAATCTCTCATAAAGGAATTCACAATGGACCTGCTTGGTTCTTCCTCCCGAGAGCCAGCCAGGTCAGGTCTCATCCACTCTTTCTAGGACCAGGGAACCCCATTCTGTGCACCATCCCCTCCAGGTGTGCAGAGTGGAGATGGAAACCACGCGAGATTACCGGCTGGTACTTAGAACACCCACGTGCACTCCATGTTTGGAGGGAGCAATGGCATGTGCCTACTGCTTAGCAATGCGAAATGTATCCCGCTCTATCCATTTTCTGGAAGGGAAACTGGAATTTGAGTAATTTTATACTATAGGCTGGACCTCAGGATTCCTCGTTTGGAAAAGAATGAGCTCGGGAAGGTGTCCAGAACCGCAGCCCTTTGCTGGGACTCTGGGAAGAGAAGCTGGGATTTACCTCCCGGGCTTCTTTCATGCAGGACAGCACAACTCGGCAACGACGCGGAGACCAGAACCTCCCAGATAACAGCCAGGACAAAGAAAAACAGAATGCCTCCTTCCCTCTTCACATGTTTTCAGAAAACCGGGTTCTAATCTCCCTGCCAGTGGAATGCTGGAAACAAAGGCAGCAGTTAGGATAATATTTAACCAAGCGTTTTGACCTGGCATCAAGCTTCCATTAATGGAATTAAGAAAGATCTGCCAGTGTTCCGGGGAAGATGATTCCCACAGTTCCCCTACAAAATGCTTTCAAATATGCAGAATAAGAGTGAGTGAGTGAGAGAGAGAGAGAGAGAGAGAGAGAGAGAGAGAGAGAGAGAGAGAGAGAGATGAATCAGGCAGAATACCTCGTGGACCATTTTTCTAAGCTGGGATAAATTACCTTAGCATCTGTTCCCTGATCAATACCTTCCCCAAGAAAGTATGGCTGCGTCCATTGCCCTAATCAGCGGAGACAGTTTAAAAATTGATCTGGAAAGTCGGCACTTGACCTCGTGACCCTGCTTTTTGTCGACACGTTGGATCACATCTGGTCTTGAACTGTAAAATCGTTGGCCTATTCCAGGGCTTACAGCTCCGACAGCTGCATGCGTTTTGTTCTCAGGGTCACTCCTCTCCCCGAAACTCAGGCAACCAGGACAACACAGCTTCCACACAGCAAACCTTAACCACAAGGAATTCTAACAAGTTTCCACCAGAATGCCTTCTGGCCCAAGATAGTCAAAAGGAAGAAACACACGGGAGAGTATTGTCAAGGGCATATCCTTGGGTGTGGGGAGACCTCCATTTGAATTGTCACTCTGTCTTTGAGCCTTGGATATCCAAAAAAAGGCCCAAGACATTCACATTCTTTCCTGGGGTTTGGGGATTGTAGGGATTGAAATAAAGTGCCACCATCTTGAAAACACTTAAAAAAATAATTATCTGAAACAATAAGAAACTACATAGAAGAAAATAGAGATACCAAAATTATGGACCTTGGTCATAAGAGAACATTTTATGAACTTGGCCCCAAAGACAAGGGAATAAAGGCAAAAATTAAAAAATAAGTGAATGGGACTAAAAAGCTTCTGAATAGCAAAAGAAACTGACAACAAAATAAAGAGGCAGCTAACCAGATGGGAGATGTGATGTTTGCAAACAGTAGCTCGGATAAAGGTTTAATTTCCAAAACATATAAATAACTCATCAAACTTAGGCTAGAAGGTCTGTATGAATTCCTCATGATGGCCTCTAACTTTGTCCTCTGAACTCAGTCAAAGTCTCCAGCTTCCTGGGGTGTTACTGTCCCCCTCTATCCGGATCCTCGTTTGAACTGATCCTTGAGCCAAAGATCAAGGCCATTTGCAGAGATCTTGGCAAGAGGAGCTCAGCTGTCTATGAGCAAAAACAGTGAGTTAATGGGAACACATTCAGTGAGGTGGCTTGGGAAAGTCCATTTTCTGGATCCTACATCAAGACATCTGACGGCCTTGATAGGCCTTTAAACATGATGGCCCTCTCAAGGATACATTTCCCCAAAGAGCAAAACATCATTCCCTTGGAGTCCATTGATTAGAAATTCAGAAAGGAGAGTGACAGAATTCACTTTTTTTTTTAATATATATTTTTTATTGATTTCAGAGGGGAAGGGAGAGGGAGAGAGAGATAGAAACATCATCAATGATAAGAGAGAATCATTGATCAGCTGCCTCCTGCATGCTCCCTACTAGGGATCAAGCCTGCAACCCAGGCTTGTGCCCTGACTGGGAATCAAACCGTGACCTCCTGGTTCATAGGTCAATGCTCAACCACTGAGCCACACCAGCTGGGCCAGAGTTTACTTTTATATTATCTAAGGAAAAATATTTGGCTAAAAAGAGTCACATAGTGAAAAGACCATTAGACTTAACCATCAGAAGACAAGAGTTCTGGTTCACGTTCTACCAACTGCTAGTGTGACAGGGCACTTGGATGAGATATTATATTTTCCTGAATTTATTGTCTTCCTGTTCTCGAATTTCTGAACTGAAACCCTTATTATTCCTTTGCCTCCAGGATTTTTGCCAGACAGAAAGCAGGAGCTCCATGAACTCAAAGGCTCCCCCCATCTTTTGTAAAAGCTCAAATGGACTGAAGAGAGGTTGGCCACAAATTCTAGAATGCTTATGTTTTACATTAATTGTCCTGCCTGTCTTATTACCTAGCACTTCCCAATAAATCTGTTGTTTTGCTCTGTTTCTTTTAGATAAAGAAGTTAGATTTCTGCCAACAGGATGAGTCACTGTGTTCATAGGTCTTTCTCCCATTTACCAATGAACAGCAGTCAGTGTGTTTCCTCTCTGTCCTGGAGCCATAGCAGTGAATTCAACAGCAGGTGCTCAATACATTAGGGAACTGAAGTGGTAATAAAGTCACTAAAATTCCTTAAATAAAACTTAGGCATTTGAATCAAATCAAATGTTGGCATTGCCATTGGCATTTGGTCAGCTTTTTGAAGCGTTACAGGTAAGATCTGAAGGAGGGACACAAAATACCAACTACAACAAAGCTCTAGAAGCTTGTGGAATTTATAAACCAACCAACCAACCAAACTTCCTAAAATGACCTTCCCTACAGCCCTTCACAAAGGTAGAGATCAATTCAGTCACCTCTAAAAGGTACGATTTCCCCAGAATATAAATAAGGTCACAGATAATAGCTTCTTAAGCTAGGAACCCAAGCTTCCTCCCATTTGGTAGCAGTTTATAGAGACGTTTCCTCTTTTGAACTAGATGAGATAGGTGCTGAGAGGAACAGTGTCTGAGCAGAGTCCGGAAGAATGTGAGTAGCTGGATTTCATCCGAACAAAGATAGTTGCTTGCCTCCAACGTTTGGACTAGGAAATGAGAGGTGTGAGCACCGACTGCCAAAAGCCATCCTCTGGGGTCTGGCACTGTTTCAAGCTCCTTCAGATATCATTCATAACTATTTTAGCTCCGCGAAGGCAGGTCAAGATGGATACCGCCAGTGTGCTGATTCTCAAGTCAAATGAGGTTGAAAAGTTGAAAGTGTCACCTCATTAAACTCCCATTAATTCTAAGAGCAGTAATAGCAATAATGGCAATAGTTCCTGGTCCTGGAGGAAAGAATTGGGCCATCAATGAATTAATGCAAAAAAAAATAATAATAACTAGTTAGCCCAGCTGGCGTGGCTCAGTGGTTGAGTGTTGACCCATGAACCAGGAGGTCACCCATTGGATTCCCGATCCGGGAACATGCCCGGGTGGAGGATTCAATCCCCATTATGGGGCATGCAAGAGGAAGCCAATAGATGCTTCTCATCGTTGTTGTTTCTATCTCTCTCTCCCTCTCCCTTCCTCTCTTTGAAATCAATAAAAACATATTTTTAAAAATAACTTTAGATTTTATAATCCCTCCACTGTACCGTCCCACTGATGGAACACTAATATGAAGAGGGAATGGGTTCTGTATTCTATTCAGTGGCTAGATATTTAAATAAATGAATCTGGGTACATTTACACAGGAGCTTAGCTGGAGCGTGAACTTCTCTAGAAACTCTAGGAGGGCAGCACTGTGGTTTATATGCCTCACCCCGTGCCAAGTTCAGAGCTTGGCAAATAATACGCACTCAATTAATATTTGATGACTGGCTGACTTTCTGGGGAAACACATCCTAAAGCTGAAAATAATAACAAACGCTTAACCAAATGAAATCACTAGAATCTACAGCTGGCAACCTCCCCTCCCTCCCTTTTTTGGGGAGATTAATTGCAGCACTTAACATTTGTAATGCATTTGTGACACATCAAAATGGCCACAGGGGAATATGTACTGAAAATCTAATCCATTATTATGAATAAACTGCCTTGTGGTCCCAACCATCCCCTAGGGATTCAGAGATGGGAGAGGAAGGGAAACTCACTTTCAATGTTTTGCTCAATGTCTTAATTTGGGAAAGCGGGGAGGTTTTTTCAGTGGTTCATTCTGAGGTCTGGGCAAAGGTTCAAGCCCATTCCTGAGTTATCTAAACTGATTCATCCTCCCCCATCCAAAGCCAACAATTGCAAAGGTTTGCAGAAGGACTCTGCCCTGAGAGTACTTAGTGCTGAGAGGTTTTTAATCTTTTCCTCGTTGGTCTCCTTATCTCCTGGTGCTTCTCTGTCTCATCCCCTCTTCCAGAGGCTCCCGACGTAATCAGCATCTCCTGGAGCTGATGACAGACACAAGAAGTAGCTGAACTAAAAGGTTAATGGAAGGGGAATGGTAAGTCCAGCCTGCTGCAGAGGAAGAAGAGGCAACCAGAAGTTTAGGTGGGTTACCCACAAGCAGAGATAGCTATCTAGGCCTTCCAAGAGCTCAGAAATTGGGTCAGAGAAGGGCATTCTCACAGGCCAGCTGGGCACCCTCTTACCACCCCCCCCCCCCCAAAAAAAACCACGTTATTGTCTCAGCAAATTAAAAAGTATATAAACAATAACATTTTCAAAAGGGTTTTTGGGTCTTTCTTCTCGCCAATGTATTCTAGTTGTCTGTCAGCTTCTTTAGCTAGAAAATTTCCAAGATGTGATGATCTTTTGTCAGTGTAATGTTTCCTGCCCAGCATCCATTCTCTCTGTGACAGGGGTACCCCTATTTGATTCTGGAGAATGATTTATCTGCCTCTGAGTGCTGTCTTTGTGAGACCATCAGTCAGAATATTCAGGGCCGAGCCTATGACCTATGGTGATCCAACTGAATTCTTACTCGTGAGGTTGAAGAATGGGGTGACACAAGGATTAAAAAAAATGATTGGCGCTATCTCAACCCAGTGGTAGTGCCCAATGCCAATAAACTGACGAGCAAAACAGAACCAGAGGCATGGATACAGGGAACAAGCTGATAAAGATATGGCAGAGGGGGTGGGGGGGTGAAGGGATTGGATAAAAGAAAGTGAAAAGATGAGCCAAAAAACATATATGCCTAACCCGTGGACACAGACAACAGTGTGTTGAAAGCCAGAAAGAATCTGTGTTACTCTGGTGTCTGTTATTTTGTTTGTTTGTTTGTGTGGTTTTCTTTCCAGGTATGTGCCCTCATCTTTCTAGCAAATTCTCATTTGCTCAAGTTAGACCGAGTTGGTCCCTGTTGCTTGCCACCAAAGACTTCTAACAGATCGACAGCATCCAGCTTAATATTGTTATGTGACAGTCCTGCCCAAAAAAAAAAAAAAAATACATGATGACTGATAACATGGGTGTACGAGAACAGGATGGAGCAGATAGAATATGACGAAAGGAGAAAATTCATGGCGGTTCAGCTCTGTTTACTTGCAGTCTTGTGCCATTCCAAAACTTTCAAAACAGTGTGATTACTGCAGTTAAAATTCCCCGACTCTACACATTTTACTTGTGGTTCTAGTTGATAAAATGGGTTCCAAATAGATGAGTGTTAAGTGTAATTCCAGTACTAAGCCTGGCCTCTTTCCAGGAGGAACAACTTGGCAACTTGCGGCAATGGACGTGGGTTTTGGTGCCTAGGGTTTCTAAGTACTCAGGTTTTGCCATCCCCTAGAATAAATGTTTGAGAGAATTTTGGAAATCCCTGAACCCTTGGAAATTAGTATGGAAACATTGGGGTAAATAATAAGGATAATGGGTACCACGAGAGAGATCTTTGATGTCCTAGGAAGTCTTTGGGATCAAGGTGGGATGTGGTTTGGATTCTGAATGATGGATAACGTTTGATAAGAAAGAAGTGGGAATGTCTTCCAGGTAAAATGAATGGGGTGAGTGAAAGCATTTAGGAAGAAAACTGCGAGGCCTGTGGGGAAGATGTTATATAGGACAGTAAAGCAGAAAGGGCCAAGGTACAGGAGTTTTTAGGGGGAAGACTGGCAAAAGTATGTTCAGAATGGACTGTGGAGATCCTTGAAGGTCAGGCTAAGGACTTTGAGTTTTATAAACTAGACTCATAAGTCTTTTGATTAACTGATATACTATTGAGACTGTCCATGAAAATCAAAACATCTACTTAATAAATAATAAAGACAAATAAGATTTGTTTGACAAATATACGACATCATGATCATTATTTGACTTGGATTTCTAAGGCCTATCATGATTTTCCCACTCATTATTTGTTATTTTAATAGATAATCTGGTTTATACTTTAGAATTTTGTGACCAGAAAGTAAAGCCCATAGTTTAAAGGAACCTGCGTGAGGTTAGATATAATCACAAATGTGTTGAACTTTATAAAAAACCAATATTGTAAATGTTGATAAAACAGATTGAAGTTGGAGATTCATATTATCAAAAGTACTAATTGTTTCACAAAGGACATCGTCAACTTTGAAGGTCGAGTCACATTCAAATGATTATGTGTTTGGAAGGAGGATTTGGAAGGAGGTAGAGATGTGAGAAGGACTTGGTGAAATGTTGAAACCAATCAGAAATGAGGAACAACTGATCTTCACAAAGACAGAATAATCCTTGGTACATTCTGGTTCAAGTTACCGATATTTGGTCAATAAAGAACACCTGGGCGTTCTAAGATTCAACCACTGTAGGTCTTTCAACCACAAGTCGCAGCTACTGTCACTGTAGCTATATGGTTTTTAGAAGCCAATCCTGTAAGCAGCACTAAATTTGGAAATTTTCATCACAATCAAATGGAATAATAAAATAGTTCACAAAATTAGTTATCATCATCACCATCCAGAAACATTTACTGACCACTTATCATGGGTAAGAAACTCCATATTTATACTCAGATAAACAAGAGCCTATAATCATAAATGCCTTGTTTACACGATGGCAAACATGTTATTAAAATAAACTGGTTTGGAAATAATAGGAAAGGAACCAACATCATAACATCCAAACCAAGTGTAGGCCAATAGAGTATTCATAGGAATGACTCTTCTAAAATGATATAGACTATAAGGTTGTGTTAAAGACAGTCCAAAATGCTTCCTGCCTATAGTACCTTGGTTAGGCCACTTGGTTTTGTTATTTGACACTGTCTTGGTCTTGGCTGGGCTTCCATACCGCCCACCCTCTTCCCTCTCCTCCCCCCGCCCAGCTGGTGTTTGGGTGTGGGGCTGAAGAGAGGTATTACACAACCCCACACAGCAAGAGAGGGACGGGCTCTGGCAACAGGGCCCCCCGAGATCCAATCCAGCTGCTGTAAAAGAAATCTCATGGTATGTCCCCACCCTGCCCCTGACGAAATCACAAGTGCTCTTGGAAAAGTGACAGGACCAGCTTGCTGATTTGTGCACATGTAGGGAACGCAGGCAAGAGAGCCTGCAGCAGAAGGAGGGAAAGAACCAGGGGACTCTTAGGACCAACCCCACCACTAAGCAGGATTCCGTGACCCTGGGCAAGGTGTGAAACCCCTCCCGCTCTTCCTCAACTTCAAAATGGACACACACATCATTGCCCTCATTGCTAGAGGTCATTGTGGGAACACTCCAGGACTATGAAGGGGGTAAGAAAATGTGAAACGTGGTTAGGAAAGAAAAATGAGAATCAATAAACCTTGTGACTATTTCACAGAGATGTATTTCAAAGTCCAGAAACTTTTATAAATCAAATTGAACAGGATGAATGTGATATTAGAAGGGTGCCTATATAAAATGATAAACTCTACTTATGATGACTGAGACAGCTGAGTAAGTAAACATTCAAGGTGTGTGTGTGTGTGTATGTATTGGGCAGATTTCAGGTCAAACATGCCTGTGTCTCTCATTTCATTAATAGCTGCCACATGAGGTGAGCTGGGCAGCCAATACTATCTCCACCTTATCATACCGAGTTCCCAGGTGTCTTGCTGACATGGCACCGCCAAGTAACACCAGCTTTGGAATTAAGGCATTAAAGGTGCTACGGGGAAAGCTATGTCAGGGACAGACTTCCATCCTGAGGAATATTCTTGAAAGAGTATCCCTGGTGGATCATTCTGGGGTGTGGCTCTGTAAGCAAGCCAGAGCGAGGAGACACTCTCCTACACAATCACAATACCTTTATCATATCTCAGAAATCTACAGCTTCCTTCATATCATCAAATATCCACTCCATATTCAAAAATTTAAAATTGTCAACAAAACATTGTTTTTAGCCTTTTTTGGGGGGTGGTGGTGGAATACAATCCAATCAAACTTCACACATTGGATTTGGACAGTCCGCCTACCATTTCTCTCCCCAATCTCCCTTCCCCCCCGCCTCCCCCCCCCCCCCCTGCCCCTTCACTTTGACCTTTGAAGAGATGAGGATGGAGAGAGCAAGACTGCTTAGACATTGTAGGGACATGTGGCCAAAAGGCACCAACTTGCCTCATTCCCACATACCCAGTGGGGAAGAAAGTTTACTCGGTAGCTGGGACTGAAGAGAATTGAAGTGACTTGCGATCATTTTTACTCTTTCCACCGGGCTCAGCCCTCGCTTCTCCTTTGTGCTATTGAAGTCACGTTGACTCATGAAAACAACAGCAAGCAGTTCCCGAGGAACGAAATAACCACAGATTTATTCTTCCTCCTTTTTGTTGATTGCTTTCACCATAGGACATAAAAGGCATTGGTTTCCATGCGGCCCGTAACCCAGTGAGTAATTTCCCAGGCCAAGACAAAGTCATTGAAAGCTCCGAGATGCCTTCGAAGATAATCAGGGTTTTCCTTGCCCTCTGCCCGCCCCCCTCCCCAGCACCTCCTCCCCCTGAAGAATTGTCCTACAGGGTTGAGAGCTCATAAAACCTATTGAACATTCTGTCTTCCTTTGCGAGGTGCCAGGCATTGATTTTGTTCAAAACACCATAGGTGGCGCCTACTTGTTCCGCGCCCTGTGCCAGTCATTGGGATGAAAAACAGTGTGAAAAGAGGAGAACCCGGGGGACTCCAGTGGAGGGAGGACGAGGAGGTGGGAGCCGGTGCTTGGACTAGAATAGTCTGCTCAGACAGTGGTTTTCAAAGTTACAGTTAAAAAAAAAAAATACTGAGAGAGTGCCATAACATTTCTCCCTCCCTGCCTCCTTTATTTCATCCCTCCCAAAGACATGGTCCAATCCCACTGTTGGGTCAAAGAGTCTGATCAGACTTAACTTCCATGTATGTGGGAATGAGGCAAGTTCAGGCAAAGCAGGAGTGGGAGGGGGGGTGCTGACCCAGGAAGGACCACCCCCAAGTTTCACTGTGGCAACCCCACTCCGGATAACAAGCAGAAAATGAATGCCAGCACAAATGTTAATGTAACGGGATAGGTGGGGGGGAAGCGGCCCTTGGAAAGAGAACTGAGCCCGCTTGTTGTCCTAATGCAAGAGAGAGGGAGAGGGGACCCTCAGCTTGCTCACCAGGTGCATTTTGTAAGCTTCCCTGGTTCCCACTGCATTAGTTCCTCTAATATTATTGCAAGAGGCTTCAAAGCCATACAAAGAGGCTTGCCAGCCTGCTGCACTCATTTAGACTCCTGTTTGGATTTCATGGTTTGCCTACTAAAAAAAAGAAATTGTAGGGTGTGTTTTTTTGTCAATGGAAAATAAGAAAGCATCTGAGAAATTAGTGATCTTCAGTTTAAAGGGGTTGAATCCAAAGCCAAGTTCTGGCGACATTTTTTAGAATCTGTCACATGCTTGCACGACTCACGGTCAAGTGCAATGTACTGACTTTGTAGCATTGAGGTGACGTCACAGCTTCTATTGATGATTGTTTGTAAGAAATGTTAAGTTTCTAGGCAGCACGTGTAAATGTCCTCAAAATAAACTTCATCTTCCGACAAACCCGATGAAGAAAGTATTGTGATTACCCCCATTCTCCAGATGAGATCAATGAGGTTAAGGAAGTTTTTTTAAGGTGACATATTGAGTAAGTCTCACAGAAGGGCACCAGAGCCTGGGCTAAGAATGCTAGTCATTCAAAGTGGCATTATTTGTTAAACTTACTCGGATCTACATCTCCATCAACAGCGAATGGGGTTACAAGATGATACACGGAGACAAATTAAAAATTTTAAGAGTTTACTTGACCAAAAAATCAATTCCATGGGGGTAGCACAAAGTAGAAGTGGCTAGGAGCCCTCAGCCCACGGGAGCCAGGGGGAAAGACTTACATAGAGAAGACATGGAAGCAAAGAAAGGGAATTCTTGGGTTGTCTATAGCTTAAGCTTAAAGTCTGCGTGGCTTTTGGACTGGTTGTCTTGAGCGTTTTGATTTCAGAACCTTGAGGCATTTACAGGCTTAGATTTGGGTTTGCTTATGTAGGTGGCGGGGGCATTAGAGCTGCCTCAGTCTGATGGCCTCCTTGTTTAATTACTCAACCTGGTCCATACATTATGGCTCATCTACACAATTGAAAACCATGTCGCTGTAAGTTAATGTAGAAGATTACTATATGGGAAGATAAAAGCAAGTTTCAAAGCCATGTAACAGTATGCATCCATCTTTTTAAAAAAAAGAAACATAAAATTGTGTAATATGCATTTAAATAAAAATAGAAGAGCGTAATTGATTTATAAATATTCTATTAAATCTAGAAGGACATATACCAGAATGTTAACAGTGGTTATGTGTGGATGATAAGTGAATGGGTGTTTTTTCTCTTCTTGTTTCAATATATTTCCCTTTTTTTTTTATGATGATCATCATAAATTGTTTAATTCACAAAGATCTATAAAGTAAAAACACCAAAGGGGGGGTCTCTAAAAATGAGGGGTTTTATGTTAGACATGGAGGTCTTTTCTGTGAAGGCGGCAGGAATGTTGGAGCTTATATTACAGGATTTGCGGTAATAGAAGGAGTGACCATGAAGGAAAAAGCTCTCTGTGTGCCCATGGGAACCCTACAGAGCGAGCTGGGTGATACCCCAGCCGCCTCTGGGTTTCACAGACTCGCTGGGCCCTGGTACCACATCGAGGCATTCACTTTCCTAGACATCATATCTCAGAAGAGATGGAAACAATTGTTCTAAATTTAACTGATTGGAAAACAGGAAGAACCTTAGACAAGTCCATTGTGTAAAGAACTGTAATCTATGAAAGGCACAAAAGCCCATTTTTTTATGGAATGCCCACAATGGAATTTTTTGAGGGCACGAAAAGTATCCTTGTCACTGACCCTTTACAATCCTCTGGAAAGTTTTTCATTTTCTCAACTTTGAAAAGAACAGAACCAGTGCTTTCTTGGCCTCAATACTAAAAGAGGGGGAAAGAATGGAGAAATATGGGAGAGACGTTTTATGCTTGGAGCATATGAAGGGGTTGTGATTGGCAACTGCAGTGATGTGGTCTCCGACTTTATGAGGATACTTGAATATCCTTAGGGACTAAAAAAAATCCTCCACTTAGAGAACAATGAGTAAGGGATCTAGACCGAGTTAGACTCCATGTACAAATACCTTCCTTGGAAAGACTCGTCCCCATTAGGTTTCCAGACATGGCACCATCCTGGCCCCCTCCTTTCTTTCTTTGCCCCATAACCAACATGTCAGCATTTCCCAAGGCCCTCCTCAGCTCTCTATTCCTTCATCTCTTAGGGATTACATATCTCACCTACTCTCTCGTTTGAACATCTGCACACGTCACTGTCAAATTCATGTCGTTAGTCCTGGGACAATCAGGGAAGGCTTCATGTAGGAGGCAGGTTTTTAGAAATAGGAAGGATTTCGGTTGGGGGGACATGTATAAGGGAAAGGGAATCTCAGACAAGGGGAACAGAACTAAAACACAAAGGAAGGGAAGTTCTGGGTGTGTGAGGGGACCACTAGTTTGACAGGAAACCCGTTCACTGACCCTCAGAAACATCATATTTTAGAGGCATGATTTTATGTTGCTGTTACGCCTCCTTGCTCCTTTTCTTGTTTCTTTGTCTCCAAGCACCTGCCTGGACAGATGATTGTTCCTGACCCATATGCACGTCTTTTACACATTGGTTGTCTTTCTCACGTCTGCATGGCTGACTGGGAACCAATAAGGGCCAATCCTGACCTTTCCCTGCTGACTCCTCAGCCACGAGCTGATTTCTTCGCCTCCTTGTCCCTTATTAACCATCAGCGTTTATTCAGATGCTCACTGTTCAGAGTCGGTTGCTTATAACACATGGTTTTTACATAACATGGTCTTTTACTCACAATTTTAAAAGCCTGCAGCTCACAACACTCCACGGACACATCATACATGGCCCTGTGTTCTACTAACTTAGCTTATTTCCGTCTACACTTGAACCGGCAGTATGCTCACATCGTTCTTCTGTTGTGTTGTTTAGAATGGAATAATCAAAGGTTAAGTCTGTTTAATTTGTTTGGCACACAACACCATGGAAAAGAGGATATTTTATAGATGCTTTCTGACAAATTTTGTAACATATGGTCCAATCTATATAAAGAACATTGAGTTCCATGGGGAAAAAGAAATTCACTTGACCTGGGATCTCAGACTTGGGAGTGGTGGGGAGGGGCGGGGGAGAGAGGGAGAGGGAGAGGGAGAGGGAGAGGGAGAGGGAGAGGGAGAGGGAGAGGGAGAGGGAGAGGGAGAGGGAGAGGGAGAGAGAGAGAGAGAGAGAGAGAGAGAGAGAGAGAGAGAGAGAGAGAGAAAGTTTTTTTAATAAAGTTGTTCACTAAAGAACGTCATACATTCCCAATAAGAACAATTTTTAAAAGCTAATATATATTGAGTTGGTCTTAAAAGACAGATGATGCTTTAAATGCTTTGTGCACATTAGCTATTTCATCTTCCACAATAACCCATGACATAACTATTATTATACCATTTCACAAAGGAGGTAGCCAGAGTACATGAGGTTAATGCAACATGGCCAAGGTCATGCAGCTGATAAATGTTCAACAATAAATAGTCAGGGAAATTACATTACGTCAACTCAATGGAACTACTTTTAATGATCATTAAATGACTAAAAAAAAAAAAGTTAAAATTCTTGTAAGTTTGGTGTAAATTTCAACTATGAGAGTATGTGTACATCATGATGAGTGACATTGTAAAATTGTAGACCTACAGTAGGCTAGTTTAGGAAGGAGAAAAATAAATAATGAATATGTTACGATGATGGATTTGGTGTTGTTTAATTCTTTTAGGCCAAATTATCTTTAATGCAATTTAATGTGATGTTTAGAAGTAATTATATAAAAATAGAATAAATGTAAATGGCAGTTCAGTTAGCATCTCCTAGGGGGGAAAGCTTGGGCTTCGGTAAGAGTTCTTGAGAATGGTATTGCAGCATTTTAGCTCGATCTCTTCTTAATCACTATATACCCACTACCACCCTTCTAGATATCTATATCTATTTCCTCCTGAAAAGGTGATTTAGAGGACAAAGGTTTAATTCCAAATTTATATTTTCTTTTCCTAATATCTCTGAAAGCTGCTTTGTTGTCAAAGCTAGGAGATGGGAGATATTAAGATATTACCTAAGGGACCAGGTTGATTACTAGTGCAGGTCTTTGTCAGACATGGACAGAAATATTGCTCTTATCAGCCACTTCATTTGCTCTGTAGATGTATTTTTTTGTTGTGCAATAAGGGGGGGGAGCAACTTAGCTGTTGAGTTCTGTTGTATGCTGTTGACAAGCACTATGTAATATATTTGACATTCTTTGGGGTAGAGATAATTATGGCTTTATTCCCCACTCCACCCCAGGCACACAAAGAAAGAAAGAAAGTTAAAAAGGAAAAGGACTAACAAACAGCATTATGAAAATCGATTTTATATGATCCCAGAGTAAAATCTTCGTTTATTTGTATCACAACGAGGCATGGTCCAAAAAGAGCAGAAAAGCAACATCCATACATTGAAACGGGCAAAGACCCTTCAGAGGATAGCAGCCTCTGAACAACAGCCTTGAAAATGATTCAAGGGAACTGGAGTGCAGAAACAGAGCCCACACCCCATGGCTGCAGAGTCTCTGGTTCCACAGGAGAGGCAGGCACATCTGTTTCCACACACATCTGGACCTCAGCTACCTGCCCTTCCAACCTCAGGCCGACACTCACTGAAGTTATAGGATAACCATCTAATGGAGGCTCTCCTACTTGCATGTCGTATGAAATCATAAATTCTACATTATTTCAGATGAGCAGTGAAAATGGAAACCTTTAAAGTTTGTACTTTCCACAGGAAGTCTCGACCCTCCCCGAACATATGATTTTGATTTTGGAGTACACAGTGGGCCTTTAACTTCTTCAGCAGTGGGGACATGTTAAATTCCAAGACTCCTTCACTATCCTAAAGAAACAGCAATAAAATGTGGGTCCCGATTCAATTCTCTCAGCTTCAGAGGCAGAGATGAATGAACTAGTTTGGGGGAAAAGAGACATGACCCCAACTTTCACCTAAACAGAAATACTCCAAATGGAACTTTTCACGAAGTTCACAATACTATGCAATAGAAATTTTCTTAAGAAGCCATCCTGCTTTTATGTTATCTTTTCCTACTCCAAATGTGGCTTGGAGTGGAGACCTGAACTGACCTGGAGAGAACAGATTCTGGCCTTGGCCGGGTAGCTCAGCTGATTAGAGTGTTGTCCCAATACACCAAGGTTGTGGGTTTGATATCGGTCAGGGCACATATAAGAAGCAACCAATGAATGCATAAATAAGTGGAATACTGCCCAGCCAGTGTGGCTCAGTGGTTGAGCGTTGACCTATGAACCAGGAGGTCACTGTTCGATTCCCAGTCAGGGCACATGCCCAGGTTGCAGGCTCCATCCCTAGTAGGGGGTGTGCAGGAGGCAGCCGATCAATGATTTCCTCTCATCATTGATGTTTCTATCTCTCTCTCCCTTCCTCTGAAATCAATTTTAAGAAAAAGAGGAATAACAAATCGATGTCTCCCTCCTCTTCCTCCTCCTCCTCCTCTCCCTCCTCCTCCTCCTCCTCCTCCTCCTCCTCCTCCTCCTCCTCCTCCTTCTTCTTCTTCTTCTTCTTCTTTTTCTTCTTCTTCTTCTTCTTCTTCTTCTTCTTCTTCTTCTTCTTCTTCTTCTTCTTCTTCTTCTTCTTTCTCTCTCTCTCTCTCTCTCTCTCTCTCTCTCTCTCTCTCTCTCTCTCTCTCTCTCTCATCAATAATAAAAAAGATAGCAGATTCCTTTTCTCTGTTGGGTACTGGTCAACAATCCTGGCACCAACGCCAAGTCAGAGAGGATGTTTTCCTTCTAAGTCATCACTGAAGCCATGACTTCTGGAATGTTTAATCCAACTCTTCACAAGCATGAATTTGGTTAACAATGAACTTTTTGGAAAGTTTATCTCAATGGGTCCAAGATGTGTTCTGAATCAAGCTATCTTAACATTTCTTTTAATCCATAAAACATTCCTCAAGCCATTGGACTTGCCCACGTATGACCATATTGGACGTCTTGCTATCAAAAGAAAGCAATGAGGAACTACACAGATGATTCCCCTGAAATTTTCCAAAGAGAGGATATTTTTATCATCCCTACAGTCTGACCTTGAGCAGCAACCTGAACTCTAAGACAATGGCCTGTGGCACTATCTGTGGCCATGGAAGAGAGAACCAGCCACTGGTTCCTATGAGGGGAGACACTATCCATATATTCAACCCTTTCATCGAGACAAAGACCACAGAACTCCAGCTACTTGGGAGCTAACATCACACAGCAGAAAGCTTGGAGGCAGCTGGACTGGGATTCAGTTCCTGGCTACACTTATGAGAATCTGGACAAGCTACTAAATGTTTGAGCCAACTCCTTTTCTTCCCTTAATTCATAGACCTGTCAGGTATCTGCTTCACTCCTTTGTCAAAATGCCTGCACATAACAGAAAACAAGCAACCATTCCCAAACAGTAGGGTACATTTCTAAGAGGACGCTTCCCTTCCTTGTTTTTAAAGATCTATCTTGTGTATTCTTCGGCAACAAAGAATTCAAAGTGCGCTCAGAAATGGGCAGAGATAAGAAGAAAAATGGAGCCAGGGAGTGGTAGGGAGACACACGTCAGGAATTAGTGGGTTCACTGACAACAGGAATCTGTCTGGGGGCTACAATCAGAAGGAGGGGGGACGATGGAGTGCCTGTCCCGGGGAGACAGCAAAGGAAGCCCAGAGAAGCGAGAGCCTATTCTTTAGTGGGCGTCAGGATGGGAGGGGACCTCTTACAGCTCTTAGCTGTCCTAGTAATGACTATCTCATTATGTGGGGAGGAGGGTGTGGGAGATGAGTGACTCATTTTAAGTAAAAGAAGATAATGCTTGAGGTAGGGAGGATCCAGAAGACAAAGATGCAATACTGAGTATCTAATTCAAAGAAACCACATTCTAAAAATCCCCACAAAGATTTCCCTTTATTTCTTTCTAGACAACCGAAGGAACTCAGTTAATTGGTCTAAAAAAAAGGGGACTCAGAGAAAGGGCAGAGGTATTACTGAACTCAAAACTATATACATCCTATACCTTTTTAAAATATAAAATTAACATGTCTATTCAGCGTCTGGGACCAATCAGATACCTTGAGTAATTTTTATGGTAAATGATCTGATTAACCAAAGGACTTGTATGCATGCATATAAGCATAACTAATGGACACAGACACCAGGGAGGTGAGAGCATGAGCAGGGGGAGAGGAGGGCGATGGGGAGATAAGGACATATATGCAATACCTTATTCAATAAAGAAAAATATATTAAAAATGATCTGATTACCAATGTGACAAAAAATAAATAAAATTTAATAAAGCTGCGTATCATTACAACTCTGTTCAACGTATTATTCTCTACTTTTCTGAAAGATCTGAGTTATTTCAGATGTTTTCCAGTAAAAAGAAGAAAAGGAATGGTAAGTATAAAAGACACAAGTGGTCTTGCAAGTTCAGATAATCCCAGTGGGGAAGTGTTTAAGTAATTGATTTTGAGTAACTTTGGCCTGAAAGTGAAGTCTTTTCCCAAGTAATCTGGGGACTGAGTGGGAATGCAGATGGTGTGATGGAAAATTTTAAAGACTTCACCCAAAATGTTCTAAGTCTTTTATTTCACCTTGTTGACTTGAACAAAATAAATCTCCATGTCTGTAATTCCAAAGAGCAACTGTTTCTTGTGGATAGACAAGGTCTAAAAATCTAGAGCACATGTTTAAGTTGCATCAAGACATATGCCCACAGTGAATTCAGGTGAACCTCGGCCATGTCTACCTTGAAGGGCTTACACCTCCATGTTTACATGTTAAGTGCTTAGGAAAGGCCATGTTCGGGCCAGATGCCGCCAGTGCCATCGTTTCTCTATTGGAGTTTTGTCTATTGTCCTGTCTAGTTTTTACAGGGGGGGTTGAAAAGGGCGGACTCACAGTCCACAACCCGTCAACGCTGCTTTCCTTACCTGGCTCCTTTCATCCTCCACCCAAGAGTTCCATGGTGTTTCCATTGTTTGGCTACTTTTCAGACGGCCTATAGAAACTTGTTGACCTCCTTTTCTCCCACAAGCGATTTCTTGGTTCACCCATTTCTGCACCTCATAAGGGATGAGTCATATTCTCCACTGGCCACATCATCAAAAAGTCCTAATCAGAACCATGTGATTGCCATGTGAGTTTCCTGGGTTGGTTCCCTTTCTCAGCTTTATATATCCCCCTGGGTGGACTTGGTACCGAAGTCACCTATTCTCTGCACGTGTGGGGCTAACTGTTCATTTAGTCTGCATGGCTGTGGTCACCTTCCTTTACGTGGCAGTTATAGTTTACTTTCCCAGGAAGAAAACACATTTCCTCTCAAGCCCTATATTACGAAAACCTTTCTGTATTTTTCCTTTTTTCAGAGGAAGTTCTTAGCTCCCCAAACCCTTGGATGGCATAGAGAAAGCATTAGAAATGTATTCTAGCAGAATCTTCCTTGATATCAGATAAATGCAGTCTTGCCATTCAATTGAAATACACTCTCCCTACCCCTACAAGAGATCAGAGATTGAGCCTGTAACCCAGGCATATGCCTGGCTGGGAGTCGAACTGGCAACCTTTCGGTGAATGGGACGATGCCCAACCAACTGAGCCACACCAGCCAGGGGTCTTCCAGTCTTCAAAAAAAAAAAAAAAATCCTATAAGGCTATTAGGAAGGTATTTTTAATTTCCTTGTGATGATACTCAGATACAGAGGTTCATGTCTTGTTCAAAGTCACATAAACATCACACAAAATTGCTCCATCTTGAACCATTGGCATGAGATTGGCCGGCATCTTTTCATCCCAGTGATACGAGAGTCAAATGCAAGCTGTAGGTAGAGCATCCATTAGAGACTCCTCATCTCTTATGTAACTGCTGTTTTTGTCCAATGGGTGGATGACAACAGATTTCTTTCTGCTTAATTACTTCCTTGGACTTGGGCCTTTGAGGCAATTTTAAGATTTTGAGCCCCCCCCTCTCTTGAATTTGAAGATAGTAGTTCTAGTTACTTTCCTGGACCCTTGTGGAAAACCGGGGGTGACCCCACTACTCCCTTTGCCTGCTCACCTTTCTGCACAGTAGTGAGCATGCACCCCTCCCCTTGGGGGCCTCCCCCCAGGAGAGAGACTCAACAGCACCAAGATTAACTGGGAGCTAAATGCAGGCAAGCAGCCAAACCAGAGTGATAAGCATCCTGGTTTTGATGGAACACTGGATAATCATTTTAACTTCTCCAGACCTAATGCAGGCAGAGGCTGTGAGGGTGGGAGGTCTCCGTGGGGGTTAAACAAAGAGCTTCCCTCCAGCCACTCCTCTTAACCCAAGCTTAGAAAGAGGCGCACTAATTGAGGGAGGGGGTCCTAGTCATATCACACTGACGGCATCACACGCCCCGTCTTCACTCTCACGCTTGGTGGTTTTTCTTTGTTTTGGGTGGTTCCACAACCCGGCTCATTTCTGTCAGCTGTTAGCAAATACTCCATTTCTCCCAGAAGGGCTCTGTGTCCCGGTTCACTGCGCGCAGGCTTTGGCTGCGGGGCCCGGCTGCCATCTTCCATTTGTCTCTCTGTGTAGGTGGGGGCTGTGACAAGGAGTGAGGCTGACAAACCCCAGCGCATTTCTGCAGACCAGAAGGCTGAGCAGGAAACTCCTTTTGGAGGCCTGCACGGCAAGCATTTGCTCAGAAAGCTATACGGATGGTATATATATATATATTTTTTAAAGAATTATAGGCTTTTGTTGCTTCGTTCTGGCTGGAATGACCTATAGCTACTGATGTTGGAAGGGACAAGGGTACTGGAGATCTGCAAATGAGAGTTTGAAGAGAGTGGGAGACCCCAGCTCCCCATTTCTGGGTGGTGACGCAAGCTCCACCCACGTACTAGCAGTTTGAGGAAAACTACGAAATTCTGCACACACAGGCCCAGCCCAGGCATGACTGTGGTCAAAACAACTTTAACAGTGCTTGCAAAGTGCCCGGCAGCACAGGCATTTCTAAGAGAATGGATTTCATTATTTTTAAAAAATATTTTTTTTATTGATTTCAGACAGGAAGGGAGAGGGAGAGAGAGAGAGAGAAATATCAATGATGAGAATCATTGATTGGCAGCCTCCTGCACGCCCCCTACTGGGAATTGATCCAGCAATCTGGGCAGGTGCCCTGAATAGGAATCAAGCCGTGACCTCCTGGTTCATAGGCCGATGCTCAACCACTGAGCCACACTGGCTGGGTGACAATGGATTCCTAACTTCATGTCTAAGGTGGGGAGGAAGGCAGAAATGGTGTTCAGCTGCTACACACCAGGATAGCCACCAGGCTTATTAAAACACTAGAGGCCCAGTGCACAAAATTCATGCACAGGGGGGCGGGGGGGGGGGCGGGGAGAGTGTGTCCCTCAGCCCAGCCTGTACCCTCTCCAATCTGGGACCCCTCAAGGGATGTCTGACTGCCCGTTTAGGCACAGGCAGTCGGACATCCCTCTCACAATCTAGGACTGCTGGCTCCCAATTGCTTGCCTGCTTACCTTCCTGATTGCCCCTAACCGCTTCTGCCTGCCAGCCTGATCACCCCCTAACCACGCCCCTGCCAGCCTGATTGATGCCTGACTGCTCCCCTGCTGGCCTGATCGCCCACAACTGCCCTCCCTTGAAGACCTGGTCCCTCCTAACTGCCCTCCCCTGCTGGCCATCTTGTTGCGGTCATCTTGTGTCCACATGGGGGCAGCCATCTTTGACCACATGGGGGCAGCCATCTTGTGTGTTGGAGTGATGGTCAGTTTGCATATTACTCTTTTATTAGATAGGATTGAACTGCTCTGGTCAGAGCTGATGAATGGTTTCTATGATGGGCCATGTAGGTGCCTTCCCTGGCCACCCTGGGGCCTCCCCTGCTCAGCCAGTAGCCAGCACTGGTGTTAAATGTTTTAAAGATTGTCACTGAAGAAGAGAAAGCCCTTCCAGGATTTCCCTGGGTGTGGGCAGGGACTCAGGACGCAGAGTTTAAACCTACTTCATCCAAACAAAGGAAAAAACCTGGATCCGGGCCCAGAGAGGACCACAGAGAGCCTCCCCAATGGCCTGGGGAGCCACTCGCATGATAAGTAATGGGGGGAACTCATTGTGGGAAAGATGGAATTCCAGGGGAGCAGGGCATGGTAACCCAGTGCTGCAACCCCGAGGGCAGCCTTCGGAACTCAACCATGCTGGCACCCTCATCCTGGACTTCCAGTGAGAAATTCACTGAGTGGCCAGATGATGATGATCTCTGAACGCATAATAATCTGGCCACTCAGTGTATATCCGATATAATAAAAGGCTAATTGCAAATTGTCCCCTCGACCAGGAGTTCGACTAGCAGGCAGGCTGGCCAACTGCCCATGTCCCCTCCCCCTGGCCAGGCTGGCCAGACCCCATATATGCACGAATTTATGCACTGGACCTCAAATATATATATCTGGCCACTCAGTGTATATGTCTGCTACTGTCCCATCCAAGGTACTTCTGTTACAGCAGCCCAAACAGACCAAGGCACCCTGGATCCTGCCCAGCCCAGACACAACTCACCGACCTCTCCACGGGGGGTCTGAATCCTGAGATTGATCGGAGCTGCCATTTTTGGGACACCTACAAGTGCTGGCTCTGTGGTTTCCTTTACTCTCAGGTCACCCCCAACGATGAAAGATGCTGTTATCTACGCTTCATAGATAAGGAGCCTGAGCTCTGGGAGATTTGTCACTCATCCATGGACAGAGGGCAGAGATCTGGACCCTGTTTTCCTTGTGTCTAAACGTCAGGGTCATGCGTCATCTTAATCGTGCCATCCCCGTGGGAAATGAGGAATAAACAGGATCCAAACTCAAGGTGATGGTATCCCTCTCTTCCGGACGACCTGGAGATCACACTGCAGGTTATCCAGGCTGCCTCTACCAAGAGCAGAATCTCACTGAGACATGAGAGTAACAGACTTTTGTAACTGACCTTGAGAGTACCCAGGGAGTGTCCTGTGTGTGCCAGGCACAGAGGGGACACAGACCTGTGTAGAGAGATCGGGAAGCCGACAAGAAAGAGCCGGACTCTTCTCTATTGTCCTAGGACACACCTGACCCTGAAGCCATGGGGTCTGAGGGAGGAGGCCAACTCTGGCCAAATCCCCGCCAGGTCATCCTTGAGATGCACGAGCAGGACAGAATCACTTGGACCATCTGGGCTTCGGGTTACCCATCGGCACGACGAGACTGAGAGCCACCACCTCTCTGTGTTCTTTCGGGTGTTAAATGAGATACTATTTTTACAGAGCATGGCGCATGCTCTCTAGTATCAGGCGTTTCCCATCTATCTATTTATCCACATTTAGAGGCAACAGTGAGTTGACCAAAGGCTACGGGAGGAATAAACAGGATCCAAACTCAAGGTGATGGTATCCCTCTCTTAAAGGTGCACACAGACAAAGACACACACAGGGTGTATGATGGGATGGGAAGTTGTGTCTCTGAATGACATTTTATCCAAGGATAACAAGCCCAGTGTGGGTTTGGATTTAAAAAAAAAAAAAGAAAAGGAAGAAAACTGTGACAAAGCTACGTTGTTAATTTTGGAAAGTCACTTCGGGCTAAAGTGTCACCACTATGGCTATAATTTTGCTTTGGGTCACTGAGACCCGCACATGTGTCCGGGGGATCGAATCTTCCCTAGCAATGATGGAAAACCACTCACACATGAGCTTGTTTCTTTATCACAGGCTGCAATCTTCTGCCATCATCAAAGCCAGAAGGGTGAGCTTTAAATATACCAGTGCGTGTCTGTCACAGCTAGCTCTCAGGAACAACTAGAGCGGAGTCTGAGCCCCAAACTGGCCTGCCCTCCAGCCTCAGATACTGCCCCCGTTATAGGATTTTGCTTGAGTTAATAATTTACATAAAAGAAGAGGAAAACGAAAGCTTAGCCAAAAACAGCCTCGGGCCCCTCCTGTCCCCCCCTCCCAAGTCTACCCCCATCCCTGCTGCCATAAAGCTGATATAGCAACTGGGATTAAAATGTAACCTGAACCAAGCGAGTTTTTACAAATAAGATGAAAGCTGCCATTTAAGGTTTTTCAATGGCACCAACTGGATTAGATCAGCTCTCCAGACAGGCGTCTTTTGACAATCCCTGGGAACCGCGTCGCCTTACTGGAAGGCAGAGTTGATGCATGCAAAGTCAATTAAAAAGCTAAAGGCATAAAGACAGTGGCTCGACACGATTCATGCTAGGCATTTCCCAAACAACCCCAGCTTTATTGGCCAGGGTTTTATTCAGAGACGTGGCCGTGTGGGTAGTGATTTGAAACCGAAGTCTGAAAATCGAGGAATAAAAACAACCAAGTTCATGCCTGACTGTAGAGGATGGGAGAAATTCTGTACCTGCTTGCAGATATTTCTATGAATAATGATTAACTCTTATGCAGGACTTAAAAAACAACAACAAGATAAAGTCATTTATATTGACAGTTGTGTTTGTGCACATGCGTCCATGCATGGTATGTTACGATCTTAGATTCTTACAACCTGCATTTTCTCTTCTTTTTTAAAAATATCTTTTTATTGACTTCAGAGAGGTAGGGAAATGGAAGAAGAGATAGAAACATCGGCTGCTTCCTGCATGCCAGCCATTGAGAATTGAACCCGCATCCCGGGCATGTGCCCTGACTGGGAATCGAACCGTGACCTCCTGGTTCATAGGTCGATGCTCAACCACTGAGCCATGCAGGCTGGGAGCAACCTGCGTCATTTCTTGAAAGCTTCATGCCTTTTCACAAATGCCAGGTGAGTAATCCCTTTGTTGTCAATGGAACCAGTGATGGGTGAGCTGAGGTTCTCCCCATGATGCTGACAAGCTTTGGTTTTGAGGGGCTATTGCTCTCAGACACTCAAGCCCCCAGAGCAGGTCTCCCCTAGCATTATACACTTTTAGAGATCCCTCATCGGTAATCTGTTCAGCATCATCCATAACAAACCAGTCTTGGGGAAAATGCCCTTAGCTTGTGAAAAGAAGAAAGTCTAGAATGAATGAATGATTTGAGTGCCTTTTAAGTTTCGCAGAGGTGGGCATACTACGTGGTCTTTTTCACGTATATTTTGCAAATATCCTGTAGCTAAAACATGATTTCTATGTGATTAGGAATGTAGAATGGTCTTAATGAGTTACACTGCTTTCAAAGTATAACTTGTCAAGTTTCGAGAATTGCTAGAGCTCAGAGCTTAGCATATAACCCTGCTCATGCCGAACTGGGGCAAAGAGAATGAACATCGCCAGTTGATATTTAAGAGAACGAACATCGTCAGTTGGTATTTCTTACTGCCACCAAGTGGATTAAAGGCAACTCATCCAACGAGCAAATACAGAAAGTTGAAAATGACAGGGGGAGAAACAAATCGGGAGATAACCGACATGTCATTGATTGGCAGTTCCGGAAACTGGAGTTTTCATTCACAAAAGGAGAGCCACCAGATAAAGTGCCCTCTGTGGGAGCCCTTACTAGGCTGGGTGACCTGGCATGGCGTCCTGTTTGGCATCATTTTGGCAGAGACCCGGTTGTGGAGTCAATGGTAATGTCAGCACGGGTCCAGGTGGTCTATTCTACTTTTCTCAGCTTCATTTCACTGCCTCCTTCCCTCTGACCCCCACATCCACATACACACATCTTCCCATGACATATACCAAAGTGGGCAGCGAGCGCACCTGGGCTCAGTCAGTCCCAACAACCTTTATGACAATGTCATCGACGCTGTGCTCAATGTCATCACCATCACCCCTGACAGTTCCATAGTTGTCCCCTCCGCAGTTTACAAAGGGCCTTCCTATGAGATGCTTAGGACACACTCGCGTGGTGAGTAGAGCGATGCTATTACCACTGGTCTAATGCAAAGAGGAAAGAATTTCCAGTTAAAAGGCCTTAGCTCCGCTAAGTTCAACAGGCGAGGATTAAGCACCTCTTCGCAGGAGGAACTGTGCTTGGTGCTGGGACTTGCCTGACCCAAAAAGCAGTTCATGTGCCCAGAGAGTCCGTGAGCCTCTCTTTCCCCTACAATGCTGACGTTTCTTTGTGGTCAAACCGGTGGTTTTCACTTTTGCATCCCAGGGCCCCCAGGTATTCACAGAGGTAGACACAGGGTCCTCCAGTTGTTGTCAATATTTCAACATGATAACCCGTACCCTGGAAATTGAACCCAAACTCTGGGTAAGATGGCACAGGTCACTTCTCACATGAAAAAGATTTTCTTTCATTGTGGGACCAGCACTTGTATCTTCTTAAAGGCATTTTTAATAATTGATCATAGAGAAAGGAAGGGAGGGAGGAAGGGAGGGAGGGAGGGAGGGAGGGAGGGAGGAAGGGAGAGAGAGAGAGAGAGAGAGAGAGAGAGAGAGAGAGAGAGAGAGAGAGAGAGAGAGAGAGAGAGAAACATCGATGTGAGAGAGAAACACCGATCTGTTGCTTCCCACACACAACCGGCACAAGAATCAAACCCACAACCACATACTGTCCTGCCTGAAAATCAAACCCATGATTTTCGGTGTATGGGAAAAGTCTCCACCCAACTGAGCCACACCGGCTAGGGCAGAAAGGTATTTTTAATTAGCAGAAAATTGTACAGATTTTGATGAAGTTCAATTTATTCATTATTTGTCCGATAAAAATCTTTGTCTAGTTAAGTTTTCAAAGATACTCTCCAATTTTTTTAGAGCTTTCAGAAGTATTGAAATGGAACAACTAAGTCCCCAAACCCAAGTCCAGTGTACAGCCTCCTCTCTTAAGACTGTGATGCCAAATGAAGTCCTTTAAAAAAATGTTTTTATTGATTCTAGAGAGAGGAAGGGAGAGGGAGAGAGAGATAAAAACATCAATGATGAGAGAGAATCATCAATTGGCTGCTTCCTGCACTGGAGATCGAGCCCAAAACCCCGGCATGTGCCTTGACAGGGAATTGAACTGTGACCTCCTGGTTCTTAGGCTGGTGCTCTAACCATGTGGCAACACCAGCCGGGCCCAAATGAAGTCTTAATGCCAAGGAGAATGCTGAGGGTTCGGGAGCCTTGAGGGTGCTGAGCACCCGAGTATCGCCATTCGCAGCATGACCAATATGAGGCGTTTCAAGGCCCTCATTTTGGTGTTATTTTTGGAGATCTCTTGGGTTTCTGTAGCTTTGGCTTTCTGTAGGCCCAGAGTCATGCTTGTAGCAGGGCCTGCCAAGCTAAACTTCTCTCTCGGTGAGAAAGCACGTGTTTACCCACGTGCAAACCTGAGCTTTAGTGTCTTGCTGTACTTGCATCTGGAAAACCTCTTCCTCAAATATTACTCTTTGCCTCCGTGGAAAAACAGCATCCTTTGCAAAAAAAAAAAAAAAAAAGACAAGTGGGTAAAGGTCCCCCCCCCTCAACCACCACCACCACCACACACACACCACCAGAGGGGTAGCATTTAAAAATGGAAGTGGCTTGTGTAACCTACTTTTCTTTGGTTTTAAAATAACAGCTCGTAGATTTGCATTTGTTTTTCATTCTTGGCCCTTGTGACCCCTGCTTCTGTTTTACTTGATAAATTCCATCTCGCCTTCCACAGGCAACCATTCAGTCCCGAGCCTTTTCTAGCTTTTTCTAGCATGTTTCATCAAAACGGTGTTAGGTAAGTCTCCCATTTTTCTAGACTGGGAATTTTTGCACTGAGAAAATTATCTTTACCCATTGGATGCCTCAGTTTAAATTATCTTTATAGCTGTCTAATATGAATTACTATCCACAATTAGGCAGCATGTAGAATATAACACATACCAGAGGCCCTGGCGATTCTCTAATAAAGGAATTCTTTTGAGTTTTTGCTGTTCTTGCTTTATAGCCAACTCTGAATTAAGATACAACAAAAATAAATCTTGTAGATCTAATTTGCCCACTTAAACACATGTGTGTGTACACACATATGCACAAATCTTATGAGAACTAACATGGAAAAAAATCAAGGTTTGAAAAAAAAAAAAAGGAGTGACTATGTACATTGAGAATTTTTGCCAGAAATACTAGAAGAAACATTGTTATATTATTTGCATTTGAGCAAAGAACAGCTTGGTAGAAAGATTTTGGAATCCTTGACCAAGTGACCAAGTGCTGTTGGGTACATGACGTAGAGATAGAAATCAGTATGCATATACCACACAGACACAAATTAAACATATGTTATTTTTCACAATACGAGGTCTCATTAATCCTATTTTTAAATCATAAAAGTATGCATGCTTATTGTAAAATTTCAAGCAATACAGAAATATATAAAAATAATTGGTTGGTGGCTTCTTTTCCCTAATAGTCCCCTCCTCGAGGAATGTCAATAATCTGGTAAATCTCTCTTCATACAAATATATGTAAACATGCACATACAGAATTTATTATGTTTTGCTGTCTTTTTCTTTGAAGCAGAAACTGAATCATATTATGTGTGCATTTCCCTGAAATTTGCTTTTGTGATTTATTGATGTAACAAAGACATTATGTGCCTAAATACATATTTCTTTATGTATATGTTTATTTATGTACTTAGATATACATATAGGAATTACTCTTTTTAATGGCAGCAGAAAGATGAATTTATTCATTGTGTTAGTCTGTTAGGGCTGCCATCACAAAATACCACAAGCTGAGTGGCTTAACCAACATAACTTTTCTAGCAGTCCTGGAGGAGGAAGTCCAAGATTAAGGTGCTGGAAAAATTCGTTTCTGCTAAAGCTTTTTATCAGGTAATCACATGGCCTTTCTTCTGTGCAGTCACATTTCTGGTGTCTCTCCTTCTTATAAGGACACTAATCCTGTTGGGTTAGGGCCCCATCCTTATGACCTCACTAAACCTTAATTACTCCCTTCAGGTCTCTATCTCTACATACAGCCACATTGGGAGTTAGGGTTTCAACCTATAAATTTTGGGGTACACAATTCAGCCCATAATACCCACCAATTCCTCTGCTGGTTGACACATCTAGTTTTTCTTAATTGATCTGTTTAATTGCACCTTTCAACATAATTTTAATGGTTCACATTCATACAAATATATAATACCAAAAAATGCAATAGAGAAGAAATACAATTACCCAAGTTCTCCATGCAAAAACAATCACTGTCAATGTTTGGCAAACATCCTAGCTGTACATGTGCAAATATAAAGGCAGGTAAGTAGCTAGGTAGGTAGGTAGGTAGGCAATTCTATGAAAATAGCACATACATGCTGTTTTTCTTGAAAATGCTAAATTTACTATTTCTCAAACTTAATGAAAAAAGAAACATGAAAACAGAGACCCTGAAGAACTTTTCAATGCTGCTTCTTCTATAAGATCACTCCAACTTTTTAGATAGTTTAAATAAATATTAAATGGCTATGGCCATTATGCTTAATTATGTATTTTAACCTACATCACAATGATGTATGAATGAATGAAAAAGAGAAAGTTCTTTGTTCCTAGGACTCCCAATGCCTCTCTGATGTCCATTTAGTTATATCATTATTTTTCTATTGTCAAAATTGATCAAATATACATCCAGTTCTAAAATGATTTTTCCCACATTCATTCAGGTTGAATATAAAACACATTCTTTTATTGCTTGCTAACCATTATTCCTGTTAGGCCTTCTCCAATCCTGAATTCTTTATCTTGAATAATCTTTGAAGGCAGGAATTTATCTTCAAGTGTGTTTATCAAGACGTGCCCAGCATTCACAGAGTTCCTGCATGTCTGAGGATCTATGTCTTTTGAAGAAAATTTGACTTGATATGAAATTTCTTTCCTTTATAAATTTGCAAATATTGTTCCAGTGTCTCTTAACGTCTGGTGAAAACTTTTTTCTACCTTTTATGTATCCAGTTTTCTCTACCTTGTTAACATGCTTCTATGTTTACTCTTAAAATTTGGTAACTACACCAGTATATATATAAGGTTAGAGAAATATTCATTTTTCCCAGATCATACTCCCCCATAGATAACCACCAAAATTTTTAATAATTTGCATCTACATAATTCTTCTAAAGTATATATATATACATATATATGTGTGTGTGTGTGTGTGTATATACATATATATATATATATATTCATATATTTGTGTGTACATATATCTTTTATGCCTCTTCTTATCTCTTTTCTTAAAGAGTAGCATATATAGTCTCCAACCTTGATTTTTTAAAAAAACTTAACAATATGCCCTGGGACACTCCATAATAGCATAAAGAATGCCCTCATTTTAAAAAAATAAATAAAAAACAGTTTAATGAGGTATTACGAATACACAGTGAATCACATATATTTAACACATCTGCATTTTCTAGGAATTTACATATACCGAATCATATAGGTCTACTCTTTTTTTTTCAGGATTGTTCCACTCAGAACAGTTATTTTGAGAGTCACCATGTTGCTGTGAGCATCGACAGTTGGATCGTATGTATTGTTGAGTGTATTCCACTGCGTGGCTAGAGGGAAGGGGGCCACCGGGAGCCACAGGCATGGCAGTCTCGGGCATTCCACTGCCTTCCAATAACAAGCCCACTTCCCTGGAGTAGCCCTAGGTTCCTTTCCCACTAGAAAGGTTAATAGGCCCAGATACTCTACAAGTATTAAGCAGATCAATTCAATTATAAATACAACAGTTACAAGAGGATGACTTTAATTCTTGCAACTTTTTCTCTACAACCCTGGCAGATAGGCGTATATGTCAACACAGTGTGGTATACTTAAGAATGAAGAAATACCAAGGCTATCTTTTCTTTCAAGGGTACTAGGACTCTAAAGTATGCCATTGGAAACTTAAAGGTGCCTCTGTATAGCATATTTCTTACACAAGGTGGTAGTGGGTACATGGATATGAATATTATTGCTAATATACCTACGGATGTGGTTATTGATGCTGGTATATCTCACTTTCCTAATAAATGAACATTTCCTTTCTAGAATGGGGAAACATGTACCCTGGGGGGGAAAATATAGGCACAGAAATCATTAAAGAATATAGCCAATTAAAAAAAATTGAATCATTCAAAATAAATAGACAAATGAGAACACAAAGTAATTAGGTTGGTTTTCAGATTTAGACCAATAAGGCCAAAAGGGCAAAATAATAATTTGATGTAAGGTATCATTTCCTACTCCAAAAGATTAATAGCTACGTGGTTCTTTCAGCTCCCTCATTACTCCCCATTTTAACCCACTACCTAACCATATTAATTCTGCCTTCATGATTTCTACAAAATTGACTTCTTTCCACGCCTATTGCTCTGCCTTAGACCTGGGCAGTCAAACTGGCCTCCTAACCTTCCAGACTCCTTTGGTTACTTTACCATTGTGGGTAGAATAAAGTTCAAGCCTTTCAGCCTGGCAATTTGAGATCCTTTATGATTTCACCTGAGAACACTTTTCTGATCTTATACTTTAAGATACTTCTCTCTCTCTCTTTTTAAAAATATACTTTTATTGATTTTAGAGAGGAAGGGAAAGGGATAGAGAGATAGAAACATCAATGATGAGAGAGAATCATTGATTGGCTGCCTCCTGCACACCCCCTACTGGGGATTGAGCCCACAACCCAGACATGTGCCCTTGACCAGAATCGAACCTGGGACCCTTCGGTCCACAGGCCAATGCTCTATCCACTGAGCCAAACCGGCTAGGGAAAGATACTTCTCTCTTAATTAATGCACAAGCTATCTCCCTCCACTGAACTTCCCTGTAGCTACTGTTCTAGGTGCAACAGTTGCCCTCTGTCTGCCTAAGTGACTTCTGTTTTTCCTTCAGAGGACCTTAATTGTCTAAGTTATTTGTTTTTTAAGATTTTTATTGATTTTAGAGGGAGAGGAAGGGAGAGGGATAGAGAGCTAGAAACATCCATGAGAGAAAAACATTGATCAGGCTGGCTCCCCACACCCCCTACTGGGGATCAAGCTGGAAATCTGGGCACCTGCCCTGACCAGGAATCAAACTGGTGACCTCTTGGTTCATGAGTTGATGCTCAACCATTGAGCAACACCAGCTGGGATAGATCAGTTACTTTTTGTTTTGCTTTTGATATAGGCTCACTTACAGATTTTTTTTTTCCTGGATACCTCTTTCAGCTTAGTTTTTAAATATTCTTTAATACTTTGCAGGGGATAAAGATGGAAGAGACAATGGTTCCTGTAAGCCAATGCCCACATTCTTCTCACAATACATTTTTCTTCAGAGATACCTTCAATTTAAGCTTCAGATTTAGCACTATCAGTGGCCAAAGAAAAGTGGTTGAAGAGAATGGCAGATGACTAGCAAATGTTGTGATTAGAAATCCCCAGCTGCTCATAGCCCTTCAAGGTGATGTAAGACGCAGAATCTAAATCTCATGCCTAAAAAATTACCATGAATAAGCTTTTGATGTCAAATAAAAAATGCTCATACCTGAGTGGTTTGAAAGTTTCTGAGGATAATCAAAACACAACTGGAAAGCACCGTACCATGAACTTGGTGTCATGATGACGTTACAGCTCTTTATAGCTATAAACCATTTAACATTCTCCAATAAAAGCTCAGAAAAGGCCGAATAGCACACCATTTTCTTTGGCAAAAAAAAAAAAATAAAAATAATAATAAAAAAATTCTGGTTTAAACACAGTGAAAAGGTTTGTGTGGGTTCAAAAGGGGTGACAAAGACACTGTGTTTTTGCTATCATTGGCCTGCTATCAATTTTTGTGTCCAAAACAAATGAATCTGGATGGAAGTAGTTAAAAGACCGAAGTGAACTCGTCCAATCCTTTTAAAGATATTATTGCTATGCTATCCTCCCCCATTTGAAATCTGTGTTGGGAGATAGAGACCACTTCAACTCAATGAGTCACTTCTACTTCCTCGCCAGAACAATTAAACTTCTTGTATAAAACATGACCTGAAGCTTGCCCTTCGCCACATCATCCCACCTCGAAAACTCCCAGGGGTCAGCTTTGACATTTAACAGCTCGCAAATTCCATTTCTCAACTGATGAGGCCAACTTCATGCTTTAACAAATGACTATTAGGTTATTGCAAATTTTCTTCTTCAATGTTTTGGATAATATATACAATGTGTTGTCAGTTCCACTGCCCGCCTGAATAACATTACACATGCCTTTTTTATCATGATGGTGATTGCATGGGTAAGTCAGCTACAGGGGGAATGAGAAAAAAGACAAGCAAATCCTCCGTCCTCTACAACCTCCTATACCTCCCACCAACCCCCAAGGAAAGAAAGAAAAGAAGGAAGGAAAAAAAGACATATCGCAATAAATATAGCTGTAAAGGATCAATCAAGCCAGCCAGTATTCCTACATTATCCTACCTGTTACTGAAAGAGTTAATGCATTTTGCAAATTTGCTTTGCGGCTTCTTTGTTGTTAGCAGCTGAACAGAAATTCTCCCTCCTCCCTCTTTCAATGGTTATTGATCTCTTGCCATAGTTTGCATACAATCCCCTAACAGCATTAGCTCATTTTCACTCCAGTCTTGCAGATTAGCTCATCTGGGCTATGTTCTTTGGTGCGGAGGTGTTGAGTGTTGAATACATCTACATTTTTCATTCTTAAAGGCATTCTCCACCACAACAGATACTTAATGGGTTTGATCTTCTTCTACAGCCTGTGGTTGACTCTGATGTTCATGTATTCACTGGTTGGTATCTACAGGAGGTGGATCTATGTGGAAAGGAGTGGAGTTTCCCATCACGTTCCTTCATTTCTCAATTGTTTTTGAAGCCCCAAAACCATTGAGAAATGTATCTCTGATATTATTGTAATGAAGGTTCTATTTCTATCCAATTTAACATAAGAAAGGCCTCTGCCCACTTCATCCGAGGACAGCTTTCCCTCTGTTTAAGACAGTTCACTTTTCTCTATACTTTATGCAAACACACTCTCTCCTTCCCGCTCATGACTCATACATCCATTTTAAAGACAACCACGGTTCATCAAATGAATTAACCATCAGTCTATGGGCACACTGCTGCTTCCTACCCCCAACCCTTACCAATGTACATAGTGTTCATATGCCTACCTACAAATATAGTGACCACTCTTTTTCCCCACTTATCCCAATTTCAGTGCCTTCTGTTTCTGAGCTTGTTCTCTTGGGTACTCGAAGCACCACCTCGAGGGCTCCATCCCTAATTCTATCTCTCTCTTTGTCTCTATCTCTTTCTTTGTCTCCACCTACGTCTACATCTACAGCACCGTTCATCTGTCTGCCTCCGTATGGATGCACAGGTCTTGACTAGCTATCTGTAAGGGGCTGGGGAAAGAAGATGACAGGGCTCAGCTTCTTGCCCTGGGGAAAAACTGAAAGGATGAGGCAGAGATGTTAAAAAAAAAAAGACACATTTCCATTAAATGGAGCAAGAGTAGAAATAAGCAAAGTGGTATGAGAGCCCATAGGAAAGATTGACAAGCTCTGCTCAGCAACAGGGGAGGGTTTCCCAGAGTGGGTGACACTTCCTGACAGATGAGTAGGAGTTTGCAAAAACAGAAATGGGGGTGGTGTCTGAGGGGTGGCGAGAACAGGCTGTGCAAAGGCACTTAGGGAAATGTTTGGGGAACAGCAGAGAGCCGGGGTGGCGGGAGGTTGGGTTGTGTGGGATGGAATGGCAGGAGCCCAGACTAGAGGGATGGAAAGGACCTATGAGCTCATAGTCCCTTTTCTCCATCTCATCCTTATCGATCTCAAAGCCAGAGTGTCCGTGGTGTTCTCATCCAAGGCTGGCCCAGGAAACTGGATTTAATCTCTTTGAACTAAAAGAAAGGAGGTCAAGCATGGAGACAGGCTAGAAGCCAGGTCACAACCTTTCCTCTCAAGAGCCAAGATGCTTTGGTTTTACATGGGAAGGCCTTCAAATGTGTGCTTTTTAAATCTGAGTCACTCAGCGTTTAGGTAATGTGCTATTTTTAATCTGTTTGCTAAAGTCAGCCATTCCTCATCCTCAAGTCCATTTCTCTAGATCTAAAAAAGGATAAAATGTCACCTGATGTACCTTCATGCAATCGCAGTTGACTTATTATTTGAGATTCAGAGCTGGCATGGAAATGAGTGATGAAAAACAAATTATTTATTGAGGCTTTCCTCCTTCCCCATGCACACACTGAAAACCCTTCCCCTCCCCTGAGCAAGCATAAAAAAGCTCTATTGTACCCCCAGTAGGGGACAATTTAATTTTTTATTCCATTTCGCCCAAGCATGACTGCATGCCTTTTAATTATAAAAGGTATTCCATTGTGGTGATGGCAGCGGATATTACATAATGGTAATTCCAAATAATATTCACTAGATTTCTTATTTAGGAAAACTTTAAAACTATGCTTCAAGAAGTAGCACGAGTTTAGTTCATAAGATTCTTTTATCAAGAGTACTAGAAACTTTAAAGAACCAAATGCACTTTCCATTTGTAAATATTAAGTTAAGTATTAAAGAGGTATTATGCTTTGGGAGATATCAAAAAATGAAGACCAAGTTACCCTTGAAAATTAAGTTATATGCCATGGTTAGAGTTCAAAGGCATGACGAACAGTGTTCCAGAAATAATCTGTATCAAAACAAAAGACATACAGAGAACTGTACACCTGAAATCTATATAATTTAATCAACTAATGTCACCCCAATAAATTCAATAAAAAAGACACCCCAGGGAAAGCTGGGTACTCATTTCATTTTCTAGACATTTATAATGGATAGGCCAGTGATACGTCAAAAATGGATCAAAATACACTCAATGAAGCCTCATACATATGGCATAAAGCAAAATTCCTTTTATAGAGCATACCTAGCCAAATATGATAAGTAAAATATCACAGAAAATTCAAAATATAAAGTAGAATATAGTGTGTGTTTTTTTTAATTTAAATTCTTTTTTGTTTAAAGTATTACATAAGTCTCCTTTTCCCCCCCACTGACCTCTCCCGGCTGCCCCCACCCTAGAATATAGTTTTATAAATGACTTTTAAAGTGCTCTCATTCACACTCTTATATAAGGTTTGATATTAAATGTATTTCCACAACAAGATGATACAAATCTCAAAAGCTGTTTTTCATGATATATAATTACCTATTTTAAAATATTGTGTATATAACTCATTATTAATGTTAATATGCAAGTTATTCTCTACTCTGGGACTGTAATTATTGCTGTGTTCATTTTCCCTTAGAGGCTTTATGTGATTATATAACACACCAAAAAAAGCAAAACAAAATAAGTGTAGGTTCATTCATTGTTAGTCCCTCATAAAAAGTGTGAGGTTATGTGTGTGTGTGTGTGTGTGTAATAAATTATAATGTATGTAACAATCATTCACTGAGTTACTATTTTGTGCCAAGCACTTTGTCAACTGCATAAATCTATACATTGAATGTAAGCCTTAAAACAACTCCAGAGATAGGCAACATTAATCCTATTTTACAGAAGAAAAGAGAAAATGAGCCAGAGAAATTTTAGGTAATCAATGTGACAGATTGCCTCCCATATGCGCCCCAACTGGGGATCAAACCCGCCACCTTTCAGTGTACAGGACAATGCTCCAGCCAACTGAGCCACACTGGCGAGGACCATACTAATGGCCCTGTTTATTTGTGTTTCAGAGATAGGTTTTACATAAATCAAGATAAATTTAAAAGGTCAAAAGTCACCCTGGGTGGTGGCTCCGTGGTTAGAGCATTGACCCACACACTGAAGGGTCAAGGGTTTGATTCCAGGTCAAGGGCATGTACCTGAGTTGCAGGTTCTCCGTATAGGAGACAACTGATCAATGTGTCTCTCTCATCAATGTTTCCCTCTCTCTCTCTCTCTCAGTCTCTCTCTCCCCCTTCCACTCTCTCTCTAAAAAAATTAATGAAATAAGCCAGTCAGAGAAAGATAAATATCACATGATCTCACTCATATGTGGGATATAATGATCAACATAGTTTGATGAACAAGAATAGATCCAGAGACAAATGGTAGGGGAGGGGAGGGGGCGTTAGAGAGCAACCAAAGGACTTGTATGCATGCATATTAGCATAACCAATGGACAAAGGCACTGGGGCAGTTGGGGCTTTCCCGGGGTGGGAATGGCTGGGGGGGGGGGGGGGGGTCAATTGGGGAAAAAGGAGACTTATGTAAAACTTTAGACAATAAACAAACAATGAATAAATGGTCAAAAGTCAGTTCAACAAAATTTGAAAAGCTCGGCTAAAAAATTCGAGGTTAACATAAAGAAAAAGAAATAAATATGAGATGCATCAAGAGTCCATTTAGACACTTGTAACCCTGCGGTGCACCCTAGCAGGCCTTAGCTCAGCCGCGGGGGAGTGACTTGCTCCGCTCAGGGAACCACATGCCTGCCCAGCTCCTGCTGGCTGTGCACAGCCGCTGGCCCAAGGTCAGAGCGCAGCTCTGCACCATGGCAGAGAGACAGCAAGCAGGACAGGCGTGCAGGAGACCTGTGATTGATTTCTCCTTCTTCTTTAAGGGACAGGGGGGGGGGGGAGTGTTCTAAGAGAGACACAGGGCTCAACAAGTTGAATTTGGGATTTATTCCCGGTATTACTTGGATTTTCAAGAATTTTTGGAAATCTTGCCTTTCGGCCGCAGCACTCCTCAGCGATCGCGAGTTATTTGCCAAATTCACTTCAAGCCCTTGAATTTACAGTTAAAAGAGAAATAAAAAAAGGCTTTCATTTGTTCCTAAGCTGTTTATTTTGCTTGTAAAACCAATCCTAATATCTCCCCAATAAAAAGAGAAAAGCATGAAAGTTCTAACTCCAGAGAACCTAACCGTCGAAGCCAGAAGGCATTTTAATGAGGCAGAGTGTTCTCTTTGAACTTGGGAGGGCACAAGCAACAAACTTGCTCAGAAAATTCTCCCTGTAGCCTTCCCTAGAATTCTCCCCTTTAAGACAGCAGGTCGCTGAGCTTGGGATTGGAAGCAATCCCTTTAAGACCTGAGCCCAGGAAGGAGGTCCCAGCCTTCTATTTCCTTAGAGCACTAGGGAAGCTACACAATATAGTGAGGCTGTGCTGTGTTATGGCTCAGCGTGGTACTGAGGGTGTGCCCTGGACCCGTCTCCCTGCTACCTCTGCCCCTTCCCACCATCACCACCTCTCATTGCTCATACACACACAGCCTGCACGCTGGCTGCACCAATGCCCGGGCTTGGCCATCATCAAGTTTGGAGCCACAGATACTAAAAATATTACGAAATGGACTTTTTTCCCCTCCATGAACCGCCCAGGGCAAGGCTGATAGGCATACTGAGCAGCAAAACCCTCACGGAAATGAGGCGAAGCACAAAGGCCAAACCTAAAAGGTGCATCCTCCCATCCGCTTTGAGACCCCTTAGGACCCCGCTAGCCATATGGGATCCTGTTTTGCAGAAGATCTGGACACGAATCAAGGGTTTTGTTTCTTTGGGTTGAAAACCTTTTCATCATTTTTTCCTTCTAGCATGAAAATACAACACTAACTACTTTACCAGGAGGAGCGAAAGTGTTTGAAAAATAATTTTGCCCCCTGCCAGCGTCTGCTATTCAGATCAGTGTCGCTTCTAATTTGTTCCCGGCTCTCTCCAAATTATTTTTGTTCTCACTGGGAACATTCTCTTTATGTGAATACCAAGGCAGAGCATCTGTGTCACAAACAAATAGGTAAATACATTAACTTGATGCGTGGAGGAGATGCTCTTGAGAACCACTTTTCCTGTGGACTTTCTAAGACCCTCCTTCCTTCCGGTGATGCCTGTCAATCAAAGAAAGACAGACCTACAGGGTGGAAGCAGCGGCAGCTCTGGGGTTGGGCTCTCCCACGATGGGCGGACACCATGCTTTTCGCTTCATCACGAAATAACACACATTAAGTACATTCTTTTCATCTTCAAAACACAACTGTAAGTCTTCACCCCCTAATTCTTCTTGTGGGGCGAGGTCTCTGCTGCTACGCCACCCCATTTGGTAACTCTTTTAACTACTTATCCTTCACAAGTCTCACCTCCCCTTTTACTGAAACTGAGTCAACAACTTGCAAACAAAGGCCTCAAAACAAAAACAAGGACAAAAGCTGAATGGGACCAGTGCTGCCAGGATGTTCTTCTCAGCGTTCTGTGTGGTGGGGGCCCCTGGGCCCCTCAACTGCTCTCTCATTGGTAAAAAATGTGTTCCTCAGAGATCAGCGGAGAGTCATCAGAATGGAAATACACTCTTGGAGTGAGGGGGATGCTTATCTTTAGGTAACAATTTGGGGAACTATTTGAGGATAGGACTGTCACCTAAGAGTGACAGATGTCCTACAATAGCTTTGGTGCCTTTCAGGACTGATTCAACCACTTGTGCGAGTGTGCCCTGGAGAAAGTGACTTAAGGCTCTAACTCTTCGTTTCCTCACAATTAGTATAACAACACCCCATTGGTTTTTTGAAGATATCCAGTGAGATCAAGGATGAAGGATGAAGAATGACGAGCACACTGCCTGGCACATAGAGAGAGTCAAGTAGATGTGAGCTGTGATTGGACGATGGTGCCCAATTCACATGCTGGTTGGTGCCTTTTTGCAGGACAACCCTGGAGATCTTGGAGACTTAGCTGCACTTTAGCACAAGGCAGTGACCAGCGTGAGCTGAGCAGGAGTCTCCCAGAGCTGCATTTAATATCGTTCCTTCACATGTAAGCTTTGCCAGCAGGTCTACCACCACCAAGCAATATGGCTGCTTTGAGTTTGTACCCCTCTCAGGGTTACTAGGGGACAGAATGAATGGCATAATTAAGTTGCTCAGCTCAGAGGAGACTCTCAGGTGGTGTGGCTGTCCTCCCTACACTTTTTATTCTTAGAAGCAGGGATAGCTTATTGAAAAAGTGATTTTATGTACCTGCTTCCTACCATCTTTTTTAATGAGCCCTTTTACTAAACCAGATACATAATCGCTTCCATTGCCCTTTGTGAGGGATCCAAAGAAGCAAACAGCATTGACATTGATAATTTTTATGAATAATAAAAGTTAATGAAGACTATTTAAGGTGCTTGGGCATCGAGCTAAAGAAGCTGGATGACAACTAATTCCTGAAAACTATGTTTGATTGATGATAAGAAGAAATAGTAGAGACAGAGAGTCCCGGAGGAGTTCAGGAAACCAGTTTGGCTAGCTCACCATTAGGGAGTGTTTGGAAGATAAGGCTAGAAAGTTTGAAAAATGGAGTGGGGCTACAATATGGATAACTCAGGAATTTGGACTTTATCCGGTCGCTAGTTAATGGGAAACCATAGATGTTTTCTGTGCAAGGGAGTTAACAAAATCAGAGATTGGTTTAGGGTTATTAATCTGGTAGCAATGTGAAGGATGAATTGTATATAGTAAAGCAACCAAAGGCAGGAGAGCAGCCAGAGGAACTAACTGTTGCAATAATCCAGGGATGGGTGATAAGAGCCTGAACCAGGCAGCGAGGAGGAAAGAGGAGAGACAGAAAGAATTTTATTGAAGACCTCAAATCTCCTTTTTTCAAAAAGAGAATTAAAATGTTAAATTTATTATTGTGAAATTAGGATAAAGTATGTGAATTTTTCATAGGGCAAGAACACTGTCAGAGATCAAAGATATTAAGGAATTGGTGATTTATTGTAAAATTATAATTTTCTTTGATATTCTGCATTCTTTCATAAGTGAGGAAATAGATGTTCACCCAGACCAAGGCAAAAATGTTTTATAAACATCCATGTGACATGATTTACTGGATAATTCTCAGCCAGCTCTTATAAAAGAATTATTTTAGTGGGATAGGGTTCTGAAAATGGGGCAAGTATGGAGGTCACATATGGTTCCATTTTATAAATTATTGGTTATAGGAAGTTCACATATTACAAAGGAAAGACTTAGGAGCTCTGAACAGAAAGACTAAACTGACTTGTGATGATACTGTCATTGGTGTTGATTTGGCAATGGCCATAGTTGGGCAAAACTATCATATCATGATGAAAGAATGCAAAATCCCAAGTCTATATCAGAAATATGACATTTACTCTGTGAAGAACCTCAGAGCCAAATTGATGTGGTTTAAATTAATATCTAACTTATCCATTCCTTCCCTCCATTAGTTCATTGCAAAGCTTTGTCTGTGCCAAATAGTGTTCTCTCTCTCTCTCTCTCTCTCTCTCTCTCTCTCTCTCTCTCTCTCTCTCTCTCTATCTCTCTCTATCTCTCTATATCTCTCTCTCCAGTTAGGCAACCCAAGAATACCATTCTTAGCCTTTGAGTAAGTCCTCAGTCATCTGTGGAAGCCAGAGTTCAAAAGCTTTAGTACGTCATGAAATTCCATCTTTCTTCCCCTAATATAGTGTAGCACTTTAAATCTTTCTCTCTGCTCTAATCACTGTCATAACAAATGCAGAGTTCATAATGAGTCTGGAGAAGCAGCTCATCCGCTGGAGGAAAAGGTCTGGGCATTGTACACACCTCAATAAGAGAGTGGGAACGAGATGATTCAGCCAATTGACACTCTCATCTTGGGGCAGGTGGTAGAGAGGGGTTCAGGTAAAGCACAGGTTTTTGAGTCAGACTGGCCAGAGCCCCATCTGGTCTAGACCATCTATGACTTGTGCACTACATTGGTTTGTAACAAAACACTATAGTCTGAGTAGCTTAAGCAACAGAAGTTTTGTTGTTGTTGTTTTTTTCACAGTCCTGGAGCCTAGAAGTTCAAGTAGAGTTGTCAGGGTTGGTTTCTTCTGAGTCCTTTCTCCTTTGCTTGTAGAGCCATCTTCTCTCTGTGACTATCCGTCATCTAAATATCTATGATCAAATTTCCTCCTACAAGGACATCAGTCATTTGGGTTAGGGCCCATCCTCAAGACCTCATTTTAACTTAATCACCTCCTTGAAGGTCCTTTCTCCAAATGGAGTCAAATTCTAAGATACTGGGGGTTAGGATTTCAGCATATGAATTTGGGGTCGGGGGCACGATTCAGTGCATTACTCTCAGGCAAATTACGTAGCCATTCTGTGTCTTCGTTGTTTATTTGGGATAAACGTAGGACACAGTCAAGTCTGAAGAACTGCAGGTGTTGACTGTGAAGTACAAATAATGCCTGACATTATTTTATTTCTTCTGTATACTCAACTTCCACATAAAAATAATCACTAGATCCACCAGCATCTACTTGCTAAACATCTTGATAATACATCATTTTCTCTCCATCTTTGTTGCCCCTATCAGAAATTAAGTCTCCAAATCAAGTTTTTGGTAAGTGGGTTATGGGGTCTGGACTATTGCAAAAGCCTTTTCACTGTTTGTTCTCCTTCAAATTCAAAAATACTACTGATTTTTAGAATTGCAGATGAGACTATCTAACTAACTCATAATCTATCAACTGTTTGGTTCTGTATAGAGCAGTTTATCAGAAACGATTTTTACACTGGGACCAACTTTGAGGATAAAGTTCCCATGTTAGTTAATGAGATGAGAGGATGGTCTGTCGTGAACATTGGCATGACTGCTCTCTGCCATTCTAGTCTTTATCGCACATTAATACCGGATCAGTCTGGGCCAGCCCTGCTTTTAGAGAATCAAGTTCAAGTTGCTTCTTGGGACCTTCAACAGTAAGATCCATTCCACCAGGCTGTGCCTGGCCTCTGGGTGTTGGTGTTTAGAAGTCTTTGGGGTGTTTAGAAGTCTTTGGGGTTACACCTGTTGCCTCTTGGAATTCCCTTCCTCTCCTTGGTATTTGCAACCTTCCATAAGCAGATGCCTCCCTGTCTGGCCATAGCAATTCGACGGTACCTTTAATACCATATATCACAACAAGCTCTAACCATTTGTTTGCCTGTCAGTCTCCCTCCCAGCCTCAGAGTTCCCCCACGGTGTTCACCTCACCCTTTATTTCCCTAGAGCAGTGGTCGGCAAACTCATTAGTCAACAGAGCCAAATATCAACAGTACAACGATTGAAATTTCTTTGGAGAGCCACATTTTTTAAACTTAAACTTCTTCTAACGCCACTTCTTCAAAATAGACTCGCCCAGGCTGTGGTATTTTGTGGAAGAGTCACACTCAAGGGGCCAAAGAGCCGCATGTGGCTTGTGAGCCGCAAACGACCACTGCCCTAGTGCATTCAGTAATGTGGACGTGAGAACCACTTGAGATGAAAAACTCAACAAGTAAGAAAATAAGAGATAGTTTCTGCACCTAAATATTTTTAATTTTCACTGTTTTTATGAATAGCTTCATGAAGAAAATGGGATACAGGAAGGAGCACAAGAAAGCAAGGAACACGTGTACGGCTGGAAGAAGGAAAGGTCACCCTACCCCAGGCTTCACCCACCCCCGACGCACCAGGTCTGCACCTAGAAAGAGGGAGGTGCGGGCTTCCCGATAAATGTGCTGATCTTTCTTCCTTTATGCTGCGCTCCTCATCTCTTGTTCTATTTGAGAACATGAGCTCCTTCTCTTTCTTCCTGTTTTGGTCCCAATTCTGAATCTTGCCTAACAAAGCTTGGTCATTGAGAACCATAACTGCTGTGGCAGCTTGCCCATCACTCTGGGGAGGAGCCTTTGCCAGAAACCCCAAGACAGTGGCTGGGAGAGGAATAAGGGAGAGGAAGGAGATGTAGCTTAAATGAAAAAAAAAAAAAAGGAGGGGGGAAGTCAAGGAAGAAAAAATTGAGAAAGCAAATGGGGAAATGAGAAAAAATGGGGAGTAGAAAAAAGGGGAAAAGGAGAGCAGAAGGGAAAAGCAAGGGACAGGGAGCAGGAGATGAAGTCATCTCATGAAAGAGCTTGCCATTCTCCTTTGCCTCTAAGCTGTAATAGTCCATGTTCTTCTATTTCCATTTGGATTATTCACTTAAATCCCATTTAGCATAAAAGCAGAAAAACTAATCCTTAAATGTCCCATAAGAATGGCTTTGATTCTCCACTCCAGAGAGAAATCACAAAACTGTGACTCAAGTGAACTTGACTCAAATTGTTCCAAACAAGAATTGTTATGACAGAGCTCTTGGCTGTGAAAACTAACAAAGTGAGTGCAGTCCAGAGGAGGACTTACTGGGAAAACCACACCCTTCTAATGCCTCTGAACTGAAGGGACACATTAACCTTGATGATAAGAGGGACCACACATCTTCCCAGGGAGGGGTGGAGGGCGGTGGCCCCAAAGCTTAACCAATAAGAACAGTGTAGAGCTGCCAATCATACTGGTGTTTCTCTTGCGTGGGGCGGGGGGCATATTTTGCCAATTCTTTAGCCCAGGGTCAGAGTATTTACATAATCACATGATGAGTAAAGTTCAAATTTTCTGTTAAACATCTTATAAAAGGAAATCAAAAGAAATTTTTACTAATGGTCAAACATTGACCTTCTGTAATGAATCTCCCACTTAATAAAGTTATTCTCCCACACTGCTGCATTTAACACAGAACAAGGTCTTTACTTACAAGGAGAATGAGAACTTTTAAAAGCTCCAACTCAGATTTTTTTATATTCCAAAGATGGCTATTTAGTCATAGTTTCAGCAAATGTGTGTCCCGTACAATACATGCAATAAGCCCTATGCTGGAAAGTAGGAAGCCCGCTTTCTCTAAGATCACCAGAATAAAGGTAATAAATGCTGTCATTGTTCCTTTTTTAAAAATTGTATTTTTATTTATTTCAGAGAGGAAGGGAGAGGGAAAGAGAGAGAGAGAAACATCAATGATGAGAGAATCAGTGATTGGCTGCCTCCTACATGCCCCCTACTGGGGATAGAGCACCGCAACCCCGGGCATGTGCCCTTGACCGGAATTGAACCTGGGACCCTTCAGTCCGCAGGCCAATGCTCTACTGACTGAGCCAAACTGGCTAGGGCATTACTTTTCTTCCAATAGAGAATGTATATTTGAAGATTCTGAAGTATTTGTAGTCATGAGGATTGAGCTAATCCTCCTCAATGCTCCTTAGAGAAGAATGTTGCTCTTTGGCATCTTCTCTAAGCCCAACGCGGGCTGGCCCCGTTGCCATGGAGTCCTCTTCCTCAGTCCTGGCAGAGGCTGGGGGTGCAGCCTCCCAACGTGCGGCTCCCCACCAGCACTGCTGTGTGTGCCGTGGCCGCGTGGGCTGACCCAAAGCCAGTTCCCTGTGATCTCAGCGGTGTCTGTGCCAGTTGTCCTTGTTCCTGTAACTGAGCAGTGAGTGGAGCAATAAAATACGAGCCCTCAAGGCCAGTTACAGTATCTCTGAGCCCTCCGCTGGAGACGCTGGAAAGCCTTGAGAAGGCGGGTCACTACAAATACCTCTGCTAAATTAGGTGTGGGCACGATGATGATTGTAAGCGACGGGGAGAAAGGGTAAACATCGACAGGACTCTGGATTCGGAAGACTTCGCCTGTCTCCGTGACGTTGGCCTCGCTTTAAAGGAACTGAAATTGAGAAATCATAGATGAGGCATGATGGGTGTGAGTATATGAGAAAGACTACGCGGGGTTTCAATCAGGCAGCCCAACCGTGAAGAGAAGGAAATGGTAAAGAACAATTGGGCGTTTACTAAACTGAAATAAGCAATTCTAGGGGTGTATGCACCCCTTTGGTGATCCTCTCTGCACAAGGTTCTTTTTAATTAACTATCCACCTACAGGTCCAGTTGCTTTCCCAGTGAAATGTGGACTTGATTGAAGGAAGTCTATGGTATATAGAAAGACACACCGGTTTCTCTCTCACCTCTGCCACTTGAAATAGGACACTCATTCTCTCAAAATTTTGAATGCCTGTTTGTAAAATGGGCAAAACAACACTTGTCAGGCTGACTTCAAGTCACATAGTGACCATTTCTTTTTTGTGGTGAGAGCACTGAAGATCTACTCTCTGAGCAACTTTCAAGTGTATAAAACAGCCCTGTCAACTACTAGTATAGTCACAGTGCTGTACATTAGATCCCCAGAATTTAGCAATTTTCTAACTGCAAGTTTGTACTCTTTGACCAACATCTGCCCATTTTCACCACCTGTTAGACCCTGGTAACCACCATTCTGCTCTCTGGTTCTGTGAGTTCGGCTTTTGTAGATTCCATATCTAAGTACTATCATACACTATTTGTCTTTCTGTGTCTGACTTACTTCACTTAATATAATGCCCTCGAGGTCAATGCATCTTGTTGCAAATGGTAGAGTTCTCATCTTTCTCACGGTTGAATAATATTGATAATATAAAGATATATGTATACATATGTATCTTCTTCTTTATTCATTCATCTGTTGATGGATATTTGTGTTGCTACTGTATCTTTGTTACGGTGAATAATGCTGCATGAACATGGCAAGGAGATATGTCTTCCATCTCCTGTTTTCCTTTTCTTTACTGATGGATCATATGGTAGTACTAATTTTTTAAGGAACCTCCATATTCTTTTTTACACTGAGTGGCCAGATTATTATTATCTCTGAATGCATAATAATCTGGCCACTCAGTGTGTGTGTGTGTGTGTGTGTGTGTGTATATTAGAGACTAGAGGCCCGGTGCATGAATTTGTGCATGGGTGGGGTCTGGCCAGCCTGGCCAGGGGGAAGGGACATGGGCGGTTGGCTGGCCTGCCTGCTGGTCAAACTCCTGGTCGAGGGGACAATTTGCATATTAGCTTTTTATTATATAGGATATACACTGAGTGATCAGATTATTATGCGTTCAGAGATTATAATAATCTGGCCACTCAGTGTATAGTGGCGGCATGAATTTACATTCCCACCAATTGTGTACAAGGGTTTCTTTTTCTCAACATCTTTGCCAACACTTATCTCTTCCCTTTTTGATGACAAGTGTGAGGTGATATCTCACTGTGGTTGTGATTTGCATTTTCCAGATGATTAGTGATGTCCAGCATCTTTTCATGTGAATGCCTGTTTGTAAAATGTTGGCCATTTGCATGTCTTCTTTGGGAAAATGTCTATTCAGTACCTCTGCCTATTTGTAAATCAGATTGATTGTTTCTGTTACTGGGGTGTATAAATTCTTTATATGTTTTGAATATTAACCCCTTATCAGATGGATTGTTTGCAAATATTTTCTTCCATTCTGTAGTTGCCTTTTCATTTTGTTGATTATTTCTTTTGCTGTGCAGAAGCTTTTTGGTTTGATGTAGTTCCACTTATTTTTGCCTTTTTGCTTTTGCTTTTAGGGTCATATAAAAAAATCATTGCCAAAACCAAAGTCAGGGAGCTCTTCCCTTATATTTTCATCTAGGAGTTTCATGGTTTCAGGTCTTATTTAAGTTTTTAATTCATTTCAAGTCAATGTTTGTGAATGGTGTAAGATAGGGTTCTAATTTCATTTTTATGAATGTGGTAATTCAATTTCTCAACCCCATTTACTGAAGAGATTATCCTTTTCCTGTTGAATATTCTTGACTCCCTTGTTAAATATTAGTTGATTGTACATGTGGGAATTTATTTCTGAGCTCTTGATTCTGTTCCATTGGTCTATGTATTTTTTTTTTACACCAGTGACATACTGATTTGATTATTATAGCTGTATAGTATAATTTGAAATCAGGAAGTGTGATGCCACTACAATAGAGATCATATTGAATCTATAGATGGCTTTGGATAGTGTGGACATTTTAACGATATTCATTCTTTTGATGCATGAACATGAGATATCTTTCCATTTTCCTGTCTCTTCTTCAACTTCTTTCATCAGAGTCTTGTAGTTTTCAGTGTACAAATTTTTCAGATAAGTCTGTCTTAAAGTCACTAGCATGGTTTAAAACCACTGGCTACCAGTTGTAATATAATACCTTCTTTTTTTAAATTGAGACTTCTTTCATGCACATGATAAAAAAGTAAAACACCTCACAAGGTACTTAATAAAAAGCAAGTGTCTTCCCCAGACCATATCTGAGACTCATTCCTTAGAGGAGCCTTTGTTAACTGTTTTATACATGTCCTTCCAGAAATTTTATATGCACTGCAGAAAAATATTCACATACTCTCTCTACACAGGGTGTCCCTCCAAATGTATACACACTTTTAATAATTATAAAGGCAGTGTTTATTAAAATACATTTAATTTTCACAATGTAATAGAATCTACAGACATTGTGTGTATACAGTTTTTTGGGTAGACATCTGTATTTTTTATCAAAAGACTGAGACATGAGCATATTGAACCTAGTTTGTTTCACTTTGGTATATTAAATAATGTTGCAATAAATTTATTTGTGCACAGGCGCGCGTACACACACACACACACACACACACACACACACCTGATTGAATCTGTAGAGTGAATTCCTAGAAGTAGAATTTCTAGGTTAAGAGTTTAGCAACAGGAAGTAGAGAATCCAGCTGACTGAATTTATTTTTCACATTGAATGATTTTTTAGTGTATCAGCCCTGCCCAGAAAAAGAATCAATCGATTTCTTTTTTCCTTAAAGTCACAATTGAACATTAAAGGCACTTGGCACCTAACGTGGGATAATACTAGATGACCAGGCTCAGCTCCGTACATGGGAAACTTCTCATTTTCAGCATAGGGAAGACTTTATGGAAAATCTGAAAGACTTCCTAAAATAGAAACCTCAGGAGACCCTCTTACTCTTTTTGGAAAATTCATCTCAAACATAATAGAATTGATAGAAATGTACTTCTTTCAGGCTCATTTCATGTGCATTTTTTCCTTTGGATGAACTTGTCTTTTTTTCCCCCAAAGAAAATTATTTTCTTCAGCTTTGTCTGTCTCCCTGAGCACTCTCTGTATTGCCGTAAGATTGGCTCTCAGAGTTTGTCAGCACAAGGAAGCCAAAAGTGCTTTCCTGTAGAGAATGTCAGTGACATTGGAAGACAGATTCTGCATGTTTCCTGACCGAATGGGTGACAGGAGAGATGAGCCAAAGAAAGAGGTCAGAGGGGTACCCTCATACAGAAAGAAAGGGGTGCAAGAGATCACTTAGAATATATATCTTTTTGGGTCATCAGAAGAACAGAACTCTCCTGGAGCCCACAAAAGTCACCAATGAAATCATCTTCCAGGTGTACCTTTTCACAGGCTGCCAGATAAAGAGCCTGAAACCATCCAGCTTAGGTAAAAATGAGCCTAGTCTCTTTTCTCGTCCCCCCCTTTCCCACAGCAATACCGAAGAGAGTAGAAGAGATAGCAAACACAGAAGGAAGTGAGCAAGAAGAGGAGGAATAAAGCCACACAAGTCCCCTTTCCCACTGAAGGCGGTCGTCTTGAATCCTGCCCAAGCTGCGGGAGAGTACAGTGCTAAGTGGACATTGAGTTTGATTAGCACCCTTTCCCTCTAATTCCTAAACTTGTAGAGAATGGCAGAAAGTAAAGGCTGAGCTCTAGCCAACTGACATTCTAATGGGTGATGTCAGTCTTGACATGGCTTACTTGTCCTTTCACTTATCAATCTTTTTGGATCCTAGATCCCCAATGTCTTCTCGCTCCTTAATCACTGACTTCCTTACTAGACTGTCTTCATCTACGTCTTGCCTACTCTGATGTGACATCTAGTAGCTGATTTCTTCTCAACTTTCTCTTGGGAACACCTATTTCTCATTTCCTTCTCACTGTGGCGAGCAGTAAATAGTTCCTGATACACCTGCCCACCTTCAGGTCCTCACTCTCTGCATTGCCAATCCGTACCCACTGTGAGGCATGTCTCATCATGAAATGAAACAAAACAATGTGTTTGCTATTTTACTTCCCAACTCGTTTTGTTAGCATTTTGGAGATCCAGGCAAACAACAGAGAGCGACGCAGCATGGAGAACTCATTAGTGGAGCATAAATGTACCCCCCAGAATGGACGGAAAGTAGACTGTGAGCCATCCCTGTTACAGAGTTGCAGATTCAGTTTTATTTCCAGTTGATGAATGGTGTGTTATAAATGCATTAGAAATCATAGGACCTAATAGGGTGGCATACTTTTTTTTTTAAAAAAAAGTCACACACCAAATTGGGCACCTTTACTTATATGTGTTTATGTTTAAAATGGTATTGAAAGTAGGTTTCAAAATGATCGATCAGACCGTCAAACCTCAGAGGGAAGGTAAGGGAGGGTGGGGGTTAGGGAGAGATATCAACCAAAGGACTTGTATGCATGCATATAAGCCTAACCAATGGACACAGACACCAGGGGGGTGAGGGCATGAGTGGGGGATGGGGGGGTAATGAGGGATAAGGACACATATGTAATACCTTAATCAATAAAGAAAAAAATGTTAAAAAAAGGAGGTTTCAAAATGATATAAAACACTCCTTGGTCAATGTCTTAAGGTTTGAATTTTGACGAAGTAGGAAACTAACAAAATTATTGCAAAGATAACTTTTATGGGCCTGCATAATGTAATTCTTTAGTACTGGAAATTGCTTTCTTTTTACTGGCTATGATCATTCCCAGCCTCTTTCTGAGCCAGTCCAGCATGAAACCTCCAGGGAAGGCTCAGCTGCAATATATAAAGCGGCAGTTCTGGTCCCTTATTGCATTTCCCCTTCCTCATTTGTAGAATGCTAATAATAGAGGCACAGAGTATCACATTCCACTATGTTAATGAGAAAATTGGTAATGGTGACATTTCGTTGATTCATAAATCTTTATTAAAAGTACATACAATTTTAAGAAATGAGTGTAGGTTATTGCTGCTAATTGCCTTGCCATGGGTAAGATGATCCTTGCATCCCTGCCACTTTTGCTCATTCAGCAATCACTTATTGATTATCTAGAATGCCTTAGGCTTCTTGCTAGGTGCTAGAGACGTAAAATATGGTAAGATGAAATACACTTCCCTGCTCCATAACATTGGTGTATTTGCAGATAGAGGCCTGTAAAAGAGCATTCCAGGAGATGTTAAGTGTTATAACAAGTTTGCACCACTCCAGTGATGGAAATTTTTAAAAGCACAATTAATTGATGGGGATGATTTGGGAGGAAGTATTTCAGAAAGCGGAAAGTCCTTGAGTGAGTTTTTGAAGCTAGACTAGCTATCGTAAGGCAAATAGGATGGCGATGGGGGAGGCACCGTACAACACAGGATGAACATGTGGTAAAATACTTGGGCATGAAGTAGCTTAGCACCTTCAGGGAACTGTCAGTCATTTCATCTGGCATGTGGAGTATGAGAAATAAAGTCTCATTGATAAGTGAAGACAAGTCCTAGGTCACAAAGTATCTTCTATATATGCTTTAGAATTTGGTGTTTACTCTGTAACAGTGGGGAGCCATTGGAGAACACTTAGAAGGGGAAACACGTTTTCGAATTTGTGATTGAAGACAGATCATTCTGGCAGCCATATAGAGGATTGGTTAAAACTCAAATCTAAATATTGCAAATCTGTGATCCACTGACCTATAGATGCAGAGGGTCTGTGTTAAACTCCTACACTGAGTGCAAAAATTCTGTGCCATTTTTCTGGGGAGAAGTTCCATAACATACATTTGACTTTCAATCATTAAAATGAGATGATACTGAAAGATGGGAATAGGGAGAACCACTCCTCTGGGTTTGTCGGGGACTTTCCTGGTTTTAGTAATAAGAGTATTGCATCCTGGGAAAATTCTCAATTCCCAGCAAACTGCAATAGTTGGTCAACCTACTGGTTGCAATAGTCCCTGGGAAAGGAAATGAAGACTGTTGCAATAGTCCCTGGGAAAGGAAATGAAGACCTTCAGCTAGCAGAGAGGGAATGAACTTGAGAAGTAAAATGCATAAAACTGAGCAGTTAATGGATTTGAGGTATGGTGGGGAAGTATAAATTGAGGATTAATCCTGTTTTACTAGTTCTAGTTACTCAATTTATGTGTTTATCATAAAGGAGTGTGTGCGTGTGCGTGTGTGTGTGTATGTGTGTGTGTTCAAGTAAGGATGAGTTCCATTTTAAATATATTAAGTATTTATGAGATTCTGATCGAAACGTCCAATGGGAAGTTGCATATGAAAATTTAGAGTTGTAGGAAATATCTAGGATGGCTATGTAATTTAGTGAGCCATTATATTGTGAGTGTTAAATGACATACTTGGGTAAGATTATTTAGGATGCTGTGTCCTGGGAGAAGTAGTGGTCAAGGTGAGCATTCTGGGAAGTTTAGACATTCTAGGACATCCATAGGGAAAAGTGACTGCAGAGGATGTGAAACAAGTCTGCTGAGAACTGTAAGAAACTGCCTAGAGAAACTGCACTCGCAGAATCTAAGAGAGGAAAGAAAGATGGTGGTGATTATTTATACCTTTTAAAGACTTAAATATTTTTTCTGCACATACTAGCCAATGTAAACAGAACAGAGAACATATAACATAAAAATTGGAAAGGAGGCAATAAAATATATTGTTTGAAGCTTACATGATTATATACTTAGAAAATCAGTTGAAAATATGATTGCAAACAATAAGAGAATGTAATAAGCTGGCTAGAAACAAAGTATTTACAGAAAGCAATAGTTTCAGTTTATATACACAATAAGTTGGAAGATTTCATGGAAAAAGGCAATCATCTATAATAACAACAATAAGAGTTAATATTGAATGCTATTATTAAATGAATATTGCATGTTATTATGTGCTAGGCACTCTTCTAAGTGCTTTCATACGCCTAATGTATTCCTCTTCCCAATAACTGCATTTTACAGATGAAGAAACGGGGACAGAGAGAGCTTACGTAATTTGCTCATGTTTACATAGTTAATAACTGGGAGAAGTATATTTTAAAATTAGGGAGTCTTAACCCATAGGCTGAGATCTTAACTTGTACATGCGATAATATGTAGTTAGTCTCTTTAGGAAATAAAAGCAGTAAGGTAATACTCAGGAATATGCTTAACAAGAAACAGCTAAAATCTATATGAAAAAAATGTTAAAATGCTACCAATAGAGAAAGGAAGTCTTGGACAAATAGAAAAGCATATCGCATTCTTGGATAGAAAAACTAAACATAAAAATGTAAGTTCTCCCTAAATTCATCTATAAATATAACTTGATTCCAATACAAATAACAAAAGAGGTTGTTTTTTTTTTCCCCCATGAAACTAGTTTTAAAGCTCATATGGAAATATGTTTAAAGGAAAGTTCATAAAAGGAGAGTACAGTTGACTAAAACTAATAGATTTCTGCAAAGAGTCAAGAATAAACAAGACATACTGGGGAAAAAAGTGTGGGTGAAGAAAGGTCTTGCATTATAGATATTGAGAATGTAAAGCTTATGGTAATGGAGATACCATGGTATTGGTACAAGACCACAAAAAGAGTAGAATGGCACAGAATAGAAAACTAGGAAGCTGACCCCCACATACGGATATAACAGTTCCTTAAATATGGCAAAGGTGACTCCAGAGAACAGTTGGAGATATGAGAGTCTTTTAAAGAAGTGGAATTGACAAGACAGGGGTGACCATTCTCACCACTCTTATTCAACATAGTACTGGAAGTACTAGCCATAGCAATCAGATAAGAAGAAATAAAAGGCATGCAAATTGGAAAGGAGGAAGTAAAACTGTCCATTAGTTGCAGATGACATGATATCGTATATAGAAAACCCTACAGACTCCACCAAAAAAATACTAAAGCTAATAAATGATTCGGCAATGTAGCAGGATATCAAATTAATATTCAGAAATTGGTGGCATTTTTGTACACCAATAATTAACTACCAGAAAGATAAATTAAGAAAACAATCCCATTTACTATTGCAACAATAACAAAAAATAAGGTACATGAGCATTTAACAAATCCAGACTTATGTATGATAAGTACCAGAAGAAAAGAGAAGAAATTTCAAGGTGGACTGATGGGGTCAGCATGAGCTATGCGGGAGAGATGGGGTATGATCTGAGAGACAAGCTTGCATGAAGAATTTCGACAGCTGAATCCATTGGAATATCAAGGGTCAGGCTCATGTTATCTCCTATTTCCCAAGTTGTAAGTGGCCAATGCTGTCACTTGGAAACATATCCGCATTTAATCAACTCACAATTATTAGTGCCACGGAAAGGAATAGCACAAACACAATTGATTTTGGAAGTGGAATAAAATGCAGGATATTACTTGAAGTCTATTGGTCCTCCTTATTTGGGATTGTTTGGGCTGCCGTTAAAATAACCTTGCATACTTGAGAGAGCACAGAGATTAACAGGGCTCAGTATTAGATGCTGGTAAGGGGGAAGCCACTCTAGGATAAAAAATAAAAATGCTTCTGAATTAATTTCATGTTGTCATGGCTAAATACAAACAGCCGTAGGACATCTGGGGTTTCCTCATTTTAATTCCAAATTGTCATATTTTTACACATTCTTGATTTTGATGATTGGAATGAGATTTTTTTTTTTCTTCTAACGTGATATGTGTCCACTTACAAAATTGTTGCTAGTTCCCTCCTGGGGGGCGGGGTGTCTTGGATTTTCCCATGTAGACTGTGTCTTAAAATGGCAAAGCTGGTGAAGAGGGAAGAAAGGACTAGACAACAGTAGAGGGAATTTCTGAATTAAAAAACAAAACAAAACAAAAAAACAAACACCACAATCAGCAAACTAAATTAATACAGAAACTTTCCCAAATCTTTTCTTTCATGTTAAAGGGATATGTAATTGGACATTGAGGCCAACATTAGGAAGGGAGGGAGGGAGGGAGGGAGAGAGGGAGGGAGGGAGGGAGGGAAGGGCAAAAAAAGGAGATTAGTTGGATATTTACCTGCTCTGGAATCTTTATATTCCTACATTGGATGAAAAATTTTACAGATAACAATGGGAGGCCTATTCAACTTTTAGATACGTGTTGTTCTCTACATGTATTTCCAGATTGTTCTTGGTCAGTCTAAGTGGTGTTTTCAGTCCTATGCCAACAAACAAACGAAACGCAATTCAACTTCTGAGGGGGAAAAAATTAAAAAGGCTAAAGGAAATGCAATGTTTTTGGTTTCAAAATATCCATTAGAAAGAGTGTGAATTGCTTAGTGAAAAGAGCAAATCAATCATTTATCTTTGATCAAAGTATCAGCGAAAAATTGCCCGAGAAAAGGCATGGCAGTTTGAGATAAAAGAGTTAAGATTTAACAAGAAACCCCTTTTCTGGTATAGTACAAATGATTCCATAAAGATAATCCTTCAAAATGAGAGAAATGGAAAGAATAATCATTTGGCCTAAATTTTCCTCTGGACATACTCAAAATATACCAAATTCTCCTCTGGACTGAAGAAAATAACAAAATCGGGTAAACCAAACATACTAAAAACCTCAACTTTCTCTTTTGCTGGCATTTTGGATCTTGAGAAGAGCGTTAGTCTAATGAGCACCTCATCAACTCAACTACAGGCATTTGAGTTTTGTTGTTTTTTTTCCAAGTCCATTAGGGCATAAAGCGATTCATGAAAACTTTTAAGAGAATTGATTAACGCATATCGCGTTTCTGTAGTTAAAATATCTGAAAGCTCTTTGCTCCCCGCCCCCCAAGTGTTATGGTGATTCTCCTAAAAAAAATCTTTCTCACTGGCAGAAACACATGCTCGCTACATTTATACTTTCAAGAGCAGCACCACAGAGACCAAAATATTATGTTACTAAGTTGATGATATGCATATCTGATAGAATTTACTGTAATCAATATCTGTGACCAACTTGGCATCAGATCAAACAGTGCTTGAGATCAACCCCCTGCAGGCCACTCCCGTGAGCGCTTCATCCAGTGACCATTGCAGAACTCATTATATGGTCCCCTTCAGATGGTAATTCACCCCAGTGTACGGCATTGCTTCAGCTGTTGCATATATATTTAAGGATTTCTATCTTGCTGCTCAATGTCAATTACCTCCTATATACGAACAAAAGCATTACGTTACATATACTGCATACATTAGCTACAGAGATATTCTTTTAAGATTAAGTTACCCTGTGACCCAGGCAAGAATGGTGTACCCGAACTTTGAGGGGGGGAAAAAGATGGTACAAGGAGGCTATAAAACACGCTAAAACATAATATTCTCTCCTTGCTTGTCATGCCAGGGAATCGTGTCAAAGCAGTTTCACTGGCCTTTTATCTGAACTTCAGAACTACAAGGTGGCCCACCTTCCGATTCTCAGAGCTGCCATGCGGGAGGGGTTTGGGCTCAGTCTGAATGACCCCAGATGGGAGAGCTAAACCACCAGATAAAATCTGCGGGGAGTCCCATCTTAATCCCAAGGAAAGGAGCCTTTTCTGCCTCTTAGATCTCCATGGGTGCACTGGTTTGCGTTGTTAGTGTTTCTTATCTACGGATGTCTAACACAGTGGCAAAAAGGAGTCAGGTATCCATTGGGTATCCATTTCAAGCGTTGGAATCCTGGGTGCATGCCCTAGGGTTCCTTTAGTTAAAGATAGCAGCTCACTGTCCTTTTGATCCTAAGGGGGAAGAGATCACCCCTCTCCCCGCTTCTGTATCCCTCAGTGCAGCTGGACACATGCCCAGCTAAGATAAAGAGCACTTCAGCCGTGGGCTGCAGCTGCTGTGTGGCTAATGGCGAAGGAGCCCAGGAATGCACACCCTTGGCGTGTCTACTCTATGCCAACAGGCTCGCCTGATTGGAACAAAACCCCACTCACCACGCCTGTTTGGCACCGTGCAGGCAGCACATCTCGGTGCCTCGTGAGATATGTGCGTGAAGAGAGGGGCTGTTTTCAGGCTGTGCAACCCCCACATGAAACGCTCCCTCCCCACTGGGGCTGTGCACAAGCCAGTGAATGTCGGATCGTGAAATTGAGCGTATCTCGGAGCAGCAAAGGATCTCAGAGAAGATCTTACCCGACATTTTCCACAATGTGTTTCACAAAAGACGTTGCCCTGGGAGAGGCTCTATGGGGAAAACATGGTCTGATACCCAAGAAATTAAAGAAACACTGCATATTTAGGTCTTTCTAGAAGATTCACAATGCACATTATTGTATGTTCTGAGACGTCTTATTGGAAAGAGACTTCAGTAAACACAGATCTGACCACCACGGTATTTTGTCTCCTTGCACGGTGTTCATTAACATTCCATAGAAAACACACAGGGAAATGAATATTTTAGTACCGAACCCTCATTTTTACATCTGAAGAAACTTAGGTCAGGAGTGATATAGTGACTTCTTCCAGGATGAATATACTGACAAGAGTTCTCAACCAGAACTTGGGTTCTCTGGCTCCCAAGTCTACGTTCTTTGCTCTGGAGGACTGTCACGATCGCATTCTTGACGTTTCTACTTCATCTCAGCGCGCCCACGTGAACACTTCAGGCTTACACTGCTCAGCTCTGGCTACAGGGTAGTCTCGGACAAATGAGCATTGCTTAGCTAGTCTACCAACATCAGGGAGGGATCATGTTGTAAAAAAGTCAGAAAAATATCAGACTGTGGAGAGATGTTCTGCCAAGTCTGAAATCAGCCAAAACTAAAAAGTTGCCCACAATACATTTCATTTTGTGGCTATCCAATCACAGGGGTTTCCCCCCCTTTCATACAAAATTCCTAACAAGACCTTGCTTGACCTGTTCCCTTTAGGACCCTAAGTGTACTCAACTTACTCAGACACATGTCAATATCCCCTACGTCCACTGAACTACGCAAGACGGGCAAGATAACTTCTGAGCCTGAGAGCAGGAGGACTAGTTGCCTGACAAAGAGAATTCTCTACTAGAAATGCCTCCTTGGAGACCCCTGGGCTGTCAGCCAGCTGATCTTCCCTGGCCACACTGTGAACGGAGCTTGAGTCAATTCCAACTCCCTGAGTGATTAGAGAGGCAGCAGGCAGGCACCATGGATGCTCAAGGTCTCCATGATGATAACTCACTGAGCCTGTGCTCATGGCTAACCTGGGTGCTGCCGGAAATGTAGGTGGGCTTCCTGTTGTGGAGAGAAGAGGGCAGGTGCAACACGGGAGGAGAGGGTGAAAGGCTCGCCATCCCAGAATCCCTTTCCTCTTCAGACGTCTAATGTGTTTCCTACCACCCAGATGGTTTTCCTTGTTTCTTTCCAGGCAGTGGGTCTGACTTCATGGGCATGTACCCATGATTCTTTGTATATCAGGGCATCCAGGATCTCAGCATGAAACCACTCAACACAGAAAGTGAACAGCGTTACTTAGTGGTTAGCAGTCAAAAAAGATGTACTCCTTTTCAAGGAAAGTTATTTAAAAATTAAAAATGGCCAGAAAATTGCAAATGCTCTGAACACTGAATTTTCGGAAGCCTGCAACACCCAATCAGGCAGGTGGGTATTTACCAGGATCGGGATCCAGTCTTTAAAATGAAGGCTGGCTTTCTAGTTACAAGTTGTTACCCCAAACTCCTCCCCTACCTCCTGCAGCCCAGTAATCTAATGATACGTGCTGAAGATATGCAAGTCGAATAATACCCCAATGATGTCCACTAAATTGGAGAAGAGTTTCAGATGAGACTGGCCCCTTATTTTCTAACCTGAATTTTCTAAATACATGAGAAATTTAGATATTAAATGTATTTCTCATTCCTAGGAACCAGAATTCTAATGAGTCCTTTCTAGAATATTAGGGGTACACTATCAATTTTTATCAAAATAAGAAACTCAATTTTTTCTCATGTAAGAGTGCATGTATACACACACACACACACACACACACACACACACACACACACATCTGCACTATTTATTTCATATAGAGATTCAATAAAATAGTAATTCTCGGCAACCATTCAGAAGGTTTCACCTTTGTTCCCATGGCACATTTCCTGGTAGAAGTATGTTATCCTCGACCTTGACCCTGCCCATGTTGCCCTTCTCGGCACCCCCATTTCTGGGAAGGTCCAGCCAGCTCGACTTGTGTGGCATGGGAGAGACCAACATTCTTCAGTAGAGTAAGTTGTGCAACTGAACATCAGTGATAACTGTGGTTTGAACTAAATTGAAGAGTAGCCAACAATTAAACGGACCACATTTCAGTGCCCTCTTGGCCTGACTTGAACCTGTTTAACATGTCTGTGACTGTTCAACTTTCTGCCTTATAGAATGAAAATTTAAAATTTCTACACTAATAAGCAGGGAAGACCCGGCAAAAACAAAACTCTCCTAGAAAAAAATTCAAGGAGTTATTATTTACTGACAATAACTCGTTTATGTTAACTAGATTTTGATGCAAATGTGTCTGAAAGGTGCTTTAGGTCTTCTAGAGGAAAAGCTCTGTATAAACATTATATGTTAAGATGGGGTCAAATATTCGTAAAATTACATTTCAATTCACTAGAGCAACAGAATACAAACACAAAAACACATCTGGAAAAGGAGATGAAAAAGAAGACCTGGGTGGTCACTTTCCCAACCTATATTCTCCCTCATAAATCAGTTTGCTTCTATACAAAAATAATATATCATCTCTCACATCTTGGAAGCTGCTAGAATCATTTCAGGGGAAAGTGGCCTAATGCCTAAATCATCTCCAATCAGCCCTAGAGCTTCCTGAAACTGCCAATGAATGACACCTGATTTGCTCCCTTGCACAATTTGGGCTGCTTTTCAGCTTCAGACCCACTTGTTGGTGTAGCCTTTCGATGACCACAGTCCTCGATTGTTTTTCCAGAACATTCTATCATCTCTCCCTTACGTGTGTCTTTTGAATCTGGTCTCTGCTATTATCTGTTGGATATTTTGTTGGAACTCTTAGAAAAATCCTCCTGGGAAGGTGTCTGCTCTGTTCACTCTCCTATTTGTGCCTTAGAGGTCAATACAAATAGGTTAGTTGGGTTAAGAACAGAACAGAACATTTTATCTTTGAGTTGCATAGACCACAATCAAAACCTCATTGGTGATACACAATCATATAGTGTTTTGTTTACCTTGTCACAAGATGAAACACACTAAAAAACATCTGTATTGTTGGCTTCATTCGCTAGTGGTGACAATGGTGGTGGAGTGGAAAAGGGGGTGAGGAAATTGAAATTCTTGCCCTTCCACCAAAAAAGAGATTTTTTTAAAGAGTACCAACTGAATTTATGGTTAAAAATGTATAAATCTAGGGGGCCTTAACGATTATGTTTGTTTTTCGAAAAGAGAGCGAGACCTGATAACCACCCATAAGGAACAATGACCTCTGACCCTCTCCGAACGTATCAGATCCTGCCTAGGTATTTCCCACTTTGGGAATTGCGTTTGCGGTGCTGAGGCGATGCTGATGGAACAACTGTTTCAGAGTCTTCCCTTGCTCCATGCAGTGCTGGCGAAGGCACAGGATTGTGTGCACCTGTGTTGCTTGGCCATTTTCTTGGCGTCCCTTGGGAGAAATCAGATGCTTGCTTTGATGCGATGTGTATGCAGAAGGCACAGGGAAAACCATTATTACCATGGGAATGCACTGCATTTAGGAAGAGCACAAATAAAAACAATGTTGAGTTTCTGGCATGCTCACTGAGTGTGTGTGTGTGTGTGTGTGTGTGTGTGTGTGTATTTGTGTGTGTGTGGACACCCACAAGCCCCGAACACATAGGGAGGAATCAACTGGGCCTTTCAGATGTCAACGCTCTTGGCTTTTAATATAAAGAGGATGTTGTGTCTTCCATTTTGGACACACATGAAAAATGTTCTTCCATCACTTTCTGTTTTTATCATTAAATGTGGGAATATTCCTCAAAGCACTGCAATGCTATTCTTCATGTGTGGTCGGAAACATTTATCACTTTTTCCTATAGAAGTCAGGACATTCTATATTTAGCCTTGTGTGGTAGCAGTTAATACAGTGATTCTGAGATCTGATCATTACTAGTAGGTTTATTCCATTAAAACCTAATAATCCTGGTATTTAATTTTCCCGTGCTTAGGAACCGTTCATTTGAAATTTGGTCTTTGTACATTTTTTTAAAAAGGGCATGGTTAAAAAAGTAAACAGGCAATGAATATACTCTGTATTTCACCGTTAATTAAATTGTACAGAGAAGGTTCAAGAAAAAGCAAGAAACATGGGAATAATGGAGGAAACTTAAAAAAGGAAACTCACGAGGCTGGTGTAGCTCAATGGTTGAGCATCGACCTATGAACCAGGAAGTCATGGTTCAATTCTGGGTCAGGGCACATGCCCTGGTTGCGGGCTCAATCCCCTGTGGGAGGCATGCAGGAGGCAGTCCATCAATGATTCTCTCCCATCATTGATGTTTCTATCTCTCCCTCTCCCTTCCTCTCTGAAATCAATAAAAAATATTTTTTTAAAATGGTATAGGAGTCTTGCCATAATAATCAGTAAGGATGTCAAATAGTCTCTTGGATATAAAAGTCTGGAGACTTCTCTCAAATAAACTTGAAAAAAAATGAACAAATGTCCATTGAGTCCACCACTTCTACTGATCTAATAACCTAGGCATTTCAGAGCGTACCAAGTTGTATACTTCTTTCTCATGACCCATAAGAGCCATGTAATGTAACAGAAAAAAGGAGATATAGACATCTGAAAAAGTTGTAAAACAACAACAACAAAACAATGGGGGGGGTGATGTCACCGAGCAGCAAATAATTACCAAAGAAACGATGTAGACAGGGGAGGGAAATTCATCACGTGCATAATGATATAGGGAGATTTCCTAAACAGGGAGGAATTGTATGTGTTCCTGAAGAATATATGAAGTGTCTAAGGGAAGAAATGATGGAAAACAATTTTTTAGGCAAAAGGAAGTACATCAATAAAATGAATGATTTTCACTATTTAACATAATTGCTTCTTTAACAAATTAATATGGCATTAGTCAAAGTGATGTTTATTTGGCTTAATGCACTTTTTCCCCTTCCAAATAGGCTTATGCATACAGGTGCAGCCTCAACCGCTGACCCAAGCTGGGGTCATTCACGCTTCGAGTTCGAGTCAATGACTCACTGTCCTTGGTCTCAGTTCCCTGCTTTATACACCTAGAAGGATGAGATGCCAGGGCTTCCAGGCAACCGGCAATGAATGGTCAGTGGATGAAGGAGAACTTCCACATATTCTTTATATACATTGATCTATACGATGGTGTGAGGATCAGGAGAAAGCTTGAGCAACTAGCAGCAGAAAGAGTCAATGAACAGGGTGCAAGGGACAATCTGTCTTTCCAGAGACTAAAAGGATGTGTTTTAATTGTTCTGTCTACACTGAGGTTCAGACTCTCAGATCTAGCAATCGAGTATGGTAGATTGAGCCAGGCCTGAAGAGGAGCATCATGGTCCACTCGCCTTCTAGAGACTGCCCTTGGCTGCGTGTGAAATAGATGGATGCTGATCATAATGATGTGAATCAGTTGCACGTAGTAGCTTTCATGCTCCCTTTCCAAAGACGTTATAAGCATTAATTAATTAAGCCCTCCAGCAGCTGGTAAGGTAGCTATTACTTGTATTGTGCAAATAATTACCCAAAGCAAAGAAAGGTTAAGTAGGCAGCCTGGAGTAATACAGGAAATCAAAGCGAGGGAAACAGAGACTGGATTCCAGCCACAAAATTGGCCCGTTGATGTTGTTTCCATGAGAAAGGAAGCAAACAATTTGTAGAGCACATGATGGATTATGGGGGAAAGAGTCGAGATCTCAGGTCCTGGGGTTCCCAGGGGCTGTCTCTGAATTTCTCAGAAAGTCAGGAACCCAATACCAGTGTGAACTTGAAACACCGATGCCCCTAAACATTGAGGATATTGCCTCTCTGCCCTGCTAGCTTCTGCCCAGGCGCCTGGCTCCTTACCAGAATACAGGCAAGTGACAAGTAGAAGTGGTGTTATTTATTTCTATTCCTCAACATCTAACACAGTGCCCGGCATATCATGGATATAACATAATAAACAGGTTTTGAATAAATAAAAGCATACGTAAAATATTGGTTTTGTAAACTTAGCCTGGGGTACAAAAAGCAAGGTAAATAAAATAATTCCAAACAGCAATGGCATAGAAAGGAAAGGGACCCTGATGGTAGAAAGCTGAGGCCTTACACTGATAGTGAACACGGAGCCTGACATGGCCTGAATTTTCTCTGACCATTGGTCCTCTCTTTCATCTTTGGTTTACTCATCTACAAAGTAATAATAACAGCCTCAGAGAGTACATGCAGGTCACCTATCTCAAGACCACACAAAGTGCACAATAGATATTCATGGTCTTTCTTCCTTTTTAAAGTTAATTTGAGGGAGAGAGGAAAGGAGAGGGAGAGAGAAAGAGAGAAACATCAGTCAGTATGTGCCCTGACCAGGAATTGAACCAGTGACCTTTCAGTGCACAGGATGCTTCAACCAACTGAGTCATACCGGCCAGGGCTCTTTCCTCCTTTTGAAAGCAAAAATATCACTCAACCATCACAGCTGTGAAGGTTAAGAAGTAACCTTCTTGCCTCTAGGTAGAAAAAGCTATTCTCACATGGAAAACCCGAAATCAGCAAGGCAAAAGGAAGGAAATGTTCAAATACTGCCCTTCCTAATTCTATTTGAGACAGTAAAGACTAAAGCAGAACTGGAATTCCACTTAAATGGCACTAGATGAACTCCAGATAAATGGGGTAGACCCAGTGTGGTGGGTATCTGCCTTTGTCCTGACCCCAATTCTCTGTTTCTATTGGGTTCATGCTATCATAGATGGAGACCCCCCAAAAAAGCTAGTTTCTCCTTGTCATATAAAAATAGTTACTAAATCATGGATCCCCCATGCTCTGAATGGATATACACATATTCTTTCGAAACCATATTTAGTGATTAATATTCAGGAACTGGGAGAGAGGCAAACTAGAATTTCCTTTGCCCTTCCAACCCTGTCGATGTCTGAAATGAATTTCAATGTGATCCACTTTCATCTTTTCTTGGAAAGTATGAATTAAAAAAAAAAAAGAAATTCCGCTTTCACATTTTCCTAACACTATACGCCACGTAGCTAAGTGCCCTCCAGGCTCCTAATAGAAGAAAGTGCTCATTACTTTTTGTTTGTGACAATCAGGGTGGGGAAAATGTTTTGGCTCTTCTTAGGGAGCAAGGCTTCTGGAAAAACGCTAGCGAGTGTTTTGAGTGATTATGATCACACACACATGAAATTAACTATTCTTAGAAATACATCATGGTGCTTTTTTTTTTTTTCCACCGAAGGGTAAATAAGAAACAGATTTCTCATTTTTTACACTCTTCAGATTTATGGGGGACATTTTATAAGTCACAATACAGTGAGCTTCCCCACGTGCCTCGTGTTGGACACCTGCCACCACTCAGCTCTGTAAAAGCACCATCTCTCCTTTGAATTCAGAGAACAGCTCGCGGCCTGTGAGAACATCTGGGGCTCCACGTTTTGGAAGGGAACAGTTCAAGTCCCTTCAGAAAGGCTCTTTCTGCGGTGGGACGAGGAGTGTGCACACAGTTAGAAAGGACTCTGCAGCGTCCACTGGCCAGAGGGACTGGCGTGGAGCTTCAGCTCCTGGTAAGACCAACATGAGCCTAAAACATCTGCAAGGGGCCACATGATGTCATCTGGTGAGGCTCTGGGGACAGGGATATGCTTAACATTTCTGCTTGGTTCTCTTTCTATGTAGCTTCTTAGGGGAAATGAGTGTTGGGTAGACTACTGGATGCTGGTGTCCTAAAGTCATGATGAAGAAAGGGGGTGATTGGGAAAGGCAGGAGCTAAGGAGACTTACAGAGGAGCCAGGGAAAATCTGGTTCCATAAATCAAGTGCTGCCTGGTGAGCTTTGACAGTGATTTTTTAAAGCTCTACAGAACATAGAGTAAGTTAGCAGGTGAGTAGGCTTGTCTTACAGTCAGGAGGGAACACAATCTTAGAAACACAGAGTTGGCAGCCATCTGATCTACCAGCAAACAGTCCCCTTAACTACACCTCTGTATCCAGCCAGGGGGCTCTGACTCATCCACTTGCAATAATGGGATCTTGTGTTCTTTGGAGGGTGGAAGACAAAGGACAAGGTGGGTAGAGAAGGGTGTGTGTTCACACACACAAACAGGAGTATATTTATCTTCCGCAAGAATATTTCCTCTCTGACTCACTCAGGATGGGTGCCTGAAGATGAAGAGAGATATAGCTCATTAAACATAATTACCTGAATGATTTTAATTGCAAATCATTAAGGAGAGGTAGCCTTGTATTTTCTTGGAAAATGGAACACTTAAGAAACGCTTTCTCTGATCTTCTGGCTTTATAGATGCATATTACGAGGGCAATTTGGATGGAGTTTTGGAGGCTCTGAGATACATAAAATTAAATTACATTACCAATAAAATGAGATTTCTTTGGCTCACCCTTGTCTTCTCTTTTGAGACCAAAAGGCCTCGGCCAAATATCCCAAGCCTATTATTTCCTCATGTGGCATAAATCATGAAGGCTTCCTCCTAATTTAAACTCTACCACGTGATGAGTCAAATCTGGGCCTTTTGTATCCAACACCGTCCACTATCTTTGGTGTCTCATTGCTTTGTGATTCCAAAGCCACCACATTGTAACGATGCCTCAGCACAACCATCTCAATGCCACTGCTTCTGAGGTCTGACTTGGTGGGTACTGAGTACTATTCCTGTCTCTGGAAGCTAGAAAATGTCAAAATTGAGCTGTGGTAGTCAATTTGTGACCCCACCCCCCATTTTCCCTTACAATACTGCAAAAAGAGGGCTCCCTTACATTTCCAATAACTCATGCAGATTCAAGCGAAAGCAGTTCTTTTCATTTTGTTCAACCTGCATTTTTGGCTAGCACTTCCTCGGGCTTTGTCGAGTAACAAAGAAAATGACATTCACTGTGCTCAGTGCTCACTCAGTCTCCTCTCTGCTGAGGTTTCCTTCTTCTGGAGAAGTCTCCTTCAAGGGACTCCTAGGTTCCTCAAACAAACAGACCCATGGTAGGCTTTCCTGGTATCCAGACAAATCAAGGTGATGGAATCTGGGTTCAAGCCTAGACCCTAACTCCATATATATTAGTTGTAGACTAGAGGCCCGATGCACGAAGATTCATGCAAGAATGGGCCTTCCTTCCCCTGGCTGCCAGCACCACCTTCGCTCTGGCCAGAGCTGCCTTTCTGTCTACCCACACTGCCCAGAGGTACGGAGAGACTGGGGTGGTGCGGAACGCAAGTGCCCTGCCCCACCCCTGGCCGCTCAGTGCCTGCATATGCAAATTAACCCGCCATCTTTGTTGGGTTAATTTGCATACTCACTCCTGATTGGCTGGTAGGCGTCATGAAGGTACGGTCAATTAGCTTGTTACTCTTTTATTAGTTTAGATTGAGGATAGTTTAATCTGTTCTATGTGCAAAATAGAACCAAGCCAAAAAAAAAAAAAAAAAAGGGAGGGGGGAGACTGTAATCTATACTACATATGCAAAATCTAGGTGAACTACAATGAGAGAACTGATCAAGCCAATATTAACAATCATCTAACATTCCAATTTAAAATTTAGCTTTGTTTGTTTTCAGTGACTGTTAGAGTATACATTCTCTGTTAATTCATATTTACTGGTAACATAATGTTTTGTTTCCAGTTGGATAACATACTAATTAATTTACTACTAGTAGATGAGGTAGAAATGTCTAGTTAACTAAATTGACCTGCATTTCTTTCTTTCAAATTGGCTTATGTGAGTCATCAAAGACTGAGTACTTCCAAAAGCTCATGGTATTGTGGTATATTGTCTTCGTTATGTGGCTGGATGTATACATTTCAAGATGTATAGCAAATGTTGGAGTATCTGGCATTTCATCACATAGAAAATGAACACTTCTACTCACGTATAGAGTATGAGCTAAATGAAGTTTAAGATAAGGACACTTTATCCTTCAGTAACTTCTAATTCAGTAACTTCAGATCTTTTAGTAACTTCTGAATCATCAATGAGCAAATCAAGTTTAACTGAGTTTTAGTGTATTTTTTATTGCACTTTGCTTCCAGACAAATCAATTTCAATTTAGAATTGAAATTGACAATTCCTATGACTGGGCATTAATAACATAGGCACCACCCATGAAATACAACAGAGGCTTTTCTGTGACCTCCTTATGGTATCTCAAATGTGTTGTTGAATTGGAGTACACACTGAGTGGCCAGATTATTATGATCTCTGAACGCATAATAATCTGGCCACTCAGTGTGTGTGTGTGTGTGTGTGTTTATATTAGAGGCCCAGTGCATGAATTCGTGCATGGGTGGGGTCCGGCCAGCCTGGCCAGGGGGAGGGGACATGGGCGGTTGGCCAGCCTGCCTGCTGGTCGAACTCCTGGTTGAGGAGTTTTTTGGCTACCACAGCTCAATTTGCATATTAGCCTTTTATTATATAGGATATTCACTGAGTGGCCATATTATTATGCGTTCAGAGATCATAATAATCTGGCCACTCAGTGTAGATATGTTATGAATGACAAAATCGATTCACCTGGTTCTTGTTCACTGCTTAGGAATCTACTTAAGAAATGTAGGCTGACAGTAACAGCAACCAGAGGCCCCTGGACAAGTAGAAAATGAAACTGTTGCCTGCCAAGATGGCTATGATGCAACTTGAGATTGACTTATTTGGAGGTGTCAACGACAGCTCTCCTGATCTTTTCACTTCCTGGGAAGCGCAACAGAAACATGTGTATCCTCTAACCTCCCACTCACCTCCAACCCTCCTAACAAATCAAAATCCTTCCCAGCTTTGTGGAAATCCCAGAAGAGGCTGAGAATTCTGAGAGTCAGTTCCTCTGTGTTCAGCACATTTGAGCCTATGGTAAAAGCCCAACCTTGAGAGCATTATCCGTGTCCATGGTGCTATTCACGGTGAAGTAGGATGGGAGGACCACCCTGGCCTTCATGTGCACCACTGAGCCCTGCCAGAGAGGGCAGAGGGAGAGACACAAGACCCACGCCAACAATGCTACTAAATATGGAAGTCAACAGACTGATGGAATACAGCCCGATGGCTGTTTCTGTAAGTAAAGTTTCATTGGAACACTCCATGCCCATGCTTTGGCTGCAATGGCAGAGTTGATACTCGTGACAGAGACCATATGGTCTGCAAGCCAAAAATATTTATTATGTGGCTAATTACAGACAATGTTCGCTGATGCCTGTTCTAAGCCATCAGCTTGAACCTAGGCATTTATTTATTTTTTTAAAATATATTTCTTTTATTGATTTTAGAAAGGAAAGGCAAGGGAGAGAGAGAGAGAGAGAGAAATATCAATGTTGAGAGAGAATCAACCATCGGCTGCCGTCTACACTCCCTGACTGGGAATCAAACCCTGAACTCCTGGTTCATAGGTCAATGCTCAACCACTGAGCTACACCGGCTGGGCAGACATAGACATTTATTAATTGATTCTTTGTTCATTGATTCATTCACTAGATCTTTGTTGAGAATATACTATTATGCCAGCTACAACGCTGAGTAGTGAGAATTAGGGAATGAAGGAGAGGATGAGAATGCCACCATTGTGATATTTACAGACTAGGGGTTACTCTAAGAGGAGCAATATTTGAAAAATAATTCTGCTCCCCTCTCCCCCGAACCAAGGCTCCCAATAAATAACCCAAACCCCCAAAATGAAGATTTGCTGTGTAACTTTCTATGGAATTTTGTTCTTGGGCAAAATACCTGAGATAAATGACTAGCGCGATGGGTTTTGTTCTTATTTTCCAACATTAAAATACAGAGAGGATCATTGACACTGTTTTTATAATAAAAAAAAATGCTTTGAAAAAAATCTGCAAACTCTTGGTGGGCAGTTAACCACATTTTCCTTTCTTTATTGTTAGAGGAACAACTTAGCCCTTAATCAATGTACTTTTCAAATGTAACTGCTTTTAATGAAACGTGGGGTTACAGAGTTCTCATTCTCCAAATCAAACCAAGCTGAAAAAAGTTTTGGGTCAGTTCACACATGCTTCTCATTCACGTCATGACGTTCTGTTGGGGAAAAGGAAGAACTATTGTTCAGAGAGGGGATTTGGTCACTCATTGCTGCTCAAATGTCCTAAAGTTTACAATATGACCAGCTGAAGGACTATTTAGACTTTGTACCTTGATCCCTGCTCCAGGTATGAAAAGAAAGAATTCTGGAAACACCTGTATCCTTTCTCCTTTATCACAAACATTTAATGATTCCAAAGTGAGTGTGTGGGGAAAGGTATTACAGATTCCTTGGTCTCACCCTCTATAGACTTCTAGTGTTTTCTATTGGCCGAAAGCATACCAGGCCAAAGCAGGTTGTAATAGAAGAAGCATGTCCTCAACACTTGCTCCCCACATTACAACCTTAGTTCAGAAGCTTCTTTCCAAACTCTTCACAAGTGTCAATGCTGCCACCATGACCGCTGGATAATCCTGGAATAACCTGTACTATGATTTATGAAACATCAACACCCATAGATGTATGGCAGGAGGAAGGGCAATGACGAAAAGAATGATTTCAAATGCAAAGGGGTTCTTCCCTTGACAGTAAAAAAAAAATAAATATTTCTTTCACTAATACTTGAACCTATGCCACTTCAAGTGAAATTAGACTCTACAAATTTTGCGATTTAGACAGAGATCTAATGTTAAGTGCATTCATCCTAGACTAATGGTGAGAAGAGCCTAGAAAAAAATCTCCCTAGGATCTAAAAACACTCTTGCACCCTAATCAGAAAATTTCCAAAATATCTAAAAATGCACCATAAAGCAATTATAGGAAGACCCGGAAATTTGGGCCAAAGAGGGAATGGCTCAGTCAGGGTGGTTAACCCCCTTGACTTTTTAAGTTAATGGGAGATGTGGGGTATGGATCCCTCATGTGTTACTGTGTAAATACAAGTTTGCACCATACGAACAAATCAGGACTGGAGCATCCCGGTACCCAGGGCTGCTGCACGAGCAAGGGCAGTCCTGAGCCAGAAGTGCTTTTCGCTTTGAACGTGATACTGCTCAGGGCTGGAGCCACTGCATAAACAGACTGACTTTTGAAAAGAAACACCCCGGTTTTAATTCCATTTGAAGCTAAGTTGAGAGCATAATTCATCTCGCCACAGAATTAAATTTTGTAAAAGATGTTTGTGCTTTAACCATTAGTGTTTTCTGTACAGAACAGAGGCAGCCAAAACGGTGTCAAGTTCAAATACTTTCTTCTGTAGCAAAGAGAGTGAGAGCTGTCAGTTACCCCGGACAAGCAGCAAAGTCTAGGGGGGTTGAAGAGTTTCAGGAGCAACCACATCTGTGGAGGTCACTTCTGCTACTTCCTCTTCTATCCAAATTAAATGCAGAGGCCATGGAGGTCTCGGGGACCATCTCCAATTCCTGTCCAAGGAGCTAGCCCCCAATCAGAAGCAGACATCCACTCATGCCTGCTGACACGCTTCTCAGATGACCCCGCAGGGGAAGTGTTGAAGAATGGAACAAATATTTCAGATGCAGAGTGCTTCTCAAACCCTAAAGCACATCAGGACTGCCTGGGCATCTTGCTGAATAAAGATTCTGATTCAGGCCCTGGCTTAAGTGGCTCAGTTGGTTGAGCATTATCCCATGCACCAAAGGTCACTGGTTCGATTCCCGGTCAAGGCACAGGCCCAGATTGTGGGCTCCATCCCCAGTAGGGGGCATGCATGAGGCAGCCAATCAATCTCTCTCTCTCTCTCTCTCTCTCTTCTCTCTCTCTCTCTCTCTCTCCTCTCCCTTCCTCCCTTCCTTCTTCCCATTCTAAAATCAATGAACATACATATTTTTTTAAAAAAGATTCTGATTCAGGAGATCTGGGCTAGGCCTGGGACTCTACATTTCAAACAAACTCTTGGGCAGTGCTGCTGGTCTTCAGCCCCGACTCTGAGACATAAGGGTCCGGAGTACCAGTTGTGCAGTGTCCTCCTGGAGTGTGATATTGGAAAAGAAAATTCTGAGGCTAAATTCTAGTTCTGGGGGAAAGTGGGACACTATAAGTAAACTCTGCCCTAGTGGTGGTAGTGGCTGCAATAATGCCAATTTTTTTGCCATCCTGAGGCAATCATGATAGAATGTCACCACCCTGCTTTGGGGAACAGGGAGTCCTAGAGTTCATGGTATTCTCCTATTTCCAGAAGAACTTCGAATTCCTGCATACTGATGAGATAATAAGGTGGCTTAATTATGCAGAATTTTTTTGCAGATGGAGGAAGTTCTAATAGAAAGGTCAAGTATGGTAGGTAAGGTCAAGGAGAAAAATCAAGAATGCACTTGAGAGTTTCTGTCTCCTAGAATGTTTCCATGATTGCATTCACCTGCAACTCACCTTTGGTATCAAATGTATGTGAAATCCAAGCAGAAAAGAAACATGACTTATTCTTACTCTTAAAACTCCTGTGTGTAAAAATCAATTGTTTTTGGTTGTAAATGATAGTAAACGATAAATTAGAGAGACACTATTTGCATCTAAAAAAGCATAGTATTAAATTCAGCCAATCTATTTTAGAATGGAATCATTTTGTAAAATTGTATACATATTTTTATGGAGTATATTAATCTGTACAAGTACTGGATTATACATACCTATTAGGGTATTCCTGCAGTAATAATGCTGCTCAAAACTAGGTAGCTAAGTTTTTGGAATGGAGAGAGCAGAAATGGGAGTTAGCAGAACGAGATTTGAGTCCTGCACTTCCATTATCTAATTGCATGGATTTGGACAGGATATTCTATTTGTGTGTGCATGTGACTGTGTATATGTGTGTATGTGCACACTCATTCATGCATGAGAGGAATAAGAATACCCTGTGCCATTGGGTTATAGTGAGAGTAAAATAAGATGATGTGAAAGGCTCTATAAACTGAAAATAACTGTACAAATGTAAGTTTTTATGTTTACAGTAACAGTCTTCTCAAGATGCTGATCCTTATGCTACAGCACAAAATGTAATGATCTGTCTTGCATGAGTTGGAGGTGGAGGTAACATAGTTGTAATGTCAGGATCTGGTGACCACAGGATTATTGGACGTTGGTTCTTAATTTGAAGTGTGTGTGTGTGTGTGTGTGTGTGTGTGTGTGTGTGTGTGTGAAAGAGAGAGACAGAGAGAGGGAGGAGACAGCGTTGCTGAGGGACAGTATTCTTTTGACAAACGTGGAATTAATGACATTATCCAATGCTTGTTAATTAGTAAGATCTAAGGAGTAACAAGATGAAATAAAAGTCAACCACAAGGTTAGGATTATTCAAAGAATCAAGGTAAATAAATCATCAATTGGCATCTTCTTAGGCTAGTAAAACAGAATATACTACTAGAAAGTCAAACAATTAAGGGAGAAAGTTCTAGTGTTTAAACTATTAAATATCTCAAGTTGGCAACCAAATGGAAAACACAAATGTTACACCTCAGATACTGATTTCCAGAATTAATAAAAATGCAGCCAAAATCAATACCATTACATTGAATTAATTGATCCATATATTTTTACAAAGTAATATATCAATAGATATATAGACATTTTACAAAAATAGTTGAAAACTACTTCCCATTTCCATAGCTGCTCTAAGGATCAGAAAGTCGTTTTCTCCACATGGCTTATGAATCCCTAGAAGTATTCTCCCTCAACCACTGACTCATGTAGATTCAGAATAGTACTTGGGTAACCACTTCCAAATAATTTATTACTGCAGATGAAACCAACCATCTGCAAAATTTCAAAGTAGGTTAAGTTAATTGTTAGTTGCCTCAGCGTCTCCTTTCTGAACTCCTTTCTATCATTCCACCCATCCCAGATGTTAAATCTATTTATTCTTCCCCTGGCTATCAGAACAAAATGGAAACTCTACCCAAATGTGTCAAATAGCTGATAGAAATTCAAGTAGTCGTTCTCCCCAAGAGTATTTGGATTTAATAAGAATCAAACCTCAACACCTCGCAAACACGACTTAGGTAGGATCCCACGGTTGTTTTTCTGGTTCGGGGGCAGGGAGGGGGTCAAGGGTGAAATAGCGCTAAAGACCGAGGGCTGATCCGAAAGCAGGGATAAGGCACAGAGGTTTAAGAACCACTCCGTCGCTTGATCCCAAATTCAATCTCTATGGAAGTCCAAATTGTTTACATTTTTGTCACTTTACCGGAAATCCTATCGAGTACAGATACATTTAGGCTAACATGTTTACTTTTCTAAAAAGCCAATATTACAATGAGAGTTACAGCTCATTCACTTAGTATGTGTTGTTATGACCGAATGTTTTCCTCCTTGTACTGATTACTCCAAAAACTTATCATTGCCGAAACCGGTTTGGCTCAGTGGATAGAGCGTCGGCCTGCGGACTCAAGGGTCCCGGGTTCGATTCCGGTCAAGGGCATGTGCCTTGGTTGTGGGCACATCCCCAGTGGGGTGTGTGCAGGAGGCAGCTGATCGATGTTTCTCTCTCATCGATGTTTCTAACTCTCTATCCCTCTCTCTTCCTCTCTGTAAAAAATCAATAAAATATATTAAAAAAAACAAACAAAAAAACTTATCATTAATTTAGGACCGAAAGGTTGGGACCTAAAGATATAGGGTAAGCCTAATGGGGCTGTATGTGAGGCAGTACAATGCATAGCAGATCTCTGAAATTCAGAGGCAATATGGATGCAGACTCCTGGACCTAGGTAGGCCCTCTTAGTGTAAAGGTGTCTCCATGAAGCTAATGTCAGAGCAGTGTTAGGTAGGTGTCAAGGTACAGGGTAGAATCACAGGAAGCATAAGGGGCAGGTGGATACTGGGTTGAAATTCTGTGTGAAACCATATCGTGAAGGACAAGGTCAACTTTGAAGATTAGAAATAGTGGAAAACAGTGTTTGAAACATCCCAACTCTTCTTTGACATTCTATATAAGCTTAGGTAAGTCACTGAACCTTTTTAGAGTCCAACCTTCCTTCCCTGAGAGATGATCGTCAGCTCTCTGCTCGGCGATATTGTAGTGGTTTGGGGAAAGCCATCTCAGTTGTCTGAGCTTTAAAATATGATACTAATGAGTGAGAGACCACATGGTTAGCCACTGGGTGGGCTGTTTAACTTTGTTCTGTTACATGACCACACACTTTATCTTAACCAGGGACTTGGATCTAATAAAATATCAATTTGGTTCAAGTTTATTTCAGAAATGCTCTAGTTTTATTCTGGTTCAGCGGTTTTCAAAAATATAGGGTTGGTTTCTGTTCAGAAGTTCTCACTGGATTTTAAAACAAACGGAAAAGAAATGTTGGCATAACTTCTTTGCAACTGATGCTCTGCTCCGCTCAGGGTTCATTTCATCAGAAGTTCATTCCAACGTTGAGTCGAAGTTGATTTGGTCATTGGAACTGGTTCAGCACTCAGCTTCTAACCTGAAATCTCACAGCTAGACACTGCCAGTCACGACAGGAACCAAGTAGGTGAGAGGGGAAAGATGCAGCGCATTTCTCCAGCCTCCTCTGTTAAGACAAATCCTTCCGAAAGTGGAAAGATTGCATCATGCTGTACCAGCGGAACACGTGAGGGCTTGATCATTAACAGCCCCTTCATTTGTCTCCCACAGTATCTTTACTCTGGCACCATGCGGACGTTCCTCCAGCTCCCTGAGCATAAAAACTGGGGCAGCTTCAGGACTTCCTGGCCCCACTTAGGAAACAAGAAAAAGGTAAAAATGCAATCTCAGTTCAGTAACCAGTTGTGTCTAGTGATAACCCTGTAGTGATCAAAACTTCAAGTTTGATTTAAATCTAAGTGTTTGCCCCATCCCCAGCCAGTCCTGCTGTGGATGGGCGGGCTCCTTATGTACAAGCACATCCCTTGCTCTCTCTCTCCCTGCTCCTCTTCGGCCAGCGTTTGGTCCCTCCAGCAAAGGAGTGGAGAATGTGGGTGGGCCGGGCAGGCCAGATCTCACAGCTGGTACCATGTAAGACACCTGCCCACTCCTAGCACCTGGCAGGTTTTTGAAAGCTAACTTTTGCTCTCATGGAAACTTTTTTGAACTTCAAAGAGCAGGGACCTCTTTTTCTACTTTGGTACATCTCTCTCTCCCAGCATCTTATACATAATACTAGAGGCCTGGTGCACGAATTCATGCATGGCTGTCTTGCCCAGTCCCGATCAGGGCCGGCTGGCTGGCCAGTGGGGAGGGACCATGGGAAGTTGGCAGGCAGCTCCTGCGTTGAGCGTCTATCCCTTGTGGTCAGTGCGCGTCATAGCTACCAGCCAGTTGTCTGGTCGACTAGTTGTAATAGTTGCTTAGGCTTTTATATATATAGATAAGAGGGAAAAGCCACAGAATATTACAAGTAATATGGGGCTAAAGACACACACGCACGCACACACACACACACACACACACATACACACACACATATCTGAATGCATCTATGTATCCAGGGGTAGAGAGACTCACTGAACAAAGGTGATGATCCAACAAAATTTTTGGAGATAATAATCCTTGAGCAGAGTTTAGTTGACAGAGGATGACCAAGGTCATTCCAGGCAGGGAGAACAGCATTTCAATTGTCTGAGAGGTAGAAAGAGATGTAACGGGTATGGGAAGACACCGAAGTGACTTTCTCAATGAGGCTAAGTCAGTCTCTAGCAGAAAATCAGAACAACGTGCGAGGTAAGAGGGCACAATTCATCATGAATAACCAGAAGATTTTAAACCGATTCAAGAGGGAATTGGAAACCTTAGGAATTTGAGAAAGGAAATTCAATGATTAAACTATCGATGGAGACGGCCTAGAGAACGTGGGCGGCGGAGACCAGAGAAGAAGGCATTGCCTGCGAACTGTCTGAAGATCAGGTTTGATAAAAACAGAATAGTCTTGTGAAATCCAGATGGTCTCATATTTTCCAACTCAAAGGAATAAACAATATTTCCCTCTATTTTTTCATTGTTTTAAAATGTCTTCCTGCTCCCCTGTATTCTGATGAATGGACCCTTGCCTACTGATTGGTGAAGGAGTTGATAATTCATTATGTGGTCATGCCATTTTTCAAGCAGTGCATGTAACTCAGATGAATAAAATGTGACTTTATGGCAAAAGGTAGCACTTGAATGGTACGCTTTTTAAAGTCCCCAGGAGAAGTGTTCCCCGATATTCCACAGAAATGAAGAGAGCTTTCCTGCTCCCCTTGGACAATGCACCCCTTCCCTGCTGGTGGAAGAGGCAATCAGCATGGTCACGTGCTTTTCATGAAGCTTCAAAGGACTGCACGGGCCTCTGCTCTCCAATCGTGGTTTGTGTTATTCCATTCGTCCTGTGAGGTCCGGTTTCCATTGTCCAAATGAACAATTGAAGTTCAGGGAGAATAAGTGACTTCCCCATGTCACACAAATAATTGGAAATGCAGGGACTCAAACCCAGATCATCTGACTCTGAGTTGCAGGCTTTTTGTCTCAACACCAAGCAATTGGCATAAACAACGATTCATGTGTTAGTCATTGATCTTATTGTCTGCTCGATTTTATTAAATCATTTACCCCATGTTCTGGGGACAACACATGACCGCACGCACTATTAAGGCAAATTTGTTAATATGGACATGCCATGTTAAGTCACGAGCAGCCTAGCTCAATTACCTTTTCTTTGATTGATTTTTGATAGGGATACAGCGGACTTTTATTTGTGGCTAGCCTCAGGACATGTTGTAAATATTAACATGTCCTATATTAACTGCCTAAAAAGAGCTGTAGTGTTTTAAATTATTGTTTAAAATGAATATATGAATTTATATTAATAGTTTAATTCCAATAGCCACAATTATGACAACCACTAACGCAGCTCCTTCAGGACTTGTGAACTTATGAAAGAAAGACAGCTAGTCAAGGAAACATCTAATAGGTAAGATATAGAAGGAGCCACTAAAATGTTGCTTATGGTCTTAGCAATTCAGAGGAAACCGAGGTAACATAGCATTCTACTAATAAGTGCCACTTATCTGATTTTTCTACTTCTAGGCATGAGAATCTTGATAAGAATTTTAAGTAGAACCCAACCAACAGATGAAATACTATCCGATTATTTACCTGGAGATCTTATAAATATTAAAAACAATTACTGCAAATGAAGAACATATGCATTTTATGGGGCACAGTTGCATACAGTTGTAGTGAGGTCAAAACATTTCACTCACGTTACTCTTCTATGAGCAAAGAAAATTTAATTTCTGTAATTTTCTCTAAATCTAGTCTTTCTTGAGAGCCTGCATTTCATTGTTGATAGGGAAAAAGAAATATTATCCAGTCTCATAAAGATGCTCTATCCACTTATTGAACTTCAGTGTTTGTTAGGCCCCTGAGTTACAAACATTCTATTGGAATCATTAAACAACAATGATAATAACAGTACTGTTAAATGAATGAATGCATGTATGATGGCACCTCAATTTTACTAAGCACTTACTATGTATCAGGTTCTATTCTAAATATTTTCCATACATTGACTTATATAGCCCTATGGAGGTAAATATTAAAATTAACCTCATCCTATATAATAAAGAACTAATATGCTAATTAGACCAGACGGTGGAACAACCTTCCAGAACAACCTTCTGGAATGACCAGTGGGAGGGGTGGAGGGGACCCCGTGGGGCTGCAAGGCAGCCAGGGCTGTGAGGGCTGAGGCAGCCAGGGCTGCGAAGGCCTACTCTTGCACAAATTTCATGCATCCGGCCTCTAGTTTTATTGATAAGGACACAGGAACAGAGAAGCTAGGCAACTCGCTCAAAATCACACAGCTAGTGAGTGGCAGAACTAGAATTTTAACCCCAGCAATTGGGCTCCAAGTTTTCCTCTTCAAAATTGAAAAAGACAAGGCGATCTAAGTTGGGCAAAGTGACCTCTGCAGACCCTCTGTCTAACTACATAGAAAAGCTATCTGACAGGCTTTTTTTTTTTCTTTTCTGAAAAGACCAGAAATCAAGCAATCATTAGCACAGAACCGCCTTATTATCTTCCTATTAATCTGTTTAAGCATAAAACACTGGTTGTCTTGTTGAAATGTCCTGTTTACTTATTTCTCAGTGAATGGGATCCTCTTAGAAGATCTGGTTCTGCAGGAAATTGAGCTGAAATTCCTCAAAGAGAACAGAATCATGTCATCATGATCACATACAGGGATGCCATTATTAGTCATATGAATGAAACATTAAGCTAAGCAAATCTGTTTTATTTTCTTCTCAACAGAAAAATCCCTACATCCCAAAGAGAACTTGACATATGAGAGACTATTGTGGAAGAACAATTAGCATGATTAAAATGCTTCAGCATGCAATCTAAAATCTAACAACTCTACCACAACCTAATAGGAGACATTGAAGCATTTATAATTATGTAATCACCAAGTTTTCGCACAGCAAATAAGTATAATTTTTATGCGCACTATAATTTAACCAGTTTAAATGCGACCTGCTTCTGCATTAAGTATTTATCTTAACCAAAATGATAATGCTGCCCAGGATGGCTGAATATTAACAGGGAACAAAGGAGACAAGCAAATAAATTCACCCAGTCTGCGGTATAAAAAAAGAATGCCATGTCCTGATAGGATGAAAACAAAGAGTAACGTGTCAAATAGCTTTTTCTGAAATGTGACTAAAAATAGGGTTGTGACTTTGGACACCACTCACTAGTACTATTGTATAAAATTTGAATAAACCTCAAGAAGAAATGTATTCATGTTTGAATTAGTTGTTTCAGATTCTTTCATTTTTTTCTATATAGTAGGAAATGTATATTCTACCATATTATAAATATTATAATGACAGTCTTTAACCTATCTTGGTTTGAAGGTAAAGATCTAACTGTTTTATAAAGCTGCCCACCTATCATATAATGGTCAGCATCTACTTAATAAGCATCTATCACGTCTATGGAGTTAGGCATAGGAGTACAGCAGTGACCATGAAATATGACTTATGCTTTAATATGAATTTTGTTATTACACAATACTATGGTCAGGTATATAGATGTGTGCAAGATCTGTTCAATGTGACTCAATGACCATGTGAAGAGATGAAGAGATACTTCTATCTAAAAACACAAGAATAATTTTCACTGAGTTTCATCCAAGCTAAATTTCACTTTAATCAGGATCAATTTTGAGTTTCTACTCGATATGCTCCATAAAAAAGAATTCTGGAAAGATCTGATGAACCATAAAAGAAAATAGATTTTGCAGCATTATGTTTTTAATCAAAGTATAAAATAATTAACTGTACCATGACAGGAAGGGGATGGCCCAGTGTTATCCCAACTGAATACCAGAAACTTCTGGCTTCACCAGTCCTTTGAAACTATACCTTCGCAGGTAGAAGAAGGTATTTCTGGCTAGTGAGAACTGGGCGCAAGCTCTAACTTTGCCTTTGAGATGTGAGATCATGGCTAAGCAGCTCTACCTCTCCGAGCTTAGCTTTCTACTGTATAAGAATAAGGCTATTTATGCATGCATAATAGTTATCAAAGAAGTGAACAAAATAATGTATCTCATATCATAATTATATGATAAACTGGAGGCCCGATGCATGAAGATTCGTGCAAGAATGGGCCTTCCTTCCCCTGGCTGCCGGCACCGCCTTCGCTCCGGCCAGAGCCACCTTTCCACCTTCCTACGCTGCTCAGAGGCCCGGAGTGGCTGGGGCTGTGTGGAATGCCTGCATCGTTGCCATGGCGATAATGCAAGCATCCCGCCCATGGCCACTCAGCACCTGTGTATGCAAATTAACCCTCCATCTTTGTTGGGTTAATTTGCATACTCGCTCCTGATTGGCTGGTGGGCGTCGTGAAGGTACGGTCAATTTTCATATTTCTCTTTTATTAGTGTAGATTATGTGATAATTTATATGATAATCAAATTAGATAATCAGCATGGACAAAGTGGAGTGTTTCCAGGTGTAGGAGTCAGGATGCTAAAGGAACTGTGCATGTCCATCTGTGAGCTAAAGCAACGAAGCTGGGGTGTCGGGCCTGGGAAAACACCTCAAGGAGAGACCAGCAATCGCGTACTAAATGACTGAATGAGCTGACGGATAATCACCTATGAGGAAGTACAGAGCAAGTACCCGGAATTAAAGACACAAGGTCCAGTCCTGGGCTTGCCATTTATCTGTTGTGCCATTTTGTATAAATCACCTAATCTTAGTGAGTCCCAACTTTTCACCTTAAAAAAAAAAAAAAGGGTATGACAATCCCTCTGGGACTTTAAAAGATGAAAGAAGACAATGTCCTTAAAAATATTCTATAAAACATAAAGTTTGTTTAAAATGCTAAACGGAAAATTGCTACCAAGTGAATGATTATTTTCTAAAGGTATACTACTATTAAGACACGCTGCTTCATTTTCACTTGGCATCCATAGACTTCTTTTATGAATCTCTAGAAGGCAGAATTAAGGCCAGCGAGCAGAAACTCTAGGAGAGTTGTTTTTCATATAAAATCATAAGAGAGTTTTCAGAAATGAGAGCAGCCAACAATAGAGTGATGAGGGCCAAGTGGGACAGTGAGCCCCACTGATTGCAGTGTTGAAGAAGTGCTGTACAGAATGGAGATGCACCTGGGCGTCCCTCAGTCTCTTTCAACGCCACAACTCCGGGGTTACCTCCTGGGTGTTGGCTGCTGTGGGCTGGACAGCAGGTTCGAGTTAAGTTGCCAGGGACTCGGATTTATACTGTCTTCCTCATAACAGTCCCTTTTTTACAATAATCCCTCACATCATGACTTGGTTGTTATGCAGCATATAGCCTCGGGGCAGAGGGAAGCTGGCTTACACTGAATCCCAACCGCATCCCAGGCCACCCCAGCACTCTGCTCGGACCGAAGCCACTTTCCATGTGGTCACACACGACGACTGCCCGTGGTGTTTCCACTTACCGATCCGTGGTCTGAACGGTCCCCAAAGACGGAGCCTAATCATTATATTGCTTTGCCACCTCTAGGTGCTGGTGATATTCTGGTGCAGAGATTCTTAAACTTTTTACAGATATTTTTTGGCAGCTGAATGAAAGCTATGGCCGTCTTCCTAGAAAAATCCATGCTCATACATACACACAAAATTTTTCCATATAATTTCAAAATGTATTCATTGACTTTCTTCTGGGGATTAATATGCCACAGTTCTAGAACCACTTGACTTGTGGGGGGGGGGGGGGCTTTGCTTGGAAATGGAGCAGACGACACCGCCACCCAGTCCTCAGACTGTAAAGGAAACCAGGGGCCCGCCAAAATACAACGCGCTGTCTCCAACATAAACTCCCATTTTCAGGGCCATGGTCAAAGTCAGGTTACAAGCAGGCCACTGCTCCTGAAAAAAGAATGGCCACTGAAAAACACGCGAGTTCATTCCCACCGGAGTTATGCTCGCGACGTTAGCCTTTTCTTAAAACAGGTGAGCAAGGAAGTGGGAATAACTGTACCCCCGATTTTGATTTACGGCTTCTAGAATCGACACTCTATACATTTTTCTTCCCGGGATATTGACAACTAGCTGGGCTCAGAAGCAGACCCAACCCCCTTAAACCAGATCCATTTTCACAGCCTCGGTTCACTTTCCCTACTTTGCTTTGATGTTCTACTCACGGGGGGAGCTGGAAGGCTAAATTACAGGTATGCATGTCCACACGTGAGGGGCTACAGACAGGAGGCCTTAATGATCTGCGGGTGCCCAGGTAATTTGGCCTCCTGATCAAAATCAGACATTTATTTAAAAGTTATTTCCAACCCGAGGCCATGTGCTTGCCTTTCACCCTTCCCTCGTCAACGCAGAGCCACAGTTTGCAAAGGATCCTATTTCTTTGATTTTATTTTGTGGTTTCAAAGGTAGGAAAGAATTCCACCTAGTTTGAAATTACAGCTAACTGCAGGTAAAGAATGTTACTGTGTGTGCCTTGGTCCACGAGAGCCAAGGATAATATAGGGAAAATTAAAATGTCTGCACCAATTGTGGCCATTGTGTCTGGGTTCAGGTCTCATTAGGGAGCGAACCTGGTTGATGGATCTCTGTGTGTGGGCTGCGTGTCCCGAAGTGAGGACCTAGTGAATGGGCTGGTACTGCCAGAGGGTGTGGGTGCCGGCACTGGATCTGAGATCAGGTTCAGAAAGTGAATTCTAAACTTAATGAGGTAACTGCCTCCATTTATTCTCAAGTTCTTAAAACTCCACCGAGAAGAAAGGCTTGGGTGGGGCCATGGGCAAGAAGCAGAAGCAGACTAAAGTGGTCCCCTTATGCCTTGTAAACCCATGAGTCTCCCGACCCTGGCGCTGAATCCCAGGCTCTAAGAGGTCTGTGCTTTATAGGAAGCAGGTTGTGACCCATGAATTGATCAAGAAATCAACTTAGTAAGTCACAATCATCCTTTATAAACATATATATACAGCCCGTCCAGGCCAGCGTGACTCAGTTGTTGAGCATTGGTTGACCTATGAACCGAAGGTCATGGTTTGATTCCCAGTCAGGGCACATGCCTGGGTTTTGGGCTCCATCCCCAGTGTGGGGCATGTAGGAGTCAGCCAATCAGTGATTCTCTCTCATCATTGATGATTCTCTCTCTCCCTCTTCCTTCTTCTCTGAAATCAATAAAAATATGTTTTGGGGAAAAAAACATATACAAGTACACATACATGCAAATATAAACAGATTAGAAAAAAATCAGAATGCATCATAGGTAGTCAGAGTAGCACTTTCCCATGAAACTTTTATTTCAATTATGTTTATGCGTGTGCGTGTGTGTGTGTGTGTGTGTGTGTGTGTGTGTGTGTGTGTAAGTGTAAAGGTATTATCATGGAGTGTTTGAAAGCCATCCTTTCAGGTGACCCTGAAACTCAATGAGAAGAGCAGGTGCCTCTTTCTCAGCATCTTATGCCCTTTCTGGTATAAATAGCACAGTCACTCATTCTGCACTCGTGCTGGTTCTTTCTAAGGAAGCTACTCCTGGATTGAGTAAGTTCAAATGACCACCCTTCACCTTCCCCTCCTTTCCCTGAAACTACTTCCATTGATTAAAATCCAGTCTGCACTCCAAAGGCCACAGTCTGCCTGCTCCAACAATCCCTTCCCTCCCTCCCTCCTTCCTTACTTCCTTCCTCTCCTCCATCCTTTCTCTTTTGGAAGATTGGAATGACTTCAGAGTCAGGAAGAGGCAAACTGTGGTTGGAAGAAGAAATTGTAGCAAATGAGCGATTTAGGAGGATACAATACCCCTCCCCTCAACACTCTGTACACACATTCCCATCCTGACCCTGTCACCTCACTCCTTGATTGCTGCCGGAGCTCTCAGCCCGCCCCCTGACTCCAGTCCACACAGTTCGGTTCTGTCCACGTAGGCCAACTTAATGCTTTGAATATATTGTGTCACGTGTGGTTTATCTGGGCTCCCATCACCTCCAGGTCAAATATCAACTCTATAGTATGCCAATCTGGATTCTCCACAATCTTGCTAAACTCACCTCTGGATGCTTCTCAACTTGAAGCCAACTCATCCCTCAGTCTCCTTGTCCAACGTCTCTTCACCCAGTCTTTATTTCTCAACTCACACAAATTTCTCCTTGATGTGAACACACACAAAATGTTCTGTAGCGTTCTCAGGAGTTATTTGACATTTCATGTTAATATATCTGACCTCCTCAAGTTACTCAAAGGCAAGTGAATCAAGGCCAAGGTCTCCCATCATGTTTCTCTTACCTACCAAGATGCTATATGACACTAACAATAGCTAATACTTACAGAGCATTGCCCAAAACTGTGCTAAAAATGTATGATTTAATTTGAATGCCAAACATGCATTATTTTATACCTTCTCTACAGATGAGGAAATGGAGGAAAGAGAAGAGGAAGAGCCATGAGAAAAACCAAGAGCCAAAACCGGTTTGGCTCAGTGGATAGAGCGTCGGCCTGCGGACTCAAGGGTCCCAGGTTTGATTCCGGTCAAGGGCATGTACCTTGGTTGCGGGCACATCCCCAGTAGGGGGTGTGCAAGAGGCAGCTGATCGATGTTTCTCTCTGATCGATGTTTCTAACTCTCTATCCCTCTCTCTTCCTCTCTGTAAAAAATCAATAAAATATATTAAAAAAATAAAATAAAATTTTAAAAAAAGAAAAACCAAGAGCCGTCTGTGCGTTTGGAGAGACCCTGTGTTCTCACCCAGAGCTTACAGAACAGTGGTTTTTAAATATTCTCAAGGTTTGCAGACTCCTTCAAGAATCAGATAAAAGCTATGGAACTTCTTTCCAGAAAAATGCATGTATCTCACGCTAAATGTTTTCATTCATTTTCCTGGGGGCATGGATCTCTGAGGTCCAGCTTTGGGTCTGAAGTATCCATGGACCCAGGCTAGGAATTCCTGTCATAATATTACATGCTATGACATATTCAAATAAATGGTTTGGGCGGTGTCCTCCAGAATCAACACCCATTATCCAAGCAAACTTTTACAATATGACCCTAGAAAATGGTGTAATGTGAATGGGTGATATCTATGTGTGTGCCTTCACATCTTATCTATAACACATGCAAGCCAGTCTTCATTGTTCCAGCCTTTTCCCTAGAATAAAAATGCTGAGTCTTATGAGGTGGATGGAGCAGTTGATTATTATCCCCACTCGGCTGAGGAGGAAGCTCAGTTCAGAGGGGTTATTTGGACTGCCCAAGGTCACACAAGGAACTCAACTCAGTCCTTTGCCTCTTCCCTGGACCTTGTTGAAAAATCAATACACTCAGCCCGGAACCAGAACCACTAAGGGTAGATGATTGAACCAAGGCAAAGCTGAAAGCAAAGAAATTGGAGTTTGATGTCAAAAACCATTAAGCGTAAGTGGTAACAGTGGTGCCTTAACGATTCCAGATGCCTGGCCCCCATACTGTCACCTGCAGGGGATGGCTGTCGGGGTCGGCAGCCCGTACAGGACATCGAAGGGGCCTTTGGAGAATGCAGAATGGCTGTTATGACACCTCTTTGTGGTCAGTCAGTCCATAAATGTCAACGTGCCTCTCCATGTAAACTGGGTTTTGGGGTCAAAAATCACTGCTTTACTCCCTGTTCGAATTCTGGTGTAAAAAGTGTATTTAACCACCAGGAGAAAAAAAAAAATGAATATCAGGGCAGTTTATTTATAGCTCACTCCGGCCTTTCAAAGTCCCTGTTTCCAGAGCCCCTTACATTTTCTGCCCCATGAATTCTTAATGAGTTCCAGTTGAAAGTGCTACAGTACCACATTCAGGCGATTAAAAAAAAAAAAAAGGGGGGGGGGGAGAAAAGGGGGGAAAAAAAAGAAACCCAAAAAGTATGTTTCTCCCAACTACCGGGACTTGTAGCTGATAGAGCCTCCCCCTTCTTTCCTCCCTCTCGGCAAATGTTGGCAAAGAACGCCAGCAGTTGGACAGGCCTGCTGTGCTTTTAAATCCTTTTAATCCTCTTTATAGTAACAGAAACATTTGAGGCTGATCTTTGAAGACTCTGCTGAGCGCTGGGCACCTGCAGCTGCGGGCTCTGTGCTGACAAACACCCCAGCTGAGCCTGACACAGCTGGGCAGGCTCAGGGCCGGCCAGAACCCTCCCCAGTAATGAGGGGTCCCTCTTCCCCTCTGACCTCGCCTTCCCCAGCTTAAACCTCTGCTGGCGAGAGGCGCCCTTGCCCTCTGACCCTCCCCAAATGGCTCAATGAATCACAGGAGGTCTCATAAAAATGATTTCCTGATATGTCAGGAAGGAGAAAAAACGGAGTTGATGCTAGTTTGGAAATGGCTCAGGTCACTAACAAACTCTCCTTCTTTTTATTCAGTTGCTAGAAAAATTGATGATCTAGGATTAAAGCCAAAGTTTTCTCCCAACCATGTAGAAAAAAAGGGACTTTATTCACTCTCCTCTTTCCCTCAAATAATGAAACAAAACCAGGGTTGTCCACAACCTCCCTGCTATTAATTAAAACCTGTTCACACACAATTAGATGTTTGCCTCTCAAGGTAGACATTGTATATGCTCCTTACCATTTAAATCTTAGTTGCTCTACTAGCAGTATCCAAGGGGGGTTAAATGGCCTTATTCCACTGCAAACCAACTTTACATAAAAAAAAACATACTGATCTAATCTAAAGCATATCCATGCGCATTAATATTAATTTGCAAAATGATTCAATGTAATATTTTTAGATGGAAAGACACTCTATTATATGAATATTGATTTGCAAAATGATTCACTATAATACTTTTAGATGACAAAACACTCTTCAGATGAAAAGAAATATGTGCAGATATTTTTAGAGAAATATCAAGTGTATATATGAGAAACTTCTTAACTTTGGGTCTTGTCAGGTTATTCCACTCATTAGTTGAAACCAAAGAGACAGAGGTGTGCCCAGCTGTGGTGGCTCAGTGGTTGAGGACTGACCCATGAGCCAGGGGGTCACGGTTCGATTCCCAGTCAGGGCACATGCCTGGTTGCATGCTCAGTCCCCAGTGAGGGGCCTGCAGGAGACAGCTGATTGATGTTTCTCTCTCATCGCTGTTTCTATCTCTCCCTCCCTCTCTGAAATCAATAAAAATAAATTAAAAAAAAAATAAAAAAAAACAAAACAAAAAGACATACATGATACTAAGTACAGTAGAAGAACCCAAGCATATATAGTGTGTTTCAAGTCACTTGGCGGTGGTGGTGGGGTTATATTCTTAGATTTTTCTTAGCCTAATTATGGTGTTTGGATTCAGTTAATAGCCACTCATCCATTCTGGTCTCTGAGTCCCAATCCAAACCTGAGCATGGACTCCAACTGTCCACTCCATCAACTCTTCAAACCCATCACCAACGTTGCTGCTGCCGGAAATTGATCCTTCATCCCCTCCCCCAGTAAAAAAAAAAAAAAAAAGTCCCCCCTCTGTTTGAATGACTTCCATGTCTCCCACAGACCTCCCTAATCCACCATCTGAACCAACACCTGCTCACTGACACCGGGTGTAGGTCGCAATGTTTTTTTCAAAGTGAGCTGATGGCCATCTTAAAATATGCATTTTGACAAGCAGGGCCAACTGGCCGTCCCCCGGCCTTCAGATCCCCTGCTTCTCTGCTGGCTGGTTAAGCTGTGGCGCCAAGGAAAGAAGCAAAGAGAAGCGGAACAGGGCAAACACAGGCTCTTGCTTTGGTAACCACAATATTGCTATTTTCTGGCGCTGCTGACATAGATGAAATGCAAAGGTTTTGCTTCGAAGATTAAAGCCAAGGTTTTTGTCCCAACCAAGTAGAAAAAGAGAACATTATTCGCTCTCCTCTTTCCCTCAAATAATGAAACAAAACCAGTGTTGTCCACAACCTCTGAGAGCTATAGTCCTTTTCCAATTGCTTCTTTCACCCAACAAAGGGTCAGGTTGGCATTGATACTGAAAGCATTAGGCTATTCTCAAATTCCATTAAAATATTTCTTTTTCAGATAGTGCTGAATCTCAGTATTTTTAGTCTCCTTACCCAGGAGGGGAAAGGGGCCTATTTTATTTTCCTTCATTTTCCCTTCTCATGATCTTCCTAGGGTGAGTAATGTGGTAAATTAAGAAGAATGTGTTTTTTGACAGGAAACTAGAAATCTAAGTTTAGGGAACTCTATATAATGTAACTCTGTGAACTTGAATAAGCGAATGCATGCTTATTCTCAATTTCTGCATCTAAAAAAGTATTACGGGTTAGATTGTATCTAAAGTATTTTCAAGGTTTAAACTTTTGTTACCCTAAAAAATTAAAATTTGATTGAAAAGGGGGGAAAATAATGAATCTGAACACAATAGAGATCACAGATAAAACATATATACACATATTCATACTTTTGTATGTGTATGTATAGTTATACCCTTACCATATTAAAAAAAAAAAATACTTTATGAAGTGGCTTACTTTAATCCCACAAGATAAAATTAAAATTTAGAATAAACTGAAGTGATATAATCTAGATAAGGATAGCCAGGGAGAGGGCATACTCAGACTCACTGAATAAAATAACAGGAGACAATGTCTGGGGGCCAAATGTGAGGCTTGGGATTTGATATATTAATGGCAAGGATAACAGCATAAGTAATGGGACTGGAGCTGGCACGTGCTGGTGGAATGGTCTATCTAAGTCAATCTAGAAGCATCTATTAGATGGACGAAAGGAAAGTACTGTCCTTCTCTGCTTGGAAACCCTTGAACCCAAGCACACAAGTGTTATGGGAAAGAAAACACATCTGGTATGATCAGAGAAAGCATTTACTATAGGAACACGGAGTGAGTTCCTTCTGTCTGTAAGCTGTCCAGTTGGGAGGAGGACATAGAGGACGCTGCCTCCACACAGAGCGAGTGCAGGTAGGAAGCTCAGTAACACCTGGCTGGGGTCCTGCCACCCCATCCTGCTAACACCTGAAAACCTCATTTTTGCTTTGATGGACCTTTCTCCTGTCTTAGGGGAAAAGCAGGAATGGTGCACTCCAGAATGACTTCAGTTTGTAACAACCACTAGCAAGAGTGAGAATTCCCTTTAAAATTATATTCAGACCAAAAGAAAAAAATTAACAGCTTTTCTACTAAAGGTATATCCATATAACATTAAGAAATATACCATCGCCCTAGCTGGTTTGGCTCAGTGGATAGAGCGTCAGCCTGTGGACTGAAGGGTCCTGGGTTCGATTTCAGTTAAGGGGACATGCCCGGGTTGTGGGCTCAATTCTCAGTGGGGGGGGTGCCGGAGGCAGCCGGTCAATGATTCTCTCTCATCATTGATGTTTCTGTCTCTCTCTCTCTCTCTCTCCCTTCCTCTCTGAAATCAATAAAAATGTATTAAAAAAATAAATATACATAAAAAGGCAGAGTTTCTTACTTCCATTTTTGATTTATATTTTGCCTTAAGGAGAATAATCTTCAAATTAAAAAGACATCTACATCACCGTGGTTCAAAGAACCGTGTGAGCAAAAAAACTTCCTCTACCACGTATGTTTCTCTACCACATGCCTGGCTCGTGTGCAGAGAATTGAGAGGGGATATAGCCTGATTCCTGACAGCAGCTGGTCACTCCTTCCTTTCCTCGAAGGAGATCAATCACTCATGCATGCCTGGACCCTGATTTTTTTTATCAGTAGCGTTGCCTATTTATGGAAGATCGTATAGGAAGCAGACATCAAACCTGTGGGTGAGTCAAAATATGGGGAGGAATAGCTAAGGAGCTAGTTATTTCAAGACTGGTGGTGATGGAGGGATACTTGCCTTGGGGTGGTGAACTCACAGTTGATGTATGTAGAATTGTCCACCTGAAACCTATATAATTTTATTAACCAATGTCACCCCAATAATTGTTTCATAAAAAGGAATGTTTTTAAAAAGACTGGATGAAGTTTGAATGATAGGCCCCAATCTAGAATAACAGAATAAAATTCCAAAAAGAAAAAGTCATCCAGATAAGATGTGACATGAGGGAGAGGTGAATTAACAACAATGTCCATGGAGAGGTGAAGGGTTTCTAGTTCACTTCAAGTTCAAGGTGAGTCAAGTGTGCCATAACTGGACAGCACGCTTGACCTCACACAGGGAGACAGCCGAAGGACTAAGGCTGCTTAACCTTAAAAACAATGAGAAGAAATCAAGGGTGAAAGGGGGGTTATACTTATTCCATGTTGCTCCAGAGACAAAAAAAAAAAAACGAAGAAGGAAGGGTAGAAATCAGAGAAAGGCAGATTCTGGCTCAGAGTAAAGAAGAACTTCCTAGTTATTAGAGCTGGACCAATGTGCCCCGTGAGGGTGTGAGCTCCCAGTTCTTGGAGTTGTCTGAGCCGAAGCTGAATGAAATTCTGCAGGGAGAGCATGGAGGGGCTTTTTATGTGGCGTGAGAGAAAGAGGGAGTTTGGACTGAGAACTCCACAGCCTCTTCCAACTCCATTGCTCTACGACTCTGAATTTGTTGCTGATTTTCAATGAAACTGCTAACGGACAGGGAGCACCCAGGAGCAGAAAGAGAAATGCCACAGAGCCCGGAGAGAGCCTCTTAAAGGATGTACGTCTCTGAATTATGGAAACTGGCAATCCTTCTTCAGCATCCTTCAAAATCTCTGCTCAACTGTGAGTGCTTGGAAGGAAATAGAAATATTTGCTACCCCGAACACACCTATGCTCACGACCAAGCAAAGAAAGCCAAGGAGAGAAAAAGACTTGGAAAATCTCCTGAAGGAGACACTTGGACGAGTCAGAGGAAAGGAGAGACGGCAAAAAGGAGTCCACATTGTGCGTGTATCCACCTTTGCTCATCCCTCTTCCCTACTCCCTGTTGTTTTGGATGCGTCTAATTGCTTCTCCTCTGGGTTCAATCAACGGCTGACCACATCTGTGCGATGGGAAGCATACGTCATCCTGGTTTTGGAATATAGGCAAGTATGCACTTAGTTCCGCTGCAAGCCAGAAGGTTGCTCAATGTTGAGGGCCTCCACTGTGGAGCGCCAGCAACCCGGGAACAATGCTATCCGGACGGGAGCGGAGCTGTGCGATGGGGCGGATTAGGTTGTTGTCATTCCACATGCCTGTGGGCCATCTCTGTGACCTTTTCAAGAGGGTGTCATCCCACCCATAGAGCAGAACCTCCCACAAATTATGAAAATACCTTTATCTATGAAACCGCCTCCTTCGAAGGCCTCAAAGTACTTCACCTAATTAACAATGAGCCTTCACAAATTGCCTAGGGAGACGGTAATGACTACTATTATAGTCTCTTGGCATAGGAAGAATCTGGCGGCTGATACATCAAGCATAGATGGAAGAATCTAGAACAGAGAGTAGAAGTCTCCTGAAATACAGTTTAAAACCATGTCATAGACCATTGAGACTTTCCTGAACACAGTTTTATACAAGTGATGGCCCCAAAACAAATCCATTAGAGGCCGTGGGTAATGACATGAAGTCAGGTGGAGAGATTTTGAAATGACAGTAAAATGCCCACTTTATTTGGCCAAGATACCTTTGAAACTTACTACGATATAAGCTTCAAATGCTCTGGCTTCTTAGAAAAAGGACATTTAAAAATTGGTCTGATTATTATCTCTTTGGGTTTATAAGCAGTGACATAAAATTGGCAATGAACCTACCCATCACCAGATTTTGGCTTTAAATACCAAATACACTTAAAAAACAATAAGAAAGGTAGGAGTAATCATCTGCCTTTTATATAACAACATTAATCAATTATAAGATATAACTAATAGAATTCTCCATTTACAATAGTAACACAAAAATAAAATATCCAAGAATAAATAAAACAATAAATATTAAAAACTATGTAATACAAAGTTTTAAAACCATATGGAAAGACGCAAAAATAGACTTGAACTAGTAAGAAACCATATTTGGGTCTTGAGTTTTTTAGAAAATCAACATAAAAAAGATGCCATTATCCTTTAATTAATTTTTAAAGACTGTAAGACTACAATGAAAAATACTAACATTTTTTGCAGTCGACCAAGATCTTTGCAAAATTAGTAAAAAAAAAAAAAAAAAAAGTAATCAAAGAAGAATATTCAAATGCAAGAATGGAGTTCTAGTATATTTTCCTCCAAGAATAGCATGAGTCTTTGTCCTCACAAATACCATACCCTGGCCTCACAAATACCTCACCTGAAAATCATTTTCATGGGCTTTACTTTGAAAGCCCAGGGCAGGAATCTAAGAAAAAAAAACATATTTTAAAAGGGGTTGGGCAAAAGAAGGGGAAACAATAGGCTATTGTATTGATTTGATGTGACTGTGAGCCACCAATGATATGCTCTGAAGTGGGGGCAGACGGTAAATGTAGCTGAATGAACATAGCTGTGAAAGTGAGCCGGAAATGGAAGGCCCAGGGAGAGGAGCCCCATTCGTTTCATCCGATTGGCTGAGTTGCCTACAGAGGCAGTTTGGGGACTGGGTATGGATGTGGAACTTGGAGTTGCCAAAGGGAACATGGGGATAGCTCTGGGATTGTGCTGGAGGAGTTTGTTTCCAAATGGGCCAAAAAAGGAAATGAGAATGTATCGAGGCACATTTCTTCCATAACTTGAAGTCAGCCATGTGCCACAATGAACTACCGTATTTTCCGGTGTATAAGACGACTGGGCATATAGAAGATTTTCCTGGGTTAAAAAGTCATCTTATACGCCGGAAAATATGGTACTGCCCTCTTCCAGCCTATTCTCACTCTACTGTCATGCTTCTTTCTACAAGGGTTGGTGTGTATGTGTATGTGGGGGAGAGAGGGGTATAGAAATTTTCAGTGAGAGAATAATCAAATATTATTATTAACAACTCAATTCACTTTAACAATAAAGAATTGTCAAGTATTTAGACAATTAACAATGAACTCCAATGTATTTAAGTCCAAAACAAAAACGGCTGAAAATTGCATTGGAAATTATTTATGATTTGGAAACACTTTTTCTAAATAAAAATGTAATTGTCCTTTACTCATATATTTTTATAAAAAGTTGGACAGAAATCTTCATCAAAAAGCAGAAATGGTGAAGGTTTATTGAAGCAGAAAACTCTGGCGAGTTGCAGTACATAAGGACTGATTTTAGGCAAATAATTCCATGTGTCTCCATGATGGCTTCATTTACTAGCCATGAGCCAAGGATACTGAAAGAGCAGTCCATATTTTTCCTCTCCATGTTTTGTTCAGCTCTCTGGTGAAAGGATTTTGAACTACTATTGAGCACCGGGCAGGGGGCCAGAGTTCAGGGGTTGGCCAGGAAGGATGGGAACCCTCCTTAGTCCAGGGGCTCCCAGTAACGAGCAAATGAAAACAAAGGAGGATGAGAAAAGGGTGGAGGTTGGCTGTGAGTTGCTGGCTTTCTGAGTTTCTATTTTAGATCCCTCGCACGGAATCATTAGGGCGGATGCCATTTCTACATGATTATGAAGTTCATCAGAAATGGGACTTGCATTTGGTTCTCTTTCCACCTCAGCAAGCCTTACACTGAAGGTTAATGGGAAAAAAAATAAAGATGTCTTAGCCCTTATTGTGAAAACATTATCTAAAGCTGTAGCCTCACACTGCACTTTGCCAGCAAACACAGAGAAATGAGCGTGAAAAAAAAAAAACCTTAGAGAGTTCAAGATCATCCAGGTCTCCTTTGCCAGAAATATTATCATATGAATGTCAATGCTGAAATGTTAAATATCTTCTTTTGCCTTTACTGAAACTACATTCTGCATTCTTTTAAAAATATATATATTTTTATTGATCTCTGAGAGGAAGGGGGAGAGAGATAGTGATAGAAATGTCAATGAGGAGAGAGAATCATTGATTAGCTGCCTCCTGCATGCCCCCTACTGGGGATCAAGACTGCAACCCGGGCATGTGCCCTGACTGGAATCGAACTGTGACCTCCTGGTTCACAGGTTGATGCTCAACCACTGAGAAACACCAGCTGGGGTATATTCTGCAGTCTTATTGCTTGTCTTCTCTGATGTTCCCTCTATTTTCTTGCTGCTTCCAGACCCTAGGCATATACATCCCCACAAAGGGCATTGCTTAGTTCATTATTCCTTAGGTAGCCACTACATCTCAGCTCCAACTTCTAGGTAACTCCCAAACTCACATTCAGACCCTGACTCCTCCTCTGTGATTCAGACTCAGATTTCCAATTAGCTGATATTTCAACGTCTAGGCCCTGTTGACCTAGATGGACCTTGTTCAAAACACCTTAGATCAGTGATTGGCAAACTCATTAGTCAACAGAGCCAAATATCAATAGTATTTGATTGAATACTAATTTGAGTATCAATATCAATGATTGAAATTTGAGAGTCCAATTTTTTAAACTTAAACTTCTTCTAATGCCACTTCTTCAAAATAGACTCGCCCAGGCCGTGGTATTTTGTGGAAGAGCCACACTCAAGGGGCCAAAGAGCCGCATGTGGCTCGCGAGCCGCCGTTTGCCGACCACGGCCTTAGATGAAACATCCAGGTACTGTTCCTTTCATAAAAGGCCTGACTATATAGCTACAGATGTCTTAAATTGGCTTTTATAATCACAACCCAAGTGTCTGTGACCTGTATGCCCCAAAGCCCCAAACATCTGGAATAGGAAAAGGGGAGAAAGGCTGAAAGCCTCATCCCATATAAAGTCCCTCTTGATATTTTCAAGGACTCTAGAAGAGAGAACAGGTGGGATGGAATGGGAGGTTGTATTTCTACTAGTCACCTCGCCTCATCATCTTGTGCTCCAATTTCCTGCTTTGTTTAAATTCTGAGTCTGAAGGGCTGCTTTCTACCTTATGTTGCCCATATGCCAATGACTCCCAGATTTCATCTCTGCTCAGAGCTCTGGGATAAATTTTCTAAATGCGTTTTCAACACTCAACTTGGATATCTGATAAGCGTCTCAAACTTAAAATACACAAAATGGGACTCGTCCCCGGCCCGCCCCCCCCCCCCGCCCCAGCACACCTGTTTCTGTAATTTTTCCCAGCTCTGAAAATGACACTACCATTGACCTAATTCCTTGAGCTGAAAATCCAGGAGTCATCTTTGATTTTTCTCTGTCCCATACACCAAGTAATCTGTCCACCGTATTTTCAAAGTATAAACGGAATCCAACCATTTCTCAACCCCTCCCGTCACATCATAATCTCTCACCTGGACAACAACAATGGTCTCCTATTGTCTATTGTGTGACTATTTGCAAGCTGGCTAGCCTTCTGCATTGTAATCGCTTCACAAAAGTCACCATGATCCTCCAAAACATAAGACAATCTATGTCATTTCTGGATTCAAAACTGACCAGTGGCACCTCTTCCAAATACTTCAGCATAGTTGGCGAGTCCTCTGCGATCTTGCCAACACCCACTTCTCTGTCTTCATCTTGAATCATGTTCTCCATTGTCTCTGAAAGCTCCTGCCTTCATGACCCTCTTCTTCTTCTTCCTTTAACACAACCGGCTCCTTCCATTATAGAGCATTCATCCTTGATGTTAGTCTCTGCAGGGGATGCTCCTTTACCAGTTTTTTATTGCCTGTGATTTAGTTTAGAATTCTTCAACATGACATGACTATTTGTGATTAATTTTAATCCATACTATGAGAGTTGTTGGCAGTTGAATTGCCCTCAATTGGAATGTACACTCCTCACTCATGTTCTATTTCCTTAGTCCTTCATTTCTTTCTTTACAGAATTGATGACAACTCTAAATTATGTGATATACTTGTTTACTTTTGCATTGTTTGCCCTCTTCCCTCACTCCATGGAGGCCCACGAGGGCGAAGTCCCTAGTGCCTGGCGCACAGCAGGCACTCAATATGTTTGTAGATTAAATAAACATGTGGCACTTATTCAACTGTTTTAAACATCACTTTTCTCATTTGTAAAATACAAAGAATAACAAGATTGGAGTATGCCCCTGAATACTTAATATTCTTTCTATTTATCTGTAGAGTAATTCAGCCGTCTTTTCACTTGGCCCATCGTGGCTAAACCCTGAGGGAGCCTCACTGTACATATCAAGTATCCAACTTGACAGCTGTATATGTAAAAAAATTTTTTATACCTTTAAACATTTTCAATCTATGTTTTATATGTAGATAGATAGATAGATAGATAGATAGATAGATATTTATATGGGATTCTCTATGTATGTTACACATGTATGTATTAAAATACTCTACGTTATTTTATATATGCACAACTAAATCAGATATGGTAATGTTGAGATAGCAGCACTGGTATGTCCATAATCAGACTGCTTAGGCCCAGATTAAAATAACAGGTATCTTGCATTATTTTGGCTTTTTGACTATAAAGCTCTGAGTGTCTGCCTCATCCAAATCCCTCTTTTGAGGCGCTCTTGTCATGTAGGTCACCATATAACTGAAGAATTGGTCCAGAGCTGATTGGGCACAAACCAAAGTCAACTACAGAAACTGGCCAGTAGCCTATTAGGTGAGCTAATGTGAGAGCTTGGGAAACTCATTCATTCTCTTGGATTATCAATGGCTGAACCCACAGGATCTCTAGGGAGCATGAACTAATATAGTATCTCTTGGGGATATATTTAAAAAAAGAGAGAGACAGAGAGAGAGAAAGAGTTGAGAAGCAACGGCCAAGTAACTAAGTCATGATAATGGTCAATTTAAAAAGTATGAAGGAGTGACCACAGCTTCTGTTGACCACTAAGGCCACTATCAATTCAGAACGACAGTTGTATTCAGTTTTCTGGGAGGCCTGGCCTTTTCTCTTTCTTCCCAGATGACCTCATAATGAACTCCCATTTGTCAGGGTAAGCAGAGGGCAACATTCTTCTCTGCACCTAAATTAGGCCATAAATGATGGTCTAGTTCATGGCTAATAAATAGAGTCTTTTTATGTTCCAGAGTCCTTTACTATTCAGGGGCACTGACTAATCAAGGTTTCTTACATTTCACTTCCAAGTATATAGCATTGTGACCTCCCAAGTCAACCCAGGACCAAACTAGGACAAGGATTCCCAAAACACCACACACATGACCTAGGGCAGTGGTTGGCAAACTGCGGCTCGCGAGCCACATGCTGCTCTTTGGCCCTTTGAGTGTGGTTCTTCCACAAAATACTACGGCCTGGGCGAGTTTATTTTGAAGAAGTGGCGTTAGAAGAAGTTTAAAAAATTTGGCTCTCAAAAGAAATTTCAATTATTGTACTGTTGATATTTGGCTCTGCTGACTAATGAGTTTGCCGACCACTGACCTAGGGATTATGGACTGCTTACCCCTCTTCTCTTCCCAACACGTACAGACACACAAAAAGTCTTAGCAATTGTATTTGGCTTTCAAAAAAACCCCCCAAAAAACACAACTCTGGTAGCTTATCCCAAACCCCTTTGGTTTGTGGGTATTTATTGGAGGGTCGGGGGACATATTCATCAACTGTGTAATATCTGTATTTTTTTATCTTACTTTTATATTGCTATTTTTACTTTTTTTCTTCTTTCCCTAGACCAGCTAACTGCCCATGGAAATCCCTGATAATTAAGTTTCTTTGTACAAAAATAGAGGTGTCTGCCTTGAAGGCATGGAATGCTTTCCCCTACCTCCCTGAGACAGATACCACACTTCCTACAACTCCAGTTTAATCATTTTACCAATTGGAGAGGGAACACTCCCATTCTTTGAGTAGATCACTTCCTTTCTCTGAACACCATTTCTCCTTTGCAATTAATGATTCAGGAAATCATTTTTCATGGCTACAGTTACTTATTATTTCCTATGACTGAGTGGCATATCCCGAGATAGCACATCATTAGGAATCAGAGAGTAACCTTCACCGAAGCTAAGGTCACATTCTTCAGTTTCAGACAGGGCTCCTGGTTACGAAAGCAGTCTGATTCACTGTGGGGATGGGATGGGATCCACCCTGACTCTACACTGGAAAAAACTGTTACCAGCTGGTCCTCTACATGTGATAACAATGCTGACGATGACAATAACAGTGGTTCCACAGCTGCATAGAGATGCTTTATCTTTCATTCCAAACCCCTTCCCCACCCCAGACTGGATGGTAAAGCAGGAACATCTTTTAAGACCGATGTTCATTAGTAAATGAATATCTAGTAATAGATGCCACAGAAGGAGGAATGTAGGACCATGTTGTGAGACCACATCATTACTTTGGATACTTTCAGCACCTCTAAAATTTTTTGTGTGTTTTTTCAATTATTAATACCTTCTTCTAATCCTTAAGTCAGGGCCTTTCGGGATATTAGCACATGTAGCCAACATCCTGGGGTAGTTAGAAGAAACCCCATTTTGCAGGTGAGAAAACAGAGACCGATATCAATTAAACAGCTCGCTTGAAGTCACCCAGATAATTGAGAGACAGAGGTGTTTTTGCAAACCCAGGTCTGGTTCCCCTGATTCTAAAGTCCAACCTCTTAAACGCTGGTTCATGGGTCGATGCTCAACTCACTGAGCCACACCGACCAGGCAAGGGCAAGGCCATTTTCTTTCAGAGCCAGAGGCCTGGTCCGGCTGCCCTGCTGCAAGAGCGGGAGTCATGGCTCAGAGGCGACAAGCACAGGGCTTTGGCATCCAGCTCCTACAGCTGCCAGAGAGCATTAAACAAAGTGACTGAAAGCAAAGGAAAGGCAACAACAAAAATGCCAGCGGCAGCAGCAGCAGCAGCAAGAGGCAGGGCCCAATTACTACTGGTTGAAGTGTGAGGAAAATTAAAGCTGGTGATGGTTCAAGGTTATGTTGAAATTCCAAAGCAGTGGGCTTGCATAACCATGAAACATGGAAATTAAAGTATTACTGATGTTCACACTGTTTATTTCAGGACCTCGCTTTCCGTCCTACTTTGTCTCAACAAGCCTCAGTCCAGTCACACGCTAACCACCACAGAGAAAGGGGAAAAAATGGAGATGGCATGTGTGTGTGTATTTAAAAAATATACATAAATTAAGAATAGGAAAAATATCTGGCAATGCCCATTCATATTATGTGAAAATGAAGCAAACGGCCATCATTAGCAGATCCTAACAACTTTAAAATATTTTTCTTTTTTTAAATATATTTTATTGATTTTTTACAGAGAGGAAGGGAGAGGGATAGAGAGTTAGAAACATCGATTAGAGAGAAACATCGATCAGCTGCCTCCTGCACACTCCCTACTGAGTATGTGCCCACAAGCAAGGTACATGCCCTTGACCGGAATCAGGCCAATGCTCTATCCACTGAGCCAAACCGGTTAGGGCTTTAAAACATTTTTCAGGCAATGGGTTTCTGAATTCATCTGCCAAAGCAGTGATAACTTCTGAACCGTCCACAATAACAATGAATATATTTATGGAGCATTTCTTATGTCCCAGACAGACACAGAAACAGTGAGTCCTCATAATAACCTTACAAAGAAAGCATAATTATCACCATTTGGAAGTGGAGGGCAAGGAACTTACCAAACTGGAATAACTGGGCCCAGAAACAAAGGTACAAAGAAGAACAAACAAGATTTGAACCCCGGCCTGGCCCTCTGACGGGAAAGCCAGAGCTCTAAATCACATGTAATTTCTCCCCATGTATTGCTGCCCTCTAGCTAATGCTACCCACCCCGCCTTGTCCAGCCCTTCCCTCCCCTTAGCACTCCTTACAGTTCCATAAATGCTACATATGTCTTGATGACTAACTGCCCAGCTTTATTTTTCTCAGATTAAAGACTTTAAGTTATCAAAGCAGAAGAAGAAGCAACCGCAGCTCACCCTCCCGCAAATCTGATGAGAATGCCCACCCCAGTATGTTTGCATTGAAGCCAGCAATGTTTGTTTCCCTTTTCAGAGCAGAGTGACCCCACAAACTCTCAACTAAGGCTCCTGTTCACAGTGCTTACTTGTCAATTGTAGATGGCAAACAAAACATCTTATATCTGCGTACTGAAATTTGATTTCATTGGGTTCCCTTAACCCAAAGGACAGGACAAAAATGACTGTCCCTCTCCATCACAGACAACGTGGGGAGGGTCTGAGAGTGTGACAAAGGGTAGATACTTTTTTTATGCCTCTTCCTTCCAGGATATGGATAAAAGACCATAAAATTAAATCCAGAAAAAAACTGCCCTTAAGTAATATGATCACTTAAAAAAAAAAATCAGGAATTTTGTAAAGATTTGCTAAAATGAAAAATGTAAGTAAGTTCATTGGAAAATTTATACAAATTTCAGAGTTCAGTCTGAATAAACAATATTTGTGGAAATTTTTATACTTTCTGATCAACTGACAAAGATTGTAGAAAAGAGTTTTGTGCCAGAGATAACACTAAATGTTCACCACCTTTGTTTCCTATTCCTCATTCCTGAAAAATGAAAACTGTATTTTTCAACCCCTTGAAGGCAGGTGATGGCATATGCTGAGCTCTGGCAAATAAATTTGAGTTCTAGCAAATAAACTGTACATAGAAGAGGTGCTTTTCAGAAAAGTGGCCCCCTTATAAACTGTGAATGATTATTTTATTCATCATTGATTTTCCTAACATGAGTACCATACCTTTCCTCCCACCAAGTCCCCTGAGAGACCCTAAAATTTTTCCCTCACAATTCAAATTATTCTAGACATTTTATCTCTCCACTTTATACTGTTAAGACTTAAAACTTTTAGCCAATCCAGTTAGTCCTTTGTATAAGCATTTTGTTTTATTACGGAACAGTGCCTGCCTGCTTTCCCTCTCTATAACCTAGGTGTCCTCCTTCCAATAGAAGGAGCCCGGTGAATATAGCCAATGTTATTTCAAACAATCCAGCATCACTAGACTGGCAATGACATATCTTTCACTGATCACTTTTATTCATTTACTAGTAAACGACTCAGCTCCTACCATCCACAAACCCACTGCTTTACTCCTCTCTTCAATAGACGGAGGTAGGGGGCCACCTCTGTTCACATCTTCAAACTGTTGGTGAATAAAACACACCCAATGTCTAGAAAATGACACCACATTGTCCATCCTCACACACTGGCATCATATACTTTAACTTAGAAAGAAATTCTCACAGGCAAGTTGGGGATTTGGTCATCGCCCAGAGTCTCTATGGGTTCAGAGCCTTAATTCTCCATTCTTCACTAGCTTCCTGCCATGTAAGATGGACAGAGACTTTGCTCCCGTTGATCTCCTCTCTCTCCTTCCATTCTTCCATTTTCTCCATGTCCTTTCTGGTTCTCAGCCCTGTGGTCCCCCTTTCTCTGGTTGGTTGTCAGTTCTGCTCCCCGTGGCTCCCTACTGGTTATTACAGTGGAAGAGAAAAGAAAGCGATTCTGCCCTCGGAGTGTGGGACCAGTGAGACAGTTCTTTCCCGCTGTCTAGGCCAGTGGTCGGCAAACTCATTAGTCAACAGAGCCAAATACCAACAGTGCAATGACTGACATTTCTTTGGAGAGCCACATTTTTTAAACTTAAACTTCTTCTAACGCCACTTCTTCAAAATAGACACGCCCAGGCCGTGGTATTTTGTGGAAGAGCCACACTCAAGGGGCCAAAGAGCCGCATGTGGCTTGCGAGCCGTGGTTGGCCGACCACTGGCCTAGGCTCATTATTCCGCTGGCTTTGTGCAGGAGTCTGCACCCTGCTCATGGTCTCGCGTGGGGTGTGTTCCAAGCTGATGGAAGAGAGGAGAATAAGCCCAAACCAAAAGCACTGTGACTCCTATCCCCAGGGAAGGCACAAGGTACAGCTGAACAATGATGAATGCAGACTCAGCTTAGTGGGAAGCCAGGCGTATATACAAATAATCCTATATAATAAAAGCCTAATATGCAAATCAACTGAACAGTGGACCAAATGGCCGAAAAACCGATTGTTGTGAGGTGCACTGACCACCAGGGGGAAGATGCTCAATGTAGGAGCTGCCCCAGCCCACAGACCCCAGGCCGGCCAAGGCAGGTGCCAGCGGGGGCCCCCAAATCGCCCTGCCAGTCACCCTGCAAAGGGAGGCAACTGGCGGTGGAGGTGGGGGGTGGGGCCGGCAAGCAGGCAGTGCCAGGCCAGCCAAGGCGGGTGCCAGTGGGGGTATCTCCCCACAGATCAGCTCTGATCAGCGGCCAGACCTAGGGACCCTACCCATGCACGAATTTCGTGCACTGGGCCTCTAGTTTTAACATGATTTGGAATTGATCACGGCAGCAATATTTACACCATAATCAATTCAAGTACCTGGTAAGAAGTAGCTCTGCTACTCTGCCTTGAGGGTTTCGAGCAAGTTTTTAACACAAGGCTATGACATTTGGATTGAATCTCACCTGTAGCCCTCAGCATAAGCCATTTTTATTTCTGCCTGGAGCATCCCTGCCCCAACTCTCTCACTGCATGACTGACAACTATGCAGGTGTTAACCTAAGTGATTACTAATTACAGAAATCTTCATGTTCACGCCTTCTGTGATGATAAACTCTACATTCACTATCATAGCACCCTCATTTATTTGCCTGTTTTCCCATCTTGAATGTAAACTCCATGAGGACAGGAATCTGAGTCTTATTCAGTATAATATTCCTGGGACTCGTCTCATGTCTACTGCATAGCAGCAGTTATTGTCTAAGTAAAGTGTAGCACAGTTACTTGTTTGTAGTCTACCATCTCCATTAGATGGGGAACCTCTAAATGAACCCTGCTGTATTCATTTTGCAATTTCTTTTTTTGTATGGCGATCTCTCCTGCTCTCTCACACGTGGTAGGAGCTAACAAGCTCTTTTTGCGTAAGTGAATAAATACACAGATGGTTACACATTCTCCCTTATATCCACTGCTTTTGTTGGAAGGAAGGTAAAGAAATTCTAGGCTGAAAAAAACTTTTTTTAATTTAAAAAGTGTAAGAAAAAAACTAAGTTGGGTTACTTCAAGTTGAGCAAAATAGTTCTTCCATCTCACAGGAAGAAAAACAAAGAAAACCTCTGGGACCACTTTGTACATCTATTTTGGGACAAAACAGTGACAAGATGAAATATTCAAGAATGTGACCACTAAATAGAAACCCTGTTGAAAAATGTTTTGATTTTTCTCCTTGGGCACATCTTGGTAGGTTAGCAGTTTACAAGGGACCAGAGATGACATTCCCTCCCTGCCAATATTCAGTACATTCCCTTTGCCCCAAATGTGGCAAACATCTTGAATTTATTCCTTGATGTCCCAAATTCAAGATGATTTTGTGAGGTTCTTTGAGTGGCAAGGCTACTAGCATGAAGCTGACTCGGAACCAATAGAAGTATAAACTTTTAAGATTAAGTGCTGTCTGCTTTAAATATATTTCTTTACAGTAATTATTGTAGCAAGTACCCGGTGCAGCACAATTCTTGAACTAGTGGGGTCTGAAGTTATGAGATGAACTAAACTTGATATAGAAAAACAGTCAATATCCACAGTGCAAGCTTTGTAAAGCATTACGGAAGCACGCGAAAAAGCAGAGGTCATTTCAGGATAATGCCAAGGTCTAACGCGACAGGTCTAGAGGAAAGATTGGCCGTTGGAGATAACAGAGTCAGATTAAAAATTCTGTCTACCTTAATCACATGGCCCACTATGGTTGAACACTCACGCTATCCCCATCACCGGGGCAGTTATAATTTATTGTATGTACTGGCTCAGATCTTCACCCACCCAAACTCAGAGTTCCCTGAGAGTCAGGATCAAGTCTTTGAATCCCAACACCTCGCATAGGAACGTAACTGTGGCACGTACTGCAGGTTCAATCAACCTTGTCAAATAATCAATTGGTTGGTTGAACAATTCATTCCAAGTGTTGAACATTACGCAAATGTAAGTAGCTCCATGAGGAGGCTACCTCTGTTCTGTCCACATCTGACTCCAGAGCATCAAAAACATTCAATAAGCTTTCACTGATGGGCAAGTATTGGTCACTCATGTCTGTGTAGGGTACACACGGTCTCTACAGACAAAATTTTATCAACACAGTGAAATGTCCTGCAAGTATCTCAAGGATGCTTAGGGCTGCAGGCAGTACCCCAGGGGCTATTTAATTCACATTCTCACGTCTTGGTTACCGCAGAGCAGGAGCTTTCTTTGTGCCCAGATCCTCCCACTGCTTGTCTGTTTTACCTGTGACAGTGAACTTCAGGAACAAGCAGTGGTACGTATCGCTTCCATGACGAACAGAAGGGTAAGAAATAGAGTTTTTCAGCCTCCAACCAATAAACGAAGCTTACTTATTCGGGATGGAATTTTATTTGCACGTCAAGATCTATCGAGCCAGGATATTAGGGCCATGAGAGAAAAGGAGAAAAAAATAAAATAAATCCCAACCACCACCACACTGGCAACAAATCACATTTTCACAGGTTAGCCGTAAAGCAAGGCATTCTTCCTTCTTGCCTTAAATTTTGGGCACCACCAACGGACAATTTTCTGAAGGACTAGAAGGGAAGAGTGGAGAGGACAATGACAGTATGTGGGTGGGGTGACCATAAACACGGGAGGAGGCTGCGTGCTGCTAGATGCTACTCAGAGGCCTGATATTTCAAGGAGCCCTGCAGCAGGGTCCCCTGCCTGTTTGCTTCCTGGGTCTGTTTCTCTCTTTCCTTTTTATTGAAAGGCATATTTTCCTATCCATTAAGATTTACGGTTTTCTGCCAACTACGTCGCTGGAACAAGTTTCCTCTTTAACTTAACAACGCACCTATTAGACTGTAATGTACCCATAAAAACTTCTCTTCAGATAGTGCTCACAAAATGCATTTCTTTAGGACTCGAGACGGATAGAAATATAGTCTAATGAAATTTGGAACCAAGTAGCTCCCACTTGTTTACTAGGTGAATATGTTGGGCCATCGTCATATCACGAGAAAGTCACATTCAATGAAGTCAACATCTCCAAGTTCTAACAACCACAAGATCTAAGGGTTTTCGAGAACAATAAGACTGTCACAATTTTTTTCTGGCTCATTATATATATCCTCTGTATGGCTTACCCTTTAGCTGGGCTCCAAGAAGTTTTCATCTTCATTTTCCCATCGTTGCCAGACCCATGGACTTCGTGGCATTTGCCATAGCACACTGAAAAAAAAAAAAAGGGGGGGGGGAGATTTAAAAAGAGAGAAAATTTCTTAATCATGCTTTCATAACTTTTAGTGAACAGTTGGTTTAAATTTCCAAATAACTCTTTTCCAAAGGACAGAATCAAAACACATGCAAAAAATAAAAGTCTAAATAAAGCACAATAAATTATTTCACTGCTAAGGGATTAGATTTCAAAGAGAGAAGTACACATAAGGATATGAGAGTGGACTATATTGGATCTCTGGGAATTGCTGTCAGATATTGATGAAAACAGAGAGACTGTAGGAGATCAGATAAAAGAGAGAAATGATTACATTTGGAAGAACAATGTGAAATTCGTGGCCAACAGAGATTTCACATGTAAGCTAATAGCAATCCACGAAAGGAAAAAGTTGGAGCGAGGCCCACATCTTTAACCACATTTACAATCATTCAGCATCTGTAAAAATTTCTACATAGCATTTTTCCTCATTTCAAAATTTGCAAAATACATATTTAATAGGTTTAGCATGTCAGTCGGTAATTTCGTCCACGGGTAGTGAAAAGGGTGTGTGTGTGTGTGTGTGTGTGTGTGTGTGTGTGTGTGTTTTCAAATGAGTTGGGTTTTGCTGCCCTTTCGGCTCTGCCCCCAGCCAGCTGCAATCACAGGCTGGTTCACAGCCCAGAGATGCTGTAAACAACGTGTTCTGTACATTTCAGCATCCACGCTGGTGAGAAGACGCAGCGTCTTCTGCTTTCATCTTCTCTCTCCCAAGATTCACACTCCCTCCATCTGGGCCACAGAGAGTCCATTTTCAACTTGCTTACTGTCCCCCTTCTCTTCCCCATTATCACCAAAGAGCAACTGGTGGCGTAAAGGTTTTCCTCTCTGACAGAGGGGTATTGACCGTTATGTCGTAAATGATCAAAGATTACTCAAACTGAAACAAAACTTGAGGGATAAAAATGGAAAAGCCAGCTGGGACAGTAACTGGGAGATGGAGTCGGGTCAGCCCTCCAGAGGCGGGTGGTCCCGTCTGCTTGGCAATGATGTCATCATCTCGAGATAACCTGAAGTGGTCCCAGCGTGAGCAGCCAGTGGTCTGGTTCATTTCAGCTACATAGATGTGACTTCATTACATGATGCAAGCTTTCCAAATTGCTCCCAGTTGCATTCTGTCCTTTATTCCTACCCCCTAGTTGTCTGCATGTGAATCAAGTGCACAATTAAAAAATATATATATAGTAGATATCAAAGGAATGTTAGAATAGCATCCTGAACCAATTAATTAATAGTATGGACCCTACTCTCATATTTGGGGGTCTGTTACAGCACAGATTTGCTTCAGGAGGGAGCATGGACACCCCAATTATGGGTCATGAGCTCCTCCATTATTGCTGATTGGTTTTGGATTGGAAACTTTTCCTATCTTGGTGGGCAACTGAAAAAGAAATACAAAAAGAAACTTGTTCATGAAAACCTCTCCATGCTACCCCAATTTTACTATAATTTATAAGCCCTACACTGATTGGACATCAAAACTTTGTTCGGTGTTACATAAAGGGGGGGGGTTCGGAAAGCTTTTGCAGCCTGCTCATGTCGTCTGCCATCTCTGACACCTCCATATTTATTCCGTGTGTATGTGACTCTCTAGTCCAGAACATTCAGAACAGAGAAACTATGGATTGCAGTTGAATTACAAAAAGAATGATGCGTCTATGGTGGAACATGGAGTTTAGGAAGGGGGTGTATTTTCTCAATTTGCTTTTTCAGATACGAAGTCTGCCCAGTTCCATTGCAAGTAGAAAATGTAGCTAACAGTCCCGCCGCATTCTTAGAGAATTCATATCTGTTGGGACTTTTCAACAATATCCCTGCGACAGATTCTTGAATTTGCTTCAATCTTGATTACAGTCTACACAATGAACAAAAAGTATTTCTACACAATGGCAAATCCTAGCTGAAAATAACATTGTTTTAGTTTAGGGGGAAACTTTTTTTTTTTTCAATAAAGCCTCCCACTTTGTATTTTGAAAGAAAAAAATATGCTCTGGAGAGAACTGGTGTCTTCTTCATAACAAATTATATTTTCATCTGGGACAATGTAGGTGGCACAATGACGAAGATATGGGCAGAACAGCCTCTTAGTTACATGTCATGCTTGTCTGTGATGGATGGATGTCTAGCTCTTTGGGTGTTTTTCCTTCTCCAAGTCTCTCATCGCATTCTAGTTTCCAGGAATCCAACAGTCTAGCATTGTGGTTGGTGGAAGTCCTCCGAGGGGAGACCCCAATCAATCTCTTAGTAGCTGTGAGCTTGGCAAGTTACTCAGCCTTCCTGAGCCTCAGTTTCCTTATCTATAAAAAGTAGAGACAACAATTCTTCCAAAATTGTTGTGGAATTGAGACAACGTGTAGAAGTGCTTCATTCACTGCCAAAAAATATGGTAATTGCACTATATTTAATATTACATTGGCGAAGTTTTTAGAATAAGAGAATGATTTTCTGGGGCTTTTGGCATTCTGGCTATGAAAAAAACAACACACAGCCTTTTAAAATGAGGAAACCCCTATTCTTCACCCCAGGACAACACCCTCAGCCAACCAGTTTGTAGTTACTGACCTCTTCCTACACCAGGTCAATGGGTTATTACTCTTCTATCAAGTACATTCAACCTGCTCTCTCCTCTGAAACCCACCCACCCCTCAGTGGTCTGAGCACTCCATACCCTCATGGGCAGGGCTTTATTCCAATCTTTCATTTTATTTTCACTCTACCCTTATGACCACTCCTCGAATCCAAGTTTATTATCACAGAACTATTATTGTTGCACATCAAATTCCAAAGAAAAACAGCATCAGGCGATTTCGTTTCACTTGACGTATTATCAAACAATAAAAGACACAGGTCTAATCAAACACGTGTCCTCAGTCTGTGAAGACATGCCCCCAGGTTGACCTGCAAATTTGGTTTCATAGCACCGGCTCCTCTAAGAAAAAGAAACAAAATAAGAACAGAACGTTCCCGCTGATCACCTCTGAAGAACCTTTCTCATGTGGTGGAGATGTGTTCAACTATAAGAGGTTTTTTTTAAATGGGTCTTTTTAGTGGGTTTCTTATTCATAATTTGTCTGGTTTTATTCACTTTAACGATGAGCTAGATGAAAATATTCAGCTTTCAAAGTTCATAGGTATCAGTTTTCTATTCCTACATAAAAAAACTACTCCAAATCTCAGTGACTTAAAGGGGGACCATTTTTTAAAGTATATTTTTATTGATTTTTTTATTTTATTTTATTTTTTTACAGAGAGGAAGGGAGAGGTATAGAGAGTTAGAAACATCGATGAGAGAAATACATCGATCAGCTGCCTCCTGCATACCCCCCACTGGGAATGTGCTCACAACCAAGGTTCATGCCCTTGACTGGAATCGAACCTGGGATCCTTCAGTCTTCAGGCCGACACTCTATTCACTGAGCCAAACTGGTCAGGGCAAGGGGGACCATTTTATTCCTCTTATTTGCTCATTATTTTATAGGTCAATCATGTGGGCTGGGTTCAGCTGGGAAGTTCTGCTGATGTCACCTGGGGGCTTTGTGTACTGATGTGGCCTCACTTGTACCTCTGGAAATGGGTGGTCATAGTCAGCAGGATAGTCTGGGCTGGTGGCAAAGCCCCCAGCGCTCAAGAGTAGAAGCTGCAAAACCTCTAGGAACAGGTTCACGAGCCACCATTTCTGCTGCATCTGTTGGTTAAGGCAAATCATGTGACCAAGCCCAGAGTCATGCATACACAGAGAGGAATTATTGCAGCCAGGTTGAAAATAATCTACCACACCACATAAACCTTTAGGAGTAAATTAAGCCATAAACCTCATCTTCCTGATTTGTTTAGCTGACTTTCTTTTAGTCTATACTTGGTGTCAGGTGCCAGTGATACAAGAGGGATAAATAGGGTGTCCCCCAAAAATGTATACACACACTTTTAATACATTTCATTTTCAAAATTGAGCTATCAGCTATTAAAGTGTGTAGCTATTTTGGGTGGACACCCTATATATGGCTGATGCACTAAAGAATTTCATCTCTGGGTGGTGAGCAGCTCAATGACCCTGTGATGTGGTTACTTGTGATTGGCTGAACTGATGAATCTAGTCAGGTGACCCAGAGATGTGTGCTGCCCATCACAACACAGACTGGACAAGAAAGCTTCTGTGTGTTGTTTACAAACCTAACCTCATTACAACAAGTTCATAGAAACAAGCAAGTCCTGAAATATATATATATATTTTTTTTGCTTAGACCAAGTTAATTATCACACTTAAATGATAGCACTGGTTTTTGATCCCCATTTGAGGCAGATTAGGGTAGTGGTTAAGAGCTTGGCCATGGAAAATCATCATCATCATCATCATCATCATCATCATCATCATCATCTCAATATCCTCACTCTAAAACAGAGGCTATACTATAATCATGCAATTATATTGTGAAATATAGAAAAGAAAATGGACAGTGTCAAAAATCTTAGTTTTCATACATAACAGTGGGGTTTTTTACAACTAAGAAAGAAAAGGAACCTTCTTTATAAAATGTTTGAGTAAAGATCCAACATTTCAATTCACTCAAGTGTCCACAGTTTCTGTTTTGCCCTCTGCCCTTCAAGGAGTTTAGAAAACTAAACAAACATGACTACAAGGAGATTGCAGATGTAGCATACTGGTTTAAATTAGGAATCCACTTTCTTTCCTTGAAACCATTTTTTTTTACCAGACACAACATAAAGTGTGTGTGTGTGTGTGTGTGTGTGTGTGTGTGTTCACTAGGATGGTAGCAAATAACTATAGATTTTCTTTCTTTCTGATAAAAACTCAGCTTTTTGTAATGATTTTTTTTTAGTCCCTCACTCCCCAGGAGGTATTGAGCATGGGATAATGGGAAGAAAGAACACCTACTTGACATACCCTGAATTCATTCCAGCGTGAGGCTCCGTTAATCCGAGTCCAGCACCAACATTCATGATGTCAGAAGGAAAGCCCTCTTTCTGTGTTTTCAGTATAGATGTTGTTCCAGGACCCTTGTATTTAGGGCCAAATTTCCAGTTTTTTTTAAAAAAAAATTAGTTTTCATCTATTGCAAAGTTGTGAGGCAGTACCACTCGAATAAGTAAACATCTCTCTTTACTCAAGGTCACTACCAACCCAGGCCAGAAAATTCCTGTAGCTGACCATGCCTGACCTTAAGTTGTGATTGTTAGATTGGGTGGGTTATGTCATCACTCGAGCATTATTTAAGTATGTTTCTCCTTTTAATTCAATTTCCTGTTTTGTTTTCTCGAAACCATAAATTGTCTCTTAAGAAAGTTTACAAAATGCATATTGTTCTCCCGTGAGACCCACGCTGTTCTTCGGTTGGGCATCGCCTGCCAGATGACTTTTTTTTTTTTTTAAGTTTTCCTTTTACTGGTTTTGCATAATGGTTGCAACAATTCCCAAGTAATGAAAAAAGAATGAAGAATGCATGTCCTTTCCAGCACACAGCCACAATGTTAATGTTCAAACAAAGCAAAATAAAACAAAACAAAAACCCACCCTAATAGTGATCTGGACACCCAGCCAGCCTTCTCTCAGCTCCCTTATTGGAATTCAAGATGTTTCCTATCTTTTCCCCCTCTTACTCAAAATAAACTATTTGTGCTCGAAGAAAATGTGTTGTGGAGGACATATGTGGTAATGTTCTTGGGGTCTAGGCTGGGCCCACGCTCCTCTAACCAACTAGCGTAGAATTCTTGGGAGATAAGACTTAACTTCTCTGAGGCTATGTGGTCTCATTTGGAAACCGGGAGTGATGGAGCTTACTTCATGGGATTGACTTGAAGATAAAAGAGAATTCAGGTGCCAGTGCCTCACAGAGTGTGAGTTGAAGCTAAACACGAATCTGTTGTCTATTCCAGGATGACATCATCATTTTCTGCCCTCGAGGCACAGTGGGTAGACTGAGTGTGGGGAAGGGCACTGAGACGGGCAGTGATGAAAGGCAAGCACGCTGGGGAGACACTGATGGACACAGTATCAGATGCCACCCTGCTAGAAGCCACGAAGGATAATGTATATGTATAACGCTGGGTCTTCATTCATTTTTGTATCTACAGCAGCACAAAATAGGCACTAATTATTGTTGCACAATATTTTATTGTCCACACATGTATTACTGGGCACAGTAACCTATGATAGAAGTCCGTAAACTGTAGTTTGTGGGCCAAATCTGGCGCACTGTCTGTTTTTGTAAGTAAAGTTTTATTGGGACAGAGCCACAGCCATTTATTGACGTATCGTTTATGCCAGGTTTGTGTTACAATGGAGAGTTAAGCATTTACAGGGGAGTCTCCTTATGATCCACAAAGCCAAAAACAGAGTTTCTATTTAGCCCTGGTCCTGAGTAGAAATGTTATCACACTCTGGCCTATGGAATTAAGTTACCTATTCACTCCTGTCTGAACAGAAGGCCTCCTGATGAGCCCCCTAATGCAGGTGCCATGCAACTCTTTGAGGATTATGTTTTCATGCAATTGCTTCATTTTCCCATGGATATTAGTGGCTTACTGCTTTTTAAAAAGAGAACCTGATTTTATTGAAAAAGGGAAAAAAGGTGAAGGGATTAAGAAGTACAAATCAGCAGTTACAAAATAGTCACAGGGATATAAAAGTACAGCACAGGGAATATTATAGTCAATAATATTGTCATGACTATGTATGGCGCCAGGTGGGCACTAGACTCAGCGGGGGGAACACTTTGTAAGTTGTAAAATGTCTAACCACCATGCTGTACACCTGAAACCAATATAATATTGAATGTCACCCGTAAGTGAAAAGAAAGAGAGCCTATGATGTGAAGAGACATTCTACCAACCCCAGCAGGCATCCCGGGAAGATGAATGAAGGGTACCGTAATGCAGAGGATGACCAGGGGTCCTGGAGTCGGCCTCTCCATGCTGACTGTCCATGGTCTGGCAACACCAGGGTCACCACGGATGACAAATAGATACCACTGACTTCATGTGCATTCGCTGCCCTTCCCTGGGTCTGTGTCTACATGAATAACATCACCACATAGAGATATTGGACAACTAGAGGCCCGGTGCACGAAATTCATGCAAGGGGCTTGGCCCTTGCAGCCCAGGCTTCATCCAGAAGGTCATATGGATAGTCGTTCTGCTGTCCAGTCTAATTAGCATATTAGCTCTTTATTATATAGGATGATGTGGCAAAAGAGACAGCTTGGTGGAAACCTGAGCTGTAGATTAGAGCCCTCGTACTACCATTCATTCTACATCAGGGCTGACACCCCTGCTTGGGGAAGAACACTGTGAACATGAGCCCCTAATTCTCCACGGACACCTCCTGGATGCTGGAACACATTTGCAGCTGTGGCCGGCTGACCCTAAGGAGGAGCTAACGCAATCCGTAATCGACTTGGGGTCCTCTCCTCTCTCTCTGGCAGCTTCTTCTACTGTACTTACTGTTCTAAACAGGCCAACTTGGCATGGATTTTTGACTATCTCTGCAAAATCCATTTGAATCCATCTCTTTGACTACTACCATCAACCTGGAGTGGGGCAAAGAAAACATCAGGCCAAGGAGTGTGGAAACCATTGCACTTACAACTACATCCTTTGCTTATTTATTTCAAGCAGGAGGCCACACAGATGCTGAAAAGCAGCAGCAGACTCCTGCAACAAGATTTCAGTTCCATCTGGCTAAAGGGTCCTCCCTGATGGTCAACCCCTAGCCGTGGTACTCCTCCATCTTGAAGGATTTCCAAACCGTCCATGCCCAGGAGAGTTGTCCATGTTGAAAGACTGCAGGATGGGACCTCCTCTAACCATCGCCAGCAAGTTCAGGCTGAAGTTCCACTCGGGCCAAGCCTGCGTGGCGGAACTCCCCTGTAGCTCTTGGTTCTGTGCCAGCAGGCTCTCAACACACGGGGCTCCGATGAAGTTCCGCATGTGGAAAGGGCTGCAGCCTGAAGCCTGTGTGTTTGTAATGGAAACACAGCAGTGACCCCGCGATCCAGATCGGTATCTGTGCTGCCATAAAATGTGTTTCTCTAAACAGAGCAGCACGAGTGCCCGTGATGGGTGGGGGTGGGAGGTTCTGTTAAAGGCTCCCTCAGGTAGGGAGGTCGCAGAGCCTCCTAAGAAGAAAACCATGCATGTAAGGAGGGCTTTGAAGGTTCGCAAAAATACTTTCACATTTAGGATTCTGAGGACAAGCCTCTGGAGTGGGAAAGGCAAGCAATCTTTTTTTTTTTTTTTTAAGAATTTTTATTGATTTCTAGAGAGGAAGGGAGAGGGAGAGAGAGAAACATTGATGTGAGAGCAAAACTTTAATCGGCTGCCCCTTGTACACTCCCTACTGGAGATCCAGCCTGCCATCTGGGCATGTGTCCTGACCAGGAATTGAACCGGCAACCCTTTGGTGCACGGGACAATGCCCAACCAACTGAGCCACACCAGCCAGGGAAAGGCAAGCATTCTTTCCCTCCTTTTAGACATGAAGCAACTACAACAGAGAAGGAGAAGGTCTTCCTCAAGGTTCATTAGAGACTCCGTCAGAATCACAGCTAACGTCCTTTGATACCTGGTTCAAAGTTCTCCCTAATTAATTATTCTCTGACCCTTGTTTCTGTAAGACTGTAAACTAGCACAGATATTCAAACACAACACTTGTCAGTAAATGAATCTGACAGATACCCTCTCAAAGAGTTTACCAACCTGAGAATGAGAGTGAGGGAAGAAAATACCTGACAACCTTAATGATCTTATATACTAAAAGGCTAATATGCAAATTGACCGAACGGTGGAATGACCGGCCGCTATAACACTCACCGACCACTAGGGGGCAGATGCTCAACTCAGGAGCTGCCCCCTGGTGGTCAGTGTGCTCCCACAGGGAGAGCGCTGCTCAGCCAGAAGCTGGGCTAACGGCTGGTGAGTGCAGCGGCGGTGGCTGGAGCCTCTCCCACCTCCCTGGCAGCACTAAGGATGTCCCACTGATGGCTTAGGCCCCCTCTCCATCAGTCAGACATCCCCTGAGGGCTCCCGGACTGCAAGAGGGCGCAGGCCAGGCTGAGGGACCCCTCCTCCCCCCCGGGTGCACGAATTTCATGCACCGGGACTCTAGTTAATACATAAAAATACAAGAATAAACTCTATGTTTCCCATACTCAACTGTAAATCTTTTGCCACACCCTATGTAATCCAATCTCACTAAACCATTGAAATGGTCCCCTCAACTTTGAGTGGGACGATTCAGCACTGATGGGTAGGGAACAGAGCCAATCAGACACTGTGGCTAGCCAGTAGTCCTGCCACGGACATCAGCCAGTGTTCAAAGAACCGTGAGTTGCCTCAGAGAACCCACTCACATCCATGAAGACGTCAGTAAGCAGAATAAGACCAAGACCAAGAGTCAGACCCCATCAGAAAGGCTGTTTGGTCAGAGGCAGACACGGCTCTCATCTTGGCTCTCATCTCACACCCACACCCACGAAGTCCTACCATAATCAAGCAAGAAAGCCCTTCAGCTTACTTCTCATGACGGAGTTCATCCAGCAGGCGGTGCATCCCACTGTCCCCAGGTGGCCTGTGCCCCACAGGTCTCCTTTGTGTCTGGCCCACCTGCTCCATGTTCCCACTGCCCCAGTCGACATGTCCAAATGCAAGGAAGAAGAAATGGAAGGGATGCAAAATGCCTTGTTCCCATGAAGACTGACCAAGTGCTTTGAACTACTAGTATATGGTTCTGAAAAACGAAGTCTATGCAAATAACAAGCCAAAGGTAAGAGTTAGGCTCCAGGGAAATTCATCCTAAATGAAGGGAACTCCATAGCCAGACCCTGTCTCCAGGTTAGCTGGGTGTTTTCTATCAATCTTAAGAGCATCCTCTCCTCAGATACCGGTACTTGTATAAGCACACAGTTCCATGCATCTCCCTTAGAGAACAAGCATATGAACATTTTGATTGGCTTCCATTTTGTAATTTTTAATATGGATAGAGCTCCAAATTCATTTAACTAATTAAAAATATCGACATTCAGTCTCCCACTATAAAAGCACAACAAAAATTGTTTTAACACAGGTACAATGAAATAAAAGTTAGACTATACTAACCAGAAACTTGTGGGGTTTTTTTTCAATTATGTATTTGAGAAAGAAGAGGACCTAAATGGCATAGCTTGCTTTTTAATGATGATCTGATTCAAAGTTTGAGTCTTCTGTATAAGAACATCCAAAATGTTCACCAGAGCCAGGGTTTCTCTTTAGAATTTGAAATTTCTAAGAAGAAATTTCAGAATGGATTTCTCATCTCATAACATTTGCAGATTAGCAAGCTTGAAAATATAAAAAGTCAACTGCACAAATGATTTGAGGCAAAAAATTAAAGTTCTTAGAATAATTTTTTGCTAAACATAATAAGTTGAGTTAATTTTAAGGAAAAAAATAACAAACATGTAGCAGAGAAGGGCTTTATAAGCATAAAGCAAAGCCATAAAAACAAAAACAATATCTTTGAAAAAGAAAGTTAAAACTCCCTATGTTAAAAACACTATTAATACTACACTGAGGATGCGATATTTGCAAAATATATGGTAGACAAAGGGTTATTATCCTTAATTCATTTAAGAAAAGGTTCTTTTACATCAACAGGAAAAAGAGGAGTGCTTAATTGAAAAAAATAGACAAAGGACACAAAGAGGCAAATTACAAAAGAAAAATAAACATTGGAGTTTATGTTCATTTTTACCAGCATCACACAATGAGTTTCACTTTTGGCTATCAATTTGGCAAAGGTTAAAAACCAGGATGAATTCCCTTTGATGGTAAGATTAAGAGAGAGCAGGCATTCTTGTATAGCGCCAGTTCAACTGCGTTTCCATGTCGCTGAATCAACAACGGTGAATGAGACAGACAGACCCAGCCCGCATGGAACTCTGGGTTTTCTGGGAAAACAATGAGCAGGGATAGGCATGAAACAGTCAAAGCCTTTGAAGGCCGTAAGTGTAGCTGTAGAGTAGGGCATACACTGTCACCTCTCCCTGTGGTGTGGACATAGGTTAGCAGGGTTGCAATCCAATCTTTTGCAGGTGCGTGTGATGAATAGTCCAATGGAAAGACACAATTTTTACACAGTAAAGGTTCTCTTTAGAACACCCCCAGATGTGAGGTCAGGACCAAGGTCAGAAAATGCAGTTTTTCTCTTACTCAACATTAAAAGTAAGCAAAGAGCCCAGCCAGTGTGGCTCAGTGGTTGAACATCGATCTGTGAAGCAGGTCATGATTTGATTCCCAGTTGGGGCACATGCCCAGGTTGCAGGCTCAGTCCCCAGTAGGGGGCGTGCAAGAGGCAGCTGATCAATGATTCATTCTCATCACTGATGTTTCTCTCTCTCCCTTCCTCTCTGAAATAAATAAAATATTTTTAAAAAATAAGCAAAGAAACAAATGGGTATAAAACTATTTCTGCTTCTTGTACGAAAAGGAAAACTTTAAAATTTACACTTACTATACAGGTTGACTTGACACACTGAATGTTTTATCTCTGGCATCCCAAGCCAATTCTGATCTTTAAAAATGGCTTTCTTCCCACCCTGTTATTAGCAATTCCTTCCTCTTCTACAAAAGGACATGTTCCTCCCTGTGAGGGTCTCCAAGCTCTTCCAGAAATGCTTGAATCGCAATTAAATGGTTTCCAGGCCTTGGGGGATCTTGATTTCTGACTTAGTTCAAGAGCATAGCCTGGGATGTTCATTGTTCTCTGGAAAACGACCGTCAACTGCAAAGGATGGACAGTCCCTGCCCTGTCCTCCGTTTTCCTCAGAAACTGAACAGTGATGGGGTTGTCAACTCTGGTAACTATCAAACTTGATGTCTGCCATCTGCAAAACTGCGGTGGGAAGATTCTTCCTTTGTAATATTTCCATCATTCTTTCTGATTGGTGACGAAACTCTGTAAGAACTTGGAATTACTCTAACTTTCTATTTCCTCCTCAGGTCTGAATGAATACCAAGAATGGAGGGGCGTATAAATGAAGAGTCTTCAGATTCTTCCTTCAAGGTACTTAGCATGGGCTAGAGAAAGTTTGATGTTAACAGACATCTAGTCTCCCAGGAGGAAAATGAGAGATGATGTGTAAATATCTTTAAACTGTGTACTTAGTGACCCATTCTAATTCTGGAATTTACTCTAAGAAAATAATTACAGATGCTCAAAGTTCCACGTACAAACATGATCCACTATGCATTGTTTGTAATTGTAAAGTTTTCAACTACAACATTAAACAACAGCCTAAAAATTTTTTAATAGAAGAATACTAGAAAATAACATTTTTGTTTTCTAAGACCTTTCTGATACCAAAAAAAAAAAAATGTTCTGAGTATATTTTAAATAAAAAATAATTTATGAAACAGCATATTTACTATATCCCAATATTTTTAAAATGTACATAAGGATAAAAATGACCCAAGGTATAATCTTTAAAATGTTAATGACCATTTTCCCTGAGCAGTAAAAATATGGATGTTGTGATTTATATTCTGAAATTTTCTGTACTTCATACATTTTTTTACAGAAATAATTGTGAAAAATGGATAATCATTTTAAGCCTTATTTTTTTTTTTGGATATATATGTTCCAATGTACTTCTCAAAATGATGAAATATATAAATAATTCGAATTTTTCTTTTGATGACCATGAGTTATCTGGAAATAACTGTTAAAATTTCACTGTTTCAAAAACATTAAAAAGCCTTTAGTTTCTTGGTAGAAAATTGCAACCTGACTCGAGTCATTCCTGTTATTTTCATTTAGGAAAGATAAAAGGGGAAAATTACATCCCAGAACTGTAGAAAACGATCCACATTTTAGTGTTTAAGTAAGTTATTCCCAGGTGTGGCTTTGTGATGCCCATCCTGTTATTTCCAATAAATATTTCTGGTATTATTTCATTTTCCTCAAAGAATTATCAAAATCTGTGAACCATCTTTGCCTCACCCACTCTTTAATCTCTCATCTGTAAGTTCTCTTTGGTGCCCCTTTCCAAATGATATCGTTATGGTGAATCGCTTTTCTTAGAACATTTAAACTACATTTTAAAATTTAAATCGTTTTTAATTGCAAAATAGTTCCTCATCAGTGTGGGAAAGTTAAAAAATACAAGTAAACCAAGAGAGGGAACGATCGAAACTCATAATCCTATAGTCCAGAGATTTCTCTAAATCCCATGATATATTTAAAAAAGAGTTGTAACATTACTTCACTGAAGCTATTAATCTTTTAGATACATTCTACCTATGAGAGAGGATCCTATCACACCAGGGATACATTCTACCTGTGAGAGAGGATCCTATCACACCATTAGATACATTCTACCTGTGAGAGAGGATCCTATCACACCAGGGATAAATGTGTCCAATCACCTGTTTATTTCCATAATAAATCAAAGAACAAGCAACGAGATTGCTTTAATCTTTGTCCAGGTACGAAAATGAAATGTCTTGTCCTGGCCAGTGTTTCTCAGTAGTTAGAGCATTGGCCCATGCATCGAAGGTCTAGGGTTTAATTCCTGGTCAAGGGCACATACCTGGGTTGCAGGTTCCATCCCTGGCCCTGGTTGGGGTGCCTTTGGAAGATAATCTATCAATGTATCTCTCTCACATTGATGTTTCTCCCTCTCTCCCTTTCCCTATACACTTTCTCAGTTTCATTTTTGTGGTCAGGTCAGTCAATTAGTAATGCTAAGCTACAAATTGTTATAACTCCTGTGATCTGGGTATATAGTGGCTGGTGATGGTCTTGTAGGCTGATTTCTGAGGCCTTTTGTAATATTACTCTCCCTAGTTTGAGCATTCATTTTCACTCATACCATACTTAAGATGAACTACATAGCTTTAGAAAACCTGCCAAAATATTTCTGAACTATTTATTTTCTGAACCCTTGTATACCTGATGATATTTTTCTATTGCTTTCAGATGTGAATTACTAATTGGCTGTGAGTAAAATGCTTCTATCACAAAATTCTCACCTCAAACACTGTAATTATATGGCAAAAAGTTAAAAGCCAGTATGATTTTTTTTTTGTTTCTTCATGCGAGCTTATATTTTTACCCAAATAACATGCACATTCTTTTTCTTTATTAATTTTGCCAAGAATGTGTTGAGGCTTTTGAATTTTATAAGTAAACATTTTTTGCTCCACACAATTTTCCTTAATTGTGATAGTTCTTCTGTTCCAATTATTTTGATTTTTGACTCTGTGTCGTGGAAAACTCATAATCCTTATGTAAGATGCCTGTTCTCTGTCCTTCATGTCTTTCATGTTCTCTTTTATCATTTTCATCTCCTTTCCTTTGCATTCTGGGAAAGCTTCTCAGGTTGATTTCATCCCTGTTTTCTGTACCCTTCCAAAATGTTTACTGGCAAATAGAAGCCTGCAAGTTACAAATATGTTCATTTTCAAATGAGCTTAGAATTATACTATACTTACAATTTCTTCTTGCCTTTTCACATAACTTTTTAATTTCTCTTAAATTTTCAGAGAAAATGGACTTGTTGACTGCATACATTTATTCAATCATACAGCAAATATTTATTGAGCATCTATTATGTAACAGGCACTGGTCCTTGCACATGTGATATTACAGTGCACAGGACAGAAAAAAAAAACGCCTACCTGTGTAACAGGAATCGCTGATCGTGCATTCTAGGTTTTTTTCCAACTTTCCACATTGCAACTATGAATCTTTGTGTGTTCACAATTATTTCCTTAGGATGTATTTCTAGAACCGATTTTACTGCATCAAGAGTATAAACATTTTAAAGGTATTTTTGACAAATGTGCCAAAGTACCTTCCCAAAGGCTCATAGAATTTATATCACGTGCCACAGATGAGTAACTAGGACCATTTCAACACTCCCTGACACACCATCTCTTTCTCTTTTCTAATTAAGACAAAATTCCCCTTTGACCAAGCTAGCAACATCAACATCAACAGGTTATTTCAGACATGTGACCAATAAGCAACAACAGCAAAACCCGCCTCATTTTCAACATCAATGCACTTGTATTCAGTGAGAAAGTTAAACCAACTCTTCATCATCCTGTCTAAAGAGTACCCCTAAAAACTTCAGACACTTACGAGCAAAGATTTCATTAAAAATAATATAAATAACATAATAACAAGAAGAAGAAGGGAACAAAGTATCTTGGCCAAAATTAGTCATTCTCGTGTTTTGGGAAAACTAGAAACCTGGCTTCCTCATTCAAGCGGTGATTCATTAATACTAATTGGTGCTTTTTTTCCATGCAAGACAGAAAACTATTCGAGATCCTAATCATTCCTCATTACAGTAACAGCAGGCTGTGCTTAACCTGCTACTCAGCGTTTCAGTTACAGAATCAGTTGACCTATAATTAAAAGATATTTATGTCTTAGGAGGAAAGAAAAACAATTGCTAATGACAAACAGATACCAGGGACTTAAAAACCCTGCCTGCCTCGCCTCCATCTGCCCACCTCTGCCATCCGCTGTCAGCGTGACTCAATTCTACTCAGCGAAATGGAAACACTGTTCCTTCTCCACTCTTGAGATTCAAGTATATGCATGAGCGTGTAGCATTCAGAATCAGACATACAATGAGTGGCCAGATTATTATGATCTCTGAACGCATAATAACCTGGCCATTCAGTGTATTTTATACATATATACACACACACACACACACACACACACACACACACACACACACACACACATACACATACATATATATTAGAGGCCCGGTGGATGAATTCGTGCAAGGGTGGGGTCCAGCCAGCCTGGCCAGGGGGAGGGGACATGGGCGGTTGGCCAGCCTGCCTGCTGGTCAAACTCCTGGTTGAGGGGACAATTTGCATATTAGCCTTTTATTATATAGGATTATTATATAGGATATACACTGAGTGGCTAGATTATTATGTGTTCAGAGATCATAATAATCTGGCCACTCAGTGTATATCTAAATTCTGGAATGACATTTTTCTCTTTATATATTTCATATGAATTCTTCTTAAATTTTAAGGTAATTAAAACGTTCCATTTATCCTTCATGGTTTCTTTGTATTTTTGTATATATATAATGTGTAGACGGTCTTTTTCATCAAACTTTTTAAACCACTTGTCAAAAACAACCAACACAATACGTCAGTGCCAGGCTGATATGCATCTCATGTAACAAGTATAATGATAAAGAAATTCTTAGTTTAACACAAATGAGAAAGTATATATTTTTGTGAGGACACTCATACTTGCCAAACCCCTCCAGGATTTTTCTGATCACATTGTATTTTCTTGACATATATAGTGGTCACAGCAACAATTTGAGTCACCTATGCCAATTACCAAAGATAAACTTCTTTGTAGAATCTCTCATTTGAGAATTATCTATATATATGAAAGCCTAAGCAACTGTTATGATGGAACAACCAAACAACCTGAGCAGGCAGGCGAGCGATTAGGGGCGAGCAAGCAGGCAGGCAAATGAGCAGTTAGGAGCAAGCAGGCAGGCAGGCGAGTGGTTAGGGGCAAGTGGTCCCAGATTGTGAGATGGATATCCTACTGCTGGTTTAGGCCCGGCAGTCAGACATCCCCCGAGGGGTCCAGATTGCAAGAGGGATGTCCAACTGCAGGGATCGGGCCTAAACCAGCAGTCAGACATCCCCCGAGGGGCCCCGGATTGTGAGAGGGATGTCCAACTGCAGGGATCAGGCCTAAACCAGCAGTCCGACATTTCCCGAGGGGTCCCGAATTGCGAGAGGGCGCAGGCCAGGCTGAGGGACCCTGCCCCCTTGCACAAATTTCATGCACCAGGCCTCTAGTTTATAATAAAGAGAACTAGCGACCTCAATGTGTTTTTCTAACGATGGGGATGAAGTTGATAAATATGTGCCTTAGAATAAATCATGAGTGAAAGAATGGCCTAGCTAGATTAAAAACAAAAGTCCACTGTGAGCACCCATAAACCTGTAGTGATTGCACAGAGTGAGGGGTTCACTGTAAGGTGCTCTGAGCCCTAACATGAGCTCTGTGACTGACTGCCCTGCGTGATGAGATGCACATCAGCATGGCACTGATTCAGTGTGTTGGTTGTTCCTGACAAGTGGTTTACAAAGTTTGTTGAGAAAAGACCGTCTAGGGAAGGGGGTGATGTGAGCAAAATGGACGACGCCCTGTTACTGGTTCCTTTGAAGGTCCCTTCTATTTCTATGGCTTACTAAAGAAAGTTGTTTAGTTTTTCTTTTAATTAACCCATGCTTTTAAAAGTCTTTTAAACAAACAAACAAGAGTTCCTCATGGAACTATACTCCTTGCCTACCAGCCCGGGAGTATTCAAAAGATGCCTCTCTGAGTTCTTTTGAGAGAGGAACTCACTTCGCTGAGCCTCCTTCAGGATCCTTCTCAGGTCTCATCACAATGCCGTGTTAACCTTCCTCAAACTCGCACAGGCAGATTCTCAATTGACTTTAGTGGCTGTTTTGAAGGGGCTGTTAGGTGATAGAGCAGATGTCAAAATGATCCTGTGTGAGTCTGGGGCACACTTCCTTAACAACAGTTATGTACACATCCCCGGCTGAAGGGAAACAGAAAGAAATGGATTGGTGCTGGAAGGAGCCTTGAAATCGAGTTCAGGGACCCAGGGGCTGCTGAGGCCATTTCTACGTCACCTCCACCAGGCAATGGTCTCACCGAGGTGATGGTGATTTGAGCACCACCATTCACTGGGCGCTCTCAGGTTGCCAAAGAACTTGGGTTTGCTGAGTGCCTGCCAACTTTCAAAATATTATGCTAAATCCTTTACTACTCTACAGAGGCAACTTTTCTCTATGTACAGATGCCCAGTGTTAACACAGATGAGCCAGGATTCGAAATCAAATAGACATGACTTGTTTTATGATGTCATAACTCAGCACCCCAAACCTCAAAGTTTGTGAAAGCAAAAATAGACCTCACTATTTAATAACTCAAAATCAATTTTACTTATTTGGAGAAACTGGAGATATAATGATAGTACTTCATAAATAGTACCTTTTTCCCCCGAAAGGTCAGGATGTGTCCCTATTTTACGCCCCATTTTACTCATTAAATCTGTTAACAGTGCTGTCACAATGAAGTCTTAACTTACTTTAATGACTAGCCTGGATTAATATGAGTTGTTATACTGACTGCTGCCCATATAAAAGCTGCTAAGAGATTTGAAAGGTGTCTTTTAAGGAAGCAAAACATCTCTAACTCATCTCAATATTGTTCTTTGAATAAATCAGCAAGGAAAACTCTAGAAAGACACAGAAAAATTCAGTTTCATTTTGTTTCTTCACAAACTAGAATTTCAATCTCATTCCTCCAAGCTAGCTAGCCGATACATTCTATAACATGCTCACCTGCTCTGTACCTCTATTTTATATTTTCTGAAATACTAGAGTTTGGCCCACGGCTAGATACAAGCATCAGCTAACAGGGCAGTAAAGCTTATAATTACCTGTTTATACATAAAACTACTCATTTGTAGGTAGCAAATGAAGATTTCCTACAAGGGATTTAGGACAAGATTTGCCAAGTTTAGAAACCACTGGGTTTTTGCTAGCTTCAAGTTCTGAACCAAACTTGGGTTGTTGGGTTTCTATGGGGTTTTTCTCTCCTCTTCTATTGGCAAAATGGGACTTTCTGTTTCTAAGAAAATCAGTAATAAAAATCCTCTTGGACATTTAAATTGCTTCACAAAACATTCTCATGAGTTAAGTATAAATGAAAAAGCAACATAAGGCTTGCATTTCCCTTCAACACACAAGGGATGTAAATAAAGGGAAAATGTTCGTGCAAACATGTTTGGGAATACACTCCAACTTTGAAAAATCGTTAGACATCTGATGAGCCCAAGTGCAGCTGGATCTTGCTCATCCGTGACTCTTTTGTAAAGGTAATGGATTATAAAAATATATATTAATAATTCACGTATGGGATGATACCAGTGGAATAGAAAAATCCCTCTGCGTTCGTCAACCAGCCAGAAAAATTCTAAGACAGACTTGAAAAAATAAAACAGGAGAAAATGGCAAATATTCATCTCTCACAGAACACAGTTGCTTTTGCTACAAAACTCATCGGAATTACAAAACCCAGATGAGTGAAATCTTGAGGATGAACTGAGTATCAGGTTCGACTGTCAAACTGGATTGGGTCCCAGTCAGGGGGTCCTGTCTAAACAGTAGACCTTCCCCATTGGAATATATGGGTAAAACTAACTATCTTGATCATTTTTAATTTCATCCATGCTTTGACTTCAAATATTTTTAAGATATGAGTAAATTCAGCTATTCTTGTTACACTCAAAGAAATTAGGTACTAATCATTTACACATCTTCTTGAACAGCATTCTCTTTATTAATTTGTTTACCTTTTTAGATAAGAGTTATCAGGAGTATTCCCCGATGATCAAAATAGAAACCTCAGTTTCAGGCATTTATTTTTTTTCCATGATCACTCATGTATCCTACCGGAAGCTAATTCCAGCATGTCATAAATGCAAGAAGTTTCATCAAAAGGTTGATGGAACTTGAGGGTTCCGCAGGGCTGAATACATAATCTGCTGCTGGAAATGGCTAAGGGCATTTCCCCACACCTAAAGATTTGCATAAATGATTGCTTGCTGCCAGACAGCTGAGGGCATTTCAATCTACATGTTATTGCCTCCTGCTGGCCAAACACCTGAACAGCCAAAGGCAGTTCCTCCAATCTAACAATGCCTACTGTATAGCAAACTTCCCTTTGATAGGTATATCTACTTTGCCTTAGGACAAATTGTGTTAAAGAGCAATGGGTTGGAGATTCAGGAGAACTTGTTTTCTTTAGCTAAGTCTCCTCTGGCTCCCCAAAATGCCTTCCAAAATTATGTTTCGTCTCTAGACTCTTTAATAATTTACCGCAGCCTTTCTCCAGATTCCTGAACCCTTCTAGATGCTGGACAAGACCCCCAGCAGTATCCATTATTTATGCAATAATTAAACTAAGTGGTCAGGCAAGAAGACAACAAATATTTCCTATTGGAGATGTTAAGGCTATAAGATGACATTTTGTCAAAATAATGTGATAATCTACTGACAAAATATGACTGAGGTTTTTAGTGTGGATCATTATTTAGTTCCTTAACTCTGCAGTCATCACATCTAAACTCAAGACAAGTTCAACCTTCAACCATATAACTATATTTCCCATCCTTTCTTTCCTCCTGCTTTTCTCCTTCAGAATTTTGTCATAACACATAGACTACATCCCATACATTCCTCCTGAATGGGACTCTTCAATCTTCATATTCTCCTGTTTTGTTTTTTTAAGTAAGACTTAAAATTTTTTCATGTGGCAAATTATGTTTCAGGTCTTAATTGGTTTTGACCACTTACCAGGATTATCTTTCATAATCTACTTTTAAGTTTTATAATTTTGTTTTGTTCCTATTTGTGTGTGCATGTGTTTTCTTTTTATCCTAGTAGGGGGAAAAAGGAGGTGTGAAATTAAAGTGCATGGTTATGAAGGCTCAGCTTATAAGGATGTAGAGAGAGGGAGTTATTCATCAGAAGGGATGGTATGTCCCCATTTTTTATAGGGAGAACTGTAGATCTTCATATTTTTAATATTAAAGAATAATCAAATGGTGTGGCTCAGTGGTTGGGCATCAACCCATGAACCAGGATGTCACCATTTGATTCTCGGTCAGGGCACATGCCCAAATGGGAGGCTTGATCCCCAGTGTGGGGCATGCATGAGGCAGCTGATCAATGATTCTCTCTCATCATTGATGTTTCTCTCTATCTATCCCTCTCCCTTCCACTCTCTGAAATCAATAAACACATTTTTTTTTTAAAGTAAAAGTAAAGAATAGGTTTACTATGACCTAGATAGGAAATGCTGGGTCCAGGATTAAAATTTCAGTTGTCAAAACAGTCCTGAGCTGGGCTCTCAACTCCATGGCTGGGCTACCTCCAATCTGAGGGAACAACGTTGAATGAATACTGATGCTTTTATTATTATTATTTTTAATCCTCACCCAAGGATATTTTTCCCATTAATTTTTATAGAGAGTGGAAAAGAGAGAGACAGAAACACCGATGTGAGACGCATCAATTGGTTGCCTGCAACCGAGATACGTGCCCTTGACCAGAATTGAACCTGGCACCCTTCAGTCCACAGGCCAACACTCTAGCCACTGAGCCAAACCAGCCAGGGCTGATGCTTTTATTTTTAATACAATGAGCCAAGGGGCGTGGTTGGCTCTTTCTCTGGGCTCAGGTGTGGTAGGTTTTCGGGGTGTAAGCCAATGTGCTCCCTGGTTATGAAGTAAATATTTTCTTGACTCCTTCCCAGCCCTTCTCATTGGAAATGAACATCCCTAGACATGGGGTGAGTGTGAAGGTAAAAGCAATGGGGATAATGATGTGACAAAATCACCACCGCAGCCCAGAGCTCAGGACATCCGCGGCCTGTGTGGAGACAAAAATCATCTATGAAAAATGAGGCTATTTGGAATCTAACTTTGTTTGCCTGGATCTGTAAAAGTACTACAATGAAACCAACCTCGATGAAAGGGAAAATAACATGTGAAGTCCTGAGTGGAAAAGCTGAAGGAATCAAGCTGAAAGGAGCAAGTCTCCTGATCTTTTTTTATCTACCGTGGCTCCAAGCAAACCTGGAAACTTGGGCACTGGAGGTGCAATCGGGGTGAAAATGAGCATTCTCTGCAGGAGGAATCCATATGCCACAGTGAGGAGCGAATATAACCAACGTGTCTTAAAATGCAAGAAAATAGTATGTGAAGAATCCAATGAGCCTCTTACATTTTTGGGTGTCTTATAAAGTGTTCCTTATTTAATTGGCAACAACACGAGGTGCTTTATAAAGAGAAATGAATGAGCCTCCTATTTGATCTGCCCCAAACAGAAATGACACAGATAAACAATGAGAGGGCACGAAAACATACAATTATTATTTTTTTGTGGGGGGGGGGAGGAAAAAAATAATATTAAATATTAAAAAGCCCAATTCGCCCCGCCAGTGTGGCTCGAATGTCCATCTATGAACCAGGAGGTCGTGGTTCAATTCCCAGTCAGGGCACATGACTGGGTTTTGGGCTCGATCCCCGGTGTGGGGCGTGCAGGAGGCAGCCGATCAATGATTCTCTCTTATCGTTGGATGTTTCTATCTCTCTCTATCTCCCTTCTTCTCTGAAGTCAATAAAAATATATGTATATATATTTTTTAAAGCCCAATTCTTTTATGGCAACAGCTCTTGGTGCAAAAATATAACCATTGGCTCTTCTTCATAGAAGACAGGGGTTGAAACCTCCTTGTCCTCAAAGGAACTCCTCTCTTGGTTTGCAACCGTTACATTTTCCAATCCACAAACAGCTCCTTGAGTATGTGTGCCCCAATTAAATCACCCTTACTATGTTTGCGATGATCTCATCACTCTAAAAGACCGTCGCATATCCTCTTGGTGAGAAGATGCTACACCGAAACAAAACCAGAGTTCATTACCAGCCCTACCAATTTCATTTCGTCTCCTCTCCCTACGCCGAAAGTTCTAGTTACAACATTTAGAAGTTCTCTCACTGACTACGTTTTCTTCCTAGTCACTATTTACTTTGCACATAACCCGGAAAAGATGGTTGGCTGCAATTCTTGCGGTGTTACTAAAATATTGCTTTAACGTCCCAAGCTAATACAGCGTACACGAGCAGATGACTAAGACAGGAGCTGAATTTTCATATTGTACTTTATCACATGGTATACAGTCAAAATTTGGCAGGTTGCAGTAAACACTGCACACAGTACAAGAGTGTAAGGGTTTGGGTTCTCTTTACCGCCCTTTGCACAATTTCCCTCCTGTTCTCCTTTTAATTAAATTTCCGAATCCAAGTTCATGTTTGCTCCAAACCATAGAATTCCAGTTGTAATTCACATATTTTGGTAAGAAAATAGAACACGTGACCCACAAGCATATTTTCATCAATTATATTTGTCAACAGGAAAAGATGCTATTGAATAATATTATTCACTTTTTCAACTTTTTCAATTTGGAAATCTAACTCCTTCATACTAAAGCTTTTAGAAACTAAGTAATTCCTTATTTCTTTTTTTGGACTCATTCTATACCTTTAAGAGGTTCCAAAATATTTCTGAAGTAAAAGAATGACTTAGAAAAGTCACGTGGGAATTAGTCTCTGAAGGCTTTTAATCATGTCAAGGTGCTATGCTTCAGTGAATAAGATAATTCTTGAACAAGTACCTAAAATTCTGCTTCTGAGCTCCAAGTAAATCTTACCATAATTTTCCAATCACCAGGTCTCAAATTTTATAGTCTTTTCAGTTGAGAAAATAAAGGTGTTTCTGAAAACCTAAAGCAAATACAGAGAACTACAACCTCAATCACTTCAAGGATTACCTTTCGATGCAAGGACTTGTTTCTTAGGATAATTCTCAATACATTTTCAATAATGATGCCTGATTGGTAACCTGCAAATGTAGATCTCTTTACCGCATGGAATCTACAGACTGGACTGATTAGGAGGTTAGTGTGTCCATTATATTCATGAGGGGAAAAGAGGACGTTTTCGCAATGTAGGCTCTTATAAATTTAGTGTATGCAAAGTCCTGTTTAGCAGTGGTATGTACATCATTCATAGAAAAGACAGATTTTGGACATTCATTCAACAGGTGTCTGACAGTGGCTGAACCACACAACTTTCATAGACATGCAGTGAATGGAGCTTCTGATAGGGGAACAGGGTCGGATCACTGGCCAATAAACAAATAAATTAATTAATTATAGATCTTAAGGAAGGTTCCAAGGAACCTAACAAAATTCTGAGTTAAAAACACACACAGAACAATGGGGAAGTGGAGGAGGGCCCACTAATGGTCAGGGACGGCCTCTCTGGTGAGTCGTCTTCAGCCCTGAAAAATGAAATGCCAGCCCTATGTGGAGCTTGGACAAGAGTGTTTTAGGTAGAGGAAACTGTTAATTCAGATCTTGAGGTGGGAAAGAGCTTGGCATGTTCCAGGAATCAAAACACATTAAAAATATGGGGAGGAACATGACGATTTAGGGGTTAGGCGTTAAAAGAATTGGTTCATAGCTAGTCAAAGGATATCTTGTAAAGATGGTTGTTTTGGAGCTTTTTAATCCTCACCCGAGGACATGACATGCTGAGAGAGAGAGAGAGAGAGAGAGAGAGAGAGAGAGAGAGAGAGAAAGAGAGATATCAAACATATATTAGTTGCCTTCCATATGTGCTCAAACCAGAGACTGAATCCACAACCCAGGCATGAGCCCTGACTGGGAATCGAACCGGCAACCCAACCTTTCAGCGCATAGGATGATGCTCAACCCACTGAGCCACTCCGGCTGGGCTGAAGATAACATTTTGAATTCAAAATCTGACTCAGCGGAGTACAGGTGATTCGCTCAAAAGTCTACGTGCAAGGCAGGTCCCCCAAACAAGGCTCACTATTTGTATCAAGGAACAGAGTTATATTCCCCATATCATGAGAAGAGGATTAAAGCAGTGGGTGACGACCTAAGCCTGCAGCTATCTCTTTTAACAAGTTACATATTACAGAGCCTAGTGGGCAAAGCAGGCTGCCTGCACCTGAATGAACAGTGCTGCTCTGGCTTGGTTACTTAATTTTTAACCTCCTTAATATCACCAGGGAGGAGATCTCCTGAATTGCCTTGATGTACCCAGCTTGGCCGTGGAGCCCAGGGAGCTGAGAGAAGGTAACCACCAAGTTGCCAGATTGAAAGCTCAGAGAAAGAAAGAGAATACAAGACATCTCACACAAGAAATAAATCTACAGACTACAAATCGAATTGAAAATTGACCTGATCCTGTGTTGGAAATCCAAATATCAAGCAGGAAGGGAGAGGAAGAGAGAGAGTCAGAAACATCAACGATGAGAAAGAATCATGGATCAGCTGCCTCCTGCACACCCACTACTGGGGATCAATCCCACAACCTGGGCATGTGCCCTGACCCGGAATCCAACCATGACCGGTTCATAGGTCGACACTCAACCACTGAGCCACACCAGCTGGACGATTTTTGTGTTTGTTTTTAGCTGTTTTAGCTGTTTCAGCTGTTTTCTAAATTATTCTTTCTTCTTCAAGTGATCCCTATTGGTTACCTTAATTTTTTTTACACCAACTAATTTTCCATCACTTGTTATTCTCTTAACATCTCTTAACTTCTCAAAACTTTTATCTTTCTATTTAAGTCTCTTGTATCCTTTGTGGTTTTCTGGAGGACTTTTCACAGTTGGATGTGACAGACTACTTTACAGAAAGAACAAGTAAATAGATGGGGGTTACTTAAAGGAAGAGTTGGGAGTATGTGATAGCTATATTTAAGTACTTCTCATAAATATCAACAACAACTAAACCTGGCTATTTTGACAGCACTATCTAGTGATGTTGGAGCATTGTGGATATGAATTTCTTCTCTCCCCTTACATTAGTGACATTCTCCTAGTCCCTAATCCTCAGAGAAGCATGCTCAGTAAAATCACAGAACCTGACTTGTTTAAATACAGCTGTACAACTACCCCAAGTGCAGGTTTAACGGCAACTTGAAAACCTTAACACAGAAGGTTACAAATTATTTTTAACTAGAGGCTTGGTGCACAAAATTCATGCACTGGGGGAGAGGGGTGTCCCTCAGCCTGGTCTGTGCCCTCTCACAGTCCGGAACCCCTCGGGGGATGTAGCAGTGAACCAAGCAGCAGGCGGCCAGGGAGGAGCCCAAATCAGGGCCGGGTGCCATGACGCTCGCAAGCATCTTGGCCTGCTGCACCTGCTGCCACGGATTCAGGAGAGGCTCCCGCCGTGGCAGCTGTGCTCACCAGCCATGAACCCAGCTTCTGGCTGAGCGGCGCTCCACCTGTGGGAGCACACTGACCACCAGGGGGAAGCTCCTGCATTGACTGTCTGACCCCTAATGGTCAGTGCGCATCATAGTGACGGGTCGTTCTAGTCATTCCATTGTAACGCTTAGGCTTTTATTATATAGACTAGAGGCCTGATGCATGAGAATTCGTGCAAGAATGGGCCTTCCTTCCCTGGCTGCTGGCACCACATTCGCTCTGGCCAGAGCCGCCTTGCCACTCCGGTCCGGAGCTGCCTTTCCACCTTCCCATGCTGCCCAGAGGCCCGGAGCAGCTGGGTGGTGCAGAATGCCTGCGTCCCACCCTACCCCCAGCCACTCAGCGCCTGCATATGCAAAATAACCCACCATCTTTGCTGGATTAATTTGCATACTCACCCCTGATTGGCTGGTGGGTGTTGTGAAGGTACGGTCAATTAGCATGTTGCTCTTTTATTAGGTAGATGTCCTAAATTCCTTTACTGAATCTCTCCAGTTCCTATACTTTTTGAACTGTCACTTTCTGATAAGCACTTAAAAAATTCTAGAAATTAGAATAATTAGAAGAATCCCCAGCCTTGTTTTCTTTTCTTTGCTGACTCCTCCCTGTGATTCTCTTCGTTTCCATGTGTTCCCTTCACCTTCCCTGTGACACCCTTTTTCCCTAAGAGCCTTGGAGATGGAAAGTTCACTAGAGCAGTGAGGATGGGGCCTTAGCCCTTCCCTGACCTCTCAGGGACAAATTAAATGGCACTAAGGGATCTCTTCTCTTCCGTTAGAACAGAAGAATGCCATTGTCTGTCATCCTGCTTGCTTCATTTGTTTGTAACAACATTTTCTGGGTCACCAGCCTTCTCAGCATCAGGACAGCAAGCTTCCTAGAGACTGGTGAAGAAAATAGAGTCGCCCAGCTTTCAAGGACATCTCTCCAAGTTTGGGTTCCTGCCGGGGGGCCCTTCCTTTTGTCATATAATTCAATTCCACATAAAAGACCGTTTCTTAAAGCCCAATGCCCTGGGAGTCAATGTAGGCTTGAATAGTTCATACATTTTGAGCTTAAGATTTCACAGTTGGGCGTTCCTTCGGAAAGCTGCTCTTTAAGAAAATTGGGCCTGCTGACTTTCTGAACATTCCATAGATTTTACGAGGTAGGATGATGAGTTAGCCATAAAAGCATAAGGCTTTACAGATTCCATTTCCTAGAAAATGCACATCAGTTTAAAGAGGAGGAAAGAATTGGACTGTACAAAATGTCTTTCAATTTTTGCTCAATCCACATACTTGAAAACCGGCTTAAGGTGTTAGCCAAACCAAAAATGCAGTTAAGTTTACCCAATTCTGATTTATACCATGTATTAAACCCACTTCCAATTGGGTTGCTTCCCACGGTGTGCATTATCTGTTGGTTGCTTTAAAATATAGACCAACTTCAGCAGAACATTATATAAACAGAAGGGAATTATCCCCTTCTCCTGCACTAAACATGAAATAGTATCCAACATATAATTCATACTCCATGTCGTTGGCCTTGTTTTCTGATGTAGGTCAAAAACAAATATCTTTTAAATAAAATCATTGGCGAGCCAATGTTTGGTATTACAATAAAAAAAATACTCATTAATCTGTACCTGGAGAAATGTAACGTGATTCACAGTGCTGGTTTAGTGCCTCTGATTTTACTTGCACATTTCACTGGAATATTACTAGAAAACTAAGATGTACATAAACATGTTGGCTTACTCAGCACAGGGCAAATGCAGATGAACATGATTCTTGGATGTCACCTCTCACAAATATAATGATAGCAGAAAACCTGTGTCTTTTCTCCATTTCCACTTTATTACGTACAGCACACAGGAAAGGCTAGAAACAAAATGTGTGTTGCGAATACCATTATGGCCAATGTTCTCAAGCAAACGCTAAGTCTATAGGGGACGAACTGTAGTATATTGTATTCGGGTTGGTTGAAATAACCAGCCCCAAAGTTCAGATCGGTATCTGAACTTTATCCGAACTATCCAAACTTCCTCTGGTTTGTGATTCAAGCCTGAAAATCTCATGAGAACAGATGCTCTCGTAGCGTTCCCTTACTTCCTGCTTCATTGTGAGAGCGAGGTCTCCGCAGAAATTCCTACAGGCCTGTGGAGGCCGGGGACGGCTTCTCCCATTCAAATCAAAATCTGTCATTGCTTTTATCCATTTGGGATTCCAGCCCTTTTCTTTCCTGGTATCCAATCCTCCCTCCTCTGGCCTTCTGGCATCTTCTCAGTTTCTGCAGTGAGCTTTGCCTCATCTGAATACCCTCTCCTTGTTTTGGATTTCCCAGGCTCTTAATGCACACAATAAGTATACCTTCAGCATTTTCTATGTGCCTAACACTGTTGTGGCAGGAAACAAGCAAAATCCTGCTCTCGTGGAATGTAACTTCTGGTGGGACTAATAGATAAACAAAAAATAAATAAGACAGAATATATGAGATGTTTCTGTAAGGCTTTTCAGGAGCCATTCCACTCCCAGGAATGCTTTCCCCCAGAACTGCTCATGACTTCTTCCTTTTTGTCATCCAGGTCTCATTTTGAATGTCACCCCCCTAAAGAGACTCTCTCTGGGATTACTCTGTCTGCAACTGTCCCCCAGAACCTATTCCATGACACAATTACATTTGAAAGCCCTGAGACTGAGTAGGATGGCGGAATGGCCCAGCAACTCGGTCCCCAGTCCCCAAAGATGAAGGTATAGAGAAAAGAAATGAAACATTAGCTGACAAAGAGAACAAAAATGAAAAACGAAAAGAAGTTACCTTCCCTTTTATGACATAGCCACGCTGCCCATGTCCACTACCCTCCCCACACCCTTCAGATTATCCAATTTCCCTGCCAGAGCTGGAAGTAACTGGCTATTCTGGGGGTGCTGAGCAGAGGACATTGAGATTGCCTGAAAGGTGGAGGCGTGCTGACCCACTGCCAGAGAGGAATTATTTCAAAAGGACGGCTTGCTTCTGGCGTTATATACCACGATTGAGACTTCTCAGCATCCAAAGCCTACAGGTTTGGCACGAAAAGCAGAAATCTGGCGTTTTCAAAGCTCATATGTCCCAAAGCTGGGTTGCTGGAAAATGCTGGGAGTCCCAAATTGGTGTCCACTTTGGAATATTTGGCCCAGGAAAATGTATATTCTCATGCCGCAGGAAGTTGGTTTGCAAAACAAAGGCTGAACTGGGGCCAAAAAGCAAGCACCATTTGCCAGAGTGGAGATGAAATTTGATAGTTTGCTGCACAAAGTTTCTTTCTAAAAGTCATTTGCAGCTGCCGTGACACGTCTTTAAAGTTGTAACAGGCAGAACTGTTATTTAGGAATTTCCAACGGAGGGAAACAAATTTCAGTTGTTTACATTTAAACATGATGTAGAGAGATACTGAATGTAAACATCATAGATTGGACAAAGCCAAGCATATGAAACGTGGCTCAAATCACAGCGCAGTCTTCAGTGGTCCAGAGCAAAAGCAGAAAATTGCCATTTTCATAGAAAAGCTGTACTTACTATGATCCCACGTCACAGACTTTCTTACTATCTTAGAACGTGTGTATGTCAATGTAATAGGATGATGGGGAAAAAAGAGTTAAAAGAAAATTTTAATTCTTAGCAGATAATGGTAACCTTACTTACGTTTTTATTCCCTTTGAACAAAGAAGTATGATTATAGAAACTCATTATGTGAAGTTTGCTGGTTGAAAAAAGCATTAAATGTTTAATTTCAACAGAAACTATGTGTTACCAAGACTGGACTATTAAAATAGATTAAAATTTGGCAAGCAGATGAGAAACAGAGGGTGTGAGCAGAAATGAGTTCAAAAGAAAGAAAAAAGAGAAAGATAAGGTTATAAGAAGTGAAATTCGGAAGACAAAGGAGAGAGATTTTTTTAATTTTATTTTTCAGTTTAATCTAGTCAGGACTAACTTCGAGAGTGCCACGATGAAATTTCTAATGTTGAATTTTCTATTCTTTGGTGAGAGTAGCAGTAATTGGCAAGCCATAGAGGTAACTTACCTAAGGAAGTACGTAACTTATCAAGGCATAGAGGTAAGTTATCTAAGGAAATGATTTATGCTAATGAAAACATTTGATTTCGTGCTGCTTGTGTGGTTGAGCATCGACCTATGAACCTAGGAGGTCACAGTTCGATTCCGGTCAGAGCACATGCCCGGGTTGTGGGCTCAATCCCCTGTAGGGGGCGTGCAGGAGGTAGCTGATCAATGATTCTCTCTCATCACTTATGTTTCTTTTTCTCTGGCCCTCTCCTTTCCTCTCTGAAATCAATGAAAATATATTAAAATTTTTCAATTTTCAGTTTCTCATTGAATCCATCCTCTTATTTTGAGAGATGGTAGTTAATGGTTGAAACATCTTTAATATTCTTCATTCCCTATTGAGTCACCACCCACACACACCTGTCCACTGATCTGTTTTTTCCATGAGATGCTGTTAATTGTGAAAACTCAAATTTTAGTTTGCTTTTTTGATGGCTCTCTGTTGCTTTCACCTTAAAAGACACAAAAAAAGCAGAGCACTCAGCTTAGAGCCAGACATCCTGAGTTTAAAAATGGCTTCCCCACTTATTCACCATGTAACCTTGGGCAAGTCATTTATCATCTCTTGCCACAGTTTCCTCACCTGCACAACAGACATAATAATAGCAATGCCGACCCTAAGGGCATTAGTGAGGATTCAATGAGAAGATGCAGGAGTAACGTTTGGAATGGTATCTGAAATTCAGTAACTCTTCAATACATCATAGTTACTATTATGATTATCTCATGACACGCCAATGGTTGGGGAACGCAATAAATGAACCTCGACTGAATTTGCTGCCCCTGTACCCATATAAACAAAGCACATTATCCGACTGTCTACCTCCAGTCTGCGATTGTGGCAGAGACACAATCCTTACCAAATAGTCGTTACGGTAGACCAAATGTATGCCAGCCTCCCTTGCAGTCAACTGGGACCATGTAGCTATTAGGGTCTGGCCAATGCCTGGGAGAAAGTGGCAGATACTTCCCCAGGGACCACCCAGACACTCTCCAGCTCTCTCTTCCTCGGCCACAGCACCCAGGGAGGCCACACACTCTCTGGATGGTGAAGTTGCCAGATGAAGACCAGCATCCGCACATGCATCAGCCTTTTCATGAGTGAGAAATCAGAGTGAGAAATCCAGTAAAACCTTCGTGTGTTGAGCCACTGAGAATCTGTAGTTGGTTTGTTACTGTAACATGGCCTAGCGTAAACCTCATTACCACATTGATCGAAATGATGCATAGCCCCTTAGGAAAGTTATTAAAAAAAAAAAAATGATGTTATCCCAACCCCTTAATATGTCCAGTAAAACCTGCTATCTTTATTAGAGAAGACTTAACATTTCTTTCTCTTTTTTTTTCTTTAATGTATATTTGTATTGATTTCAGGAAGGGAAAGGGAAAGAGAGATAGAAACATCCATGATGAGAGAGAATCATTAATTGGCTGCTTCCTGAATGCCCCCCACTGGGGATTGAGCCCGCAACCCGGGCATGTGCCCTTGACTGGAATCAAACCCGGGACCTTTCAGTCTGCAGGCCAACGCTCTATTCACTGAGCCAAACCAGCCAGGGCTCTTTCTCTTCTTAATTTCCCAATCTGGCACAATGACCAATCTGATGTGTAGTACTTTTCTTTTATACCCAACTTGGTGTTCTTTACTTCAAATCTGAGGGGCATGTTTAATATGGCCTTAACTGTCTGGGCTGTTTTCTGGAGCTAAACATCAATATAAGTACCTAGTGAATTTCTGCTCATTTCTTTCGTTGGAGGATGCAGAACACAGAACAGCCATTTGAGATACGAACCACAGTTCCATTTGAGATATGAACCACAGTTCAGGTGGAAATGATGATGGCACAGACAGTCTGGTACCTGTATCCCACACATCCCTGCATACCTCCCTTCCCCCACTCAGTGTTGCTCACTGGTTAGCGTTCATCCAGTAGTTCTTCCTTTTATAGCCACCAGACAAGATATTATCCTATTATGTCCTATGTTTATTTGAGTCACCAGGGGACTTGGGGTTCATGAAGAGATGGGTGCTCTATGATAAAGCTAAATTGTTCACTTCATTTGAAAAGTTCCTTAAGGATATCTTGCTCTTCAGTGTTCTAAAAAATAGTAATAAAATACAAATACAAAATGACCTCAAAAAGGCCGAAGATCTCCCCTGCCCTGCCCCCAAAATGAGCACATTAAACACACACACACACACACACACACACACACACACACACACACGAAAACAGGGGGGTCTGAAATGAGAAGTCAAGGACTTAAAGCTATAATGATGATGACATGAGGGTTGATTTGTATGTCCTGAGGTTTTTAAGGGCAGACATTGATAGATCAGAGATTTGCCTCAGGGACCATAATGGGCCTATAATCTAAAGTACAGGAACGCTTTTAGGAAAAGAAAAATATAAAAGGAATTATCCTGAAAGCCTTATTGGATAAGGTGTTTTTAGTGCTCAAGACCAAGTTTTCTAAAATAAGTCTCTGTTGCCAAGTCTACTTTTATGACATTATGTGATTAAAAGTTTTAAGAGCCATATTTGCAGTTATTTATATACCATAATGGGACCTGGACAGCTAAGAGCTCTTGCCTCTGATATTTTAGTGACATACCCAAGGTACAGTCATCACGACTCATGCAATATTGTGGATTTCATAAACAAATAAAAAGCAAAGACAAAATACACTTGAAAAGAGTAATGCATTTTGAATTATAAAAACACTACTCTATGCTGCTCTCTTAAGTGTTCATAGCACTTGATGGAAGGAGAAAAATATGTCGCAGAGAATTTGCACCATCCTTTTCTACCCAAATAACAATCATCTTTTTTAAATGTGCAAAAAGAACTGCAGCTGGTTTGTTTGTTTTTAGGTTAAATTTGCCCTGGTGAAATGCCAACGAGAAATATATTGGCAACATGAAGTTAAGGAATTGAGTGAATGTGCAGATAATCTTGTCTTTGTAATAACTGTGTTCACCTCAAGTATTAAAATGCTTTAGTCTAAAACATTTAAAAAATGCCTTTGTAAAATGAATTGTAGAGCCAAGCTCAGCTGTTATCTAGACAGGCGATATTTGTGTGGTGAGCTACCACACAACTTAAGATAAAGGAATTTTTGTTGCTGGTATAAATTATCTAGTTTTCCTGCTGACACAGATCCTTTTCATTTTACCTCTGAGGATGCAAGTTGCAGGAAATTATAGCTCTTTGGGGACATTCTAAGCACTGTGACTTTCTCATGCGGTATACTTCACTTATAAGTTCTCTCTGTTAGGAATTTCTTATTCTTGGTAAACCCCCAGAAGATTAGCCTACACAGAAATCCCCTGCCCCCACCTTATTTGCAGAGGATACATTATAAACCCCCCAATGGATGCCTGAAAGTGCGGACAGTACCAAACCACAAATACATATCATGTTGTTGTTTTTCCTATGCATACATACAGTTTCATTTGTAAGTTAGGACAGTGGTCGGCAAACTGCGGCTCTGTTGACTAATAAGTTTGCCGACCACTGAGTTAGGACACAGTGACAGATTAACAAAAACTAATAATAAAATAGAAAAAATGGTAACAATACACTGTATGAAAAGTTATGTGAATATGGTGGTATTAGTAAAATAAGGGTGACTCAAACGCAAGTACTATGATCCTGTAGGCAATCTGATAATTGTGATGGCCTCTCAGTGACTTAGTGGGTGGGTAGCATATAAGGCAAAGAGGTGCTATGATGATTTTTTGAAATTTAATTAGCTTTTATTGAAATACTAGAGGCCCAGTGTTTATCGATTTTGCAAGGGAAATTCTATTCCAGCCGTCCTAGCAGGGATAATTCACATCCTAGCAGGACAGTGAGGCGTTTCATCGCCCTTCTCAGAATGGAGCGCAATCAAAAGCTTACGAATTGCTTATTTCTGGAATGGTCCATTGGATCTTTTTTGGACTGTGGTTGAGCATGGGTAGCTGAGGCTGTGGAAAGTGGAAAAGCAGAGAAGGGGGACGGCTGGAATAGAACTTCCCTTGCAAAATCGATAATTCACTTCACATTGGATTTCTCTTCTACATGTGAACCTCAGGGAGAAATGTATCCTGCAACTTGCTTGTGATAGTTAATTTTATGTGTCAAACTGGCGAGGCCATGAGGTGCCCAGATAGTTAATCGAACATTATTCAAAATGCTGGGGATGAGATTATCTGAAGCCATTGCAGGAACTAGGAATAGCAGCAAATTTTTTAAATATTCTGAAAGGGTCACCTACAACGAACAGTAAGTGACAGCACAAAGCACCCAAGACTCAGCTTAGCTTATTTTATCAAATAAGACAGGATACCATCACAGGACAATGAAAACTGGAATACAACTCACCACCAAACCCTCTCCAAAGATGAAACAGAGAAAAGAGGAATCTTTAAGGATTCAGTATTAACCAAAAGTCTTGGATTGAAGGAAGTCTAAGGGACTTATGAGATACCATCAATCAAACTAATATACTAATTATGGGAGTCCTATAAGAAGAGACAAAGGAGCAGAAACCTATTTATAGAAATAAGTAACAGAAGGAGAGGAGTTACTGGGAATTAGAAGATTAAGTCAAAGGACACGAGGGAAAAGTTGGGGATGATGGAAAGGTTTTATATCCTGATGGTGGTGGTGGTGGTTATACAACTAAATTTGTGAAAACTCATCAAAGCATACTCTTAACGTTGCTATGTTTTTTGTATGTTTATTATCTATATACTAGTGGCCCGTTGCAGGAAGATTCCTGCAATAGGGCTTCCTGCTGCACTCTCCCCAGCCCCGCCTGCTTCCCTTTCTTCTCCGTCGCCCACTCGCTCCGCTTGCTTGCTTCTCCGCAGCTTGGCTTCTTTCTATGCTGTCTTGATATGCAAATTAACCGTCATGTTGGTTGGGTTAATTTGCATGCTCACCCTGATTGGCTGGTGGGCATGGCTTGGGCATAGCGAAGGTGCAGTCAATTTGCATATTACTCTTTTATTAGGTAGGATATAAAAAGCCAGTGCCCGTGATGACCGTTACGACCAAATGACCGGTCACAATGAGGTGCATTGAGCACCTCTCCATCCCTCCCCTGCGGCCCACAGGCTCCTATCACAGCAAGGCGGGCAGGTGGGCGGGGCTACAAGCAGCGGCGGGCCACCTCGTGCAATTTCGCACACTGGGCCTCTAGTATTTCAATAAAAGCTAATTAAATTTAAAAAAAAATCAGAGTAAACCCATGGCTTCAATCTCCTATTTCTGTTTAACCCCCAAAGGCACCAAGTGAAAGCGGTCCTCTGGATTCTCCACTTCTTGAGTAATAAAGTTTTATGTGTTCTGAAGTTGAGGTTAAATATTAAGATGTGTCTGACACCTTTAGATTGCACACCCTACCTTCTAACTCCTGTGGTCTTCGAGCAACAAGAGGAGCTGGTAGGGTATAAAAGACACTCAAAAGCTACTGTGATTATTATGTCTAGGGTCATGAAGTAAATGAATGTTACAAGGCAATGTTCAATGCTCTAGACTGAAAATATATCATCATAAGCCATGTCTAAAAAGTAACACCAATTGCTTTTTGTTGACATACCTAATTGTGGATCACTGGTTTCCCCAGAAAAGCATTTGATTTTCAAATTATTTTCACTCTTTTTCACGGGATACTTGAAACTTTATTCTGTTGATTAACTCTGAGAAATCTAATCTCCTTATCTATCTAGTAAACCCAGGAATGTTTCATGTTAGAAAATCCTACACATTACAGATATTTTGCCTGTCATGTTCACTAAACATTATATTTCATCTGTTTTATGCTTGTATAAAATTTCAAATCACATACCGTACTGGTGTTTAGACTTTCTGAGATTTAAAAATAATTTGTAACTAAATCACAGTTTGAGTTTAAAAAATGATCAGCAAGGCATTTACGATAAAATGCATAGAATTCAGTTTCTTAAACACTGTGTTAAAACAAAAATCAAACATGAAACACATCAGAAAAGCTTTAGAGAATTTCTATTTCTTTCATTTTACTTTTCTAATGCAAGAAGGGGGAGAAATGCCAAGACTTAACTGAAAATGCAGGCCAAATAAAATCACCTATGAAATTAGGTAAGTAATTCCAATTAAAATTGCTACTTGGATAACACGTTTTCCATATTCACACATGTTACAATATTGTAAATATTTTTTATGATCAAAGTGTGCATCTTCATAAAGAAAAATAATGAGTTATGAGGAGGCATAAAACCGATCTTATTACTCCCTGGTTTGGTGTTTCAATGACCTACTTATCTCTTCCTCTTAAATATCTGGCTGCACTTTGGTATAGGAAGTTCTGTATCAAGGGATTATCTGAGGCCAAAGCTGTACACAGATGTTCCTATTAGAACTGTAGTTCTTGTTCCCATACTCGGGGCCTTGTTCTCGCTTTCCTTCTTGCAAATTGATTTGCTCAAGTCCTGCCTTTTGGGTAGGATTGCCTGAATTCATCACATTTATAGACAGACCCCTGACTGAGAATTGCTTGGTCACTGTACCCAGCCCAGTTCTACAAATGATGGGCCGGTCTTGTTCCTTGGCCTGGCTTGGTGTGGGAAATGCCTGAGCTCCACTCAAGGAGGAGCATTCCTTGTTTGAGTGAACCCCAGAGAATACTCAGAGCTGGCCCAGCAGGGGAGGAGCAGAGACACGGAGCTGTCCAGGGGGGCGGGGGTACCATTTTGCAATAGAAACAAAGCCCAGCGGACTGATGGGATGGAGGCGCCAGCAGGAAGGTGTGGCTGAAGTACAAGCAAGGGATGCCTAAGACTGAAGGTGAGCCATGGGGCTGAGGCTGCCGGAAACCAGTGATGTTGTCTGTACTTCTCTTGGGGGAGGCAACAGGGTCAAGACTTAAACATCAGAGAAGAACCCTTTGCCATTTTACCAAATCAACACCCACCCATCATCTCTCTTCCTGCCCCATGGCTTATCTGCCCTGTGTCATCCTCTGGTTACAAAAAGCATTCAGAGCAACAACAACAACATTGTGAACTTGGATTTTTGTGAAGGTTTCTTTCTCTCACCAAGGCCCAGCCTCGGGCTGAATGGGAGAGTTCTGCCAGCCATCAAAATTAACAGCCTTTAAACATGTGCAACATTTCTCCAAGCAAATTGGTTCCTTAATATGGTCAACTGTGCAGCACCCAGGGGGAAGGGCCGGTGATCTCATAGCCCCACGCTGATGGAGTCACAGCGCCGTATTCCTGAAAAGCACTCAGACTTTCCATTTTGATAAAACCAGGAGCCAACGCGAGAGGCAGCCGGCTTTGACATCCATTGTTCATTCTCCCTGAACTTTCTCTCTCCTATGGAGCAGAGCACAGTGGTTTAATTCATCGCTTATGGGATTTTTAAAAATATCCCCCTTTCAGATTTTTTTTTTCTATATTAATCAGTGGTTTCTAAAGATCCAGAGGGATAAATAAACGCTGTGAGCTGGCCAGGGTTTCTCGGGGCACAACCGCTGCTAGTTATAAACAGTAAACAAAACGTAGTAACCGTTTTAAGCACAAGAGATTGCTATATCACACGGGGCATAAATCATTAGCTTAATAATTTCAGCAGCCGTGTCTCCATAGCAAAATTAAGCCAACAGTTCCCCCTGTGGCAATAATGAAGTACTGTAATGCTGAAAGGGGAGAAAAAAAAAAGGAAAATAAAAAAACAACAACCAAGAGAAGGCATTATTGTCCCTTGGAAATGATTGAAAAATCCAAGTTCAATGAATGATTGTAGGACTCTTGTCTCTGTGCCATTCTTTTGAGGGGGGGGTTGCCTCCAAAACCCATGTCCATTCTTGTAGACAGTTTGACAAGCTCAAGTGCATTTGCATTCAAGCCCCCTGTGGCTACCACGTGCTGGAGGTAGGGCACGAAAGCTGTATAGGCGGACATTATTCACAGATTTAGAGAGAGCCAAACGAACGCTAGGTATGGGACAGGACAGAGGGATGACAAGGCTCTTCCCCCTCTTAGGGGCTCAAAAGCTGGATGGCCAACAACCTGAAAGAAAACACTTCCGATATTGAGCTGGGCCATTGGACCCAGCCAGGAAGTCAAAGCTGTCCTGATTCCCCATGAATGTCACTAAGTGCCAAAGTTCATTAAAAAAAAAATCTGGCTGAGCATTGGTTCATGCTGGGTGGGTGTACCTGGCTATGAGACGTATCAAACCAAAGGAGCTGAGGGAGACCTTTTTGATCCCCCTTGTGTTGAGCTAATACCTTCCTTCTTCACCCTGAATTGCTTCATCTCTAGTCTTCTCATTATCCAATCCTATATAATAAAACCCTAATATGCAAATCAACCGAAAGGCAGAACAACCAGCCGCTATGACATGCACTGACCACTAGGGGGCAGATGCTCAATGAAGGAGCTGCCCCCTGGTGGTCAGTGTGTTCCCACAGGGAGAGCACTTTTCAGCCAGAAGCCAGGCTCATGGCTGGCAAGTGCAGTGTTGGTGAGGGGAGCTTCTCCCACCTTCAAGGCAGACATCCCCCGAGGGCTCCTAAACTGTGAGAGGGCACAGGCCAGGCTGAGTGACGCCCCCAAGTGCACGAATCTGGTGCACCGGGCCTCTAGTCCTTAAATAAGAAAGTTCTGATGGCTGACAGCTTTTCCCCTCATATAATACCTTTTCCTTAAAATAGTATTTTACCTACCAACAACATTCCCTATGTGTTCTGAGTACCTATTATGGACATAATTTTCTCTCAAGTATTATTTGGTTAAAAATTATGTGATTCAGTTGAGCAGAAGAAGCTGTATTATTGTAGAAGGTTATCTACCAGCTTGACTAACTTGTTCAGTGGGTTGAGGTGGTGATCTGTATGATAATATCGGGGTACAGATTAAACTAGGGTGCAGAGTGTCAGCGTCACCTTGATAGACCACAGCCTTTAGAAATAATCTACAAACGACATTCCCGCCCCCTCCCCAATTTTTGTTGTGTTTTGTTTTCAACAATGACACTTTAGGCACAGTTGTCTCAAAGAACTCAGCAACTATCCTTATAGGGTTAATTTTAGATATAGTAGTTTTCTTTACTTTGGATATGCACGCTCCCCTTTATTAATCTGAAATGAGAAAATGGTGGAGGGACAGTTCTCCCTGCACCCATAGGAAAAAACTTTTCTCAATAAGCTAAATAAATTGTTACATCTTCTAGCTCTCTCTAAAAAAGAAAAAAGACAGAGCTATCATAATCACTATACCATGTATTGTTACGTGTGGCAAGGAAGTCATCTTGCATACAAAGTGGTGAACAGTGTATCACATTCACAGTCAAAGAAAAGTCAAAACCGGATCCTAAATAAAATCGCGATGGAAATGTGTTTGTCTTTACAGCTGTTCCTTTCTCCTTTTCCAGATCCTTCCCTTCTTAAGCCCCTCTGTGTTCCACTTCACCTCTGTTGATTAATGACACCATTCTTCTTTCAGGTTGGTGGCTTCCAAAGGTTCTCCATACTTGTGACCAGGGCAGGGTTAATGATAATGTATCTATAATTAGGATTCCACAAATCTCATCTCCAGTGGCCGGAGGGACAAATGCAAAAGACATGTCCAGCTGATAGAAAGTGGAAGAATAGGCTGAGAATGAACCTATCCAAAGTCATTTAGTCAGAACGGATTGCTAAGACTCTAACAGGCCACCAAGATCTCCCATCCTGAATACTCATCAAAATGTACTAGCTGCACCCATAGAACGGGAGAACATATTTCAAATCATGCATCTCCTAAGATTCTAGCGTCCAAATATATAAAGAAATCTTACAACTCAACAATAAAAAGACAATTAACCTAACTCAAAAGTGGACAAAGGATCTGAATAGACATTTCTCCAGAGAAAATACACAAATGACAAATAAACACTTGAAACGATGCTCACCATCATAGTTATTCAGAAAGAAAATGCAAATCAAAGCCACAATGAGATGTCACTTTGAGGTAGACTATAATCAGAAGGTATACAATTGCATGTGTTGAGAAGAATGGGGAGAAATTTAAATTTTCCTACCTTGCTAGTGAAATTATAAAATGTTTCAGCTGCTATGAAATCCATTTGGCAGTTCCTCTGAAAGTTAAAGACAGAGTTACCACATGCCCCAGCAATTCCACTCCTAGGTATATGTCCAAGAGAACTGAAAACAGATGTCCAACAAAAACTTGTACACACATTTTCATAGCAGCATTATTCATGATGCCAAAAATTACAAACAATCCAAATATCCATCAACTGATGACTGGAAAAACAAAATATGGTGCCATCCATACAATGGAAGGAATAAAATCCATAAAAGAAACTAAAGCACTAACACATACTACGCAATGAACTTGAAAACATGCTAAGAAATCATATACCGAAGGCCACACAATATGTGACATTTACAGGAAGTGCCCAGAACAAGTAAATCCATACAGACAGAAAGTAGACTAGTAATTGCCACAGGCTGATGGGGGAAAATAATGGGATATGACTGCTAATAGGTAAACAGTTTTTTGGGGTTAATGAAAATTTACACAACCTTGTAAATATGCTAAAAAACTACTGAAATGTACACCTTTAAAGGATGCATTTTATGGTATGTGTATTGTACCTCAACTTATTTAATATTGAAGAAAAAGTACCAGTTACCATTCAACTTACTAGACCAAAGCTAGTAATTACCCCTTTCTTCCAACTCTGATTCAATGCAAAATACGGTTTTAATTAAGTGATATCTTACTATCCTGCTGTGTTTAGAAATGGTTCACAAGCCTGAAGAGTCACATTGGCTATAGCCTAAAGGGAGGTTCTAGAAAAACAATCTGAATGGTACATACCAATGTACTCAACCACCTTTTCCTAACTCAATGGTGACTTCTCTGGGAACATACCACATCACTATCCCTTCACTGACTGCCATCCTTGATTATTCTTATAAAAATGAGATAAATGATGTATCTATTCATTTTTGTTAGTTGTTTATTGAATATCTTCCCCTCCAGAATGTCTGCCCCATGAACCAGGAAGCGGGTTTTGGCACAGAGCAAGGTAGGCACCGAAGAAGTGTTTGTTGAGAGAAAAAAAACTGGAGTAAGTTTTTTCTCCCATTAGACGATGAGAAAGAATAAAAATGGTAGAGTGATCCACTACTTAAAGTCAAGAATATCGAATACCCGCCCCCCCTCCCAACCCTCTCCTTTCTGACGGTGATATGCTCATTCGTATCCCTGTGGACATCAAAATTGAGCTCTTCTGCATCCTGGCCCTAAAGTGTTCCAAATGTCAATATCCCTAACTTCATCCTCTGCTTTCCATGTCTGTTTCACTCAAAGATCTCTTCCAGTGTTCCGGAACCCAGTCTAAAAACCTAACCCCTTATTCCCAATTGAACTATTTGCTTGATAGTTTGGCTTGGGAACCTAAGGTCTGACCTGGCAATAAATTCTGAGTACTAGTGTTCTTGTGGCCAAACCAAAAGGTCAAAGGTCTTTCCCATGTCTACTACTGTGCATTCAAAATTCTATTTAGGCCAAACAAAACATTCTATTATGCACTATAAGGGTTTTGTAAGTCACAGCCTTTGGCCTTAGGCAGAAGTTAAATTTGTCAATGAGATCCTCTTAAAAACAAAAAACCCTCCATGGCCTCATTTCTGATGATACACTTGTTTTGCCCTAAGTTTGATCTAAGAATTCATTTTTAAATTTGTGCATATAAGTCTCTGCTGAATTATTCCAACTCATTCAATTCACTTCTTCCTGCCTTCCTATAGGTCTGCTGCCACTGTGTGTTAAATAAAACACATCCAATTGTCTTTCAGATAGTAGGATTAAAGGAACTAGACAACACTTATTTTTGAAAATTAACTACTCAGTCATTTCTAATACACAATTCTATCACTGGGATCCAACAAGTCGAAGCCCCTGATAATGCTGTCGGGGCTGCTGAAGACAAGGAAAAGGAACTACTCCCCATCCTTATGCAGGTACAGATGGCTTTTATAGCTTATTCCTACTAAAACCTCTATATTTCAGTATGATTTCAACTAATGAAAATATCTGGGGGGAGTACCCCACACTCCGCCCCCCAGTGATGGCCCTGATGACAACACACATCTGGAGGCTCTGAATCACCCCGATGACTGATTTGATTTTCCCACTCTTCACCTGGACTTCTGGCTTCGGCTACACAGAGCTCTATCGCTTTGGGCTTTGGGCTACAACTTGCTTCCAGCTGTAAGCTTTGTACTACACTCTGATTCACCTTTCTTCTTGGCTACGCTCAGGCTGGCCGCCATATGTGTCTGTCCAAGACACACATTTTCCTCCAATCCTGCTCACTCACAAGTCACTCGCTATCTAATTGCTCCTTTACAGCTTTATAGGAGACTAGTAGCCCTGCACACGAATCTGTGCACCAGTAGGTCGCTGCCGCCCTCCTGTAGCTCTCCACCTGCTGCCCCACCCTTATGTAGATCCCCCGCCCCCCCTTTTCCTCCTCATAGCTTGCTGCCCTGCCCGCTCCTGTAGCTCTCAGCAGCCTGCTTGTAGTTCGCTGCCCCACCCTCCTGCAGATCCGTGATCTGTCCTTGCACAGTCGGTCGTTACGCCTCAGGGCGTAATGGATAATTAGCATATTCCTCTCTTATTATATAGACTATTAGTCCACTGCAGGAAGATTCCTGCAATAGGGCTTCCTGCTGCGCTCTCCCCTGGCCCCGCCTGCTTCCCTTCCTTCTCCCCCGCCCCGCCTGCTTTCCTCTCTTCTCCGCTGCCCCTCCTGCTTTCCTCCTTCTCCCTGTCCCACCTGCTTGCTTCTCCACAGCTTCGCTTCCTTCTTCAGCACTTGGCTTCTTTCTACGCTATCTTGATATGCAAATTAACGGCCATCTTGGTTGGGTTAATTTGCATACTTGCCCTGATTGGCTGGTGGGCATGGCTTGGGCGTAGCGAAGGTGCAGTCAATTTGTATATTAGTCTTTTATTAGGTAGGATAGCAATGGGTAGGACCGGTGTCATTAGAAATGCTCACCACCTAATTCAGCAGCCAATACGCCTTGATATGTGTAGCGGGCAACGAGGTCCTGAGCACCTGAATTGTGAATCTCCACTCTCTCACCTTACTTCACCTCCTCCCAGTGTGAGCTGCATGGAACAACGTCATTGAGCCACTGTGGACTCGAGTCTCTTTCTCAAGGGCACTCTGCTCAGATCCCTCAGGAGTTACAAAGATAAGTAGCATCCCTCCGCTGCCTTCGGACCAGTTTCACAATACTCCAATGTGTATGAAATCCGAAATTATGAAAATAAGTTGACATTGTGGGGTTAAAGACACGTGTGCGCCAACTTTGGAATGGATGAGAAATCCACTTTACTGAATTCTTGCAGAATTGCAGAATTTGCAAACAGAGTTAATTGCACCCTGTTTATGCGCTCGCCATCACCTACAACACAGTGAAGAGAAACACAAGCCCTCTTTTGTCAGGGGCCCGAGACCCTCTCTTGATCCCTTGCATCAGAATTTCTGAAAGTGGCTGTGGGTTTTATGATCTGAGCAAGCACTGTGATTATCATTTCAAATCTCATTTTTTAAAAATCTTTTCACGATGTTATCCAAATGCATTAAATGGTGCTGCTCAAGTCAGTGCTGAAAACAAATCCCAAGTGGATAACTTTGGAATAGAAATGAGATGGGATACAGCCCTGCAGAGAGCAAACGAGCGCCGACATTGATTTGGGAAGGAGCCCTCAGCAAAATAAGAAAATGTAAAAAGTAACTTCAACGCAAATGGCCAGTGAAATAATTACCGATGTATATGCTCCAAAAATGCATTCCTTCTTGGGGAGAATTTGTTTTGAACTATTTGAGTTTTAAGTTGGACAGAGTCTCCAGGAATAACATTTCCCTCCTTTGAAAAGCAAGTACTTAAATTTTATTTCCCACTGCTCTACCTTACAATCCCTACAGTTTAGTTAGAAAAGACTCTTTATGATTCCACACATTCTCTGCCAAGGAAACCAGTATTATCCCTCTCACTACTCCTTTCCTTTTGCTTCTCTTCCTGTTTGAAATATCTTCACTCGTCCTACCCACTAATCCAAATACATGGCCCGGCTTCAAAGGCCCACTCGAGCTCAAGCTCATCTGCAACGTTGTACCTGACTTAGTAAAGTCACAGGATTTTATACTTGGAATGGACCTCAGAGATGATCTACTTCATATATTTTCCAATTGGGCAACACTCAGAAGCCTTTCGAAGGGGAGTCAGAAATAGGAAGGGGGGTGTAAGTGGACAGCAGAGTCCCCGGTCTCTCACTGTCTATTCCAGCACTGATTCCATCATTTTAATCATTTTACCTTTCCAAGAAAGAAATTGCAGGACAATAGGTCCCAGAGCTTTGAGGGAGGGAAACCCCAAATCCAACATGATAAATGAAGAAATTAAGGTGGTCAGTGGAATATCTTATCCTGGTTTTCAAACAGTCCAGGAGGAAAACTAAACTAAAATCCTAGGATCTTGGGACTCACGGCCCAGCTACACTGATCTATTTTCTTTATAACTAAAATCCTATTTCCTATTGATGGCTCTCTGGTGGTCTTTTGTTATTTATACATTTGACTCTTGTCTGTCCAATATACTGAGGGAGGCTGTGGCTGGCTCATGCCAAGGCATAATGTATGCTCTTTGTTCTTCTCCTAGCCAAGCCCTAGGTTCAGAGAATACACATGTCCTATATTCCCTTCCCAGAAGCACAGATATTCCTGATTCATATATAAAATTAGACAAAACAACATTCAAAAGATCAACATGAGGGTATTGACAGAAACAGCATAAACTCCATCCTACATAGACACTCTCTTCTGTATCCCAACTTTATTCATTCAAGTTGGCATAAAGTGTAGTCAGTACAGACTTTTTTGACACAAAAAAATGATATTTCTGGCCTTATTTATATTTGTGCCCTTATTTGCATTTACAAATCCTGACTTCATCAATTGTACTCCTTGTTCTAAGTGTCATGGCGTTTTCAGCCCTTGAATCTTGCTTTGGTGACCTTTTACGATTGCGACACAACATTTCAACAAGAAAAGCTGACCTCTGATAAAAATGCTTTTAATTTTTTTAAATAATTAAAAACACTTCTATTCTTCATCTACTATACGCTTTTTCCTCCAGCTGCTCCTTTCTCCTGATAAACTTCCTGAAAGGGTACCCTGCACATGCTACCTTTGTCTCCTCTCTCGTTCCATCTTCAGGTTCTATATTATTTACCTCTTCCATGTAGGTACTTTTTCTCCATCTCTGTACTTCCTCTACACATTCTATTTCATCCACTCTCTTCTCATCACTGCCTTTAGAGCAGGGTAAGAGGAGCCTGTCTTCTGGATTCCACCCTGGCCTCTACAGGGTGTGTAGTCCACAGTGCACATGGGATGTGCTCACCTGGAGCCTACACCTTCCCGTCTGAACCACAGTCCAGATACCCAGGACTTCAGATTCCTTATCTGAATCTTGCTGTGTCTGCTCCCAGGGCTCAAGTGTCTTCTCCTTAACTTTGGGGCCACATTCCTGATGTGCACAATGTTTCCCAGGTCCTGGAAGTGGCCAAAAAGTGGCTGTTTGTGAGAAAGGGGGTTGCAGGCAGTGGGGATGTGGGACACAGCTCGAGTCTGTAGGCTGGAGCTTCCCAGAAGTGCACCTGAGGCCGTGCCATTCATGGGAAGGGTCAGAGTGGGGGGCAAGGGGAATGGGGAGGTTCTTCCTAAGCTATGCCACCAGATTCTAGCACAGAATTCTAATTCACACTCGGCCTTCAAGGTAGGCATGAAGGCAATTTTGCCATAATGGGAGGTTAGATTGTATTTTATTTAACAAATGGCGTGTGGTCCTCCATTTTCACTCTTATCTCGGGACCTACAAACCTTAGGGAAAGACATGAGCCTTTTCTAAGTCAAAATTAATGTCTAACCTCATACTAACTTCATTCTTGTTAAAGATGCACATCCAACTTAAAACATCCAAAGCTAAGTTAATCTCTTCCTTCTCATCTTGTACCCACTTGTCCAAATTTGTGTCTTTTTTTAATGAATAGCATCACCATCCGCTCAGTTACCAGCTAAAGGTCTTGGAGTCGTCATCAACTTTCCTCTTTCCTAATCCTCAGGATTTAATCAGAGATAAGATATAGCCGATGTCTGAAGTATCTGACTTTTTTCAAGCCACATCATTTAGTTGATTCATTATAATAGTCATTCGACTGCCTTATCTGTCTGTCCCTCCCTCCTTAAATCACTGACCACATTTTCACCAGAATTATTGGGTTCCCATTCATCAGCTGTCCACCATCCCTGCCCTATTTTCCATAGAATAGAAAACAAATTCCTTTTTAGTTTCAAGGTCTTAATAACCTGTCCTCTAGCCTAGTGGTTGCCAACCTTTCAGACCTCACAGACCACCAGTGGTCCGCGGACCACTGGTTAGCGACCGCAATCACTCTCGTCTCTTAGTCTTCAAACCCATCCATACAGTCATACACAAATGCTCTTTAATCTAGTCAATCCCGAGTACTTGCTGATCCCGGATGACTTGCTAATTTATAAATCTGTCATAAACTTTGACATACATGTACATTTACTTAAGCTATTCCTTCTGTCCATATTCCTTGACTTCTATAAAAATCCAACTAACTATTCTATCGCCATTTCCTCCATGAAGCCTTCCACAATTACTCCACCAAAATTACTTCCTTTCCTATGTTCGCCTAACATTAATTTATGCCACTCTTACAATGCTCACATTTTTGCAAGTTATGAATGGATGCCTTTCTATCCCTTCAGTACAAATTCCTTTTATGCAGAACTGGTCTGTACTCATTTCTATATAATCCTCATACCTTGCATTTTGTCCCACACATAGTGCTTTCAAATGTTTAATTTCTAAGAAGCTAAATCTACACAGAGATAGGTTTTAATAAAATTAACAACAAATCATATACCGTATTCACTTAAAGAGGATTCTCAGGATGTCTTTGTTCTGTTCCCATCCACGGTGAGACCCTTAAACATTTACTTGATCACAAGATTCTAAGATTTCTCTCTCCCAAATGGGTTTACCATCTCCTCTCAAAGCTGCAGTGATGTGTCTGCAAAGCTTGTCAAGAAGCCCCGATGAAAGGCAGGGCAGGGCCGCGAGCATTATTACAATGACAGGTGTAGCATTCCCTCCAGCACCAGCCACCTGTGTGTCCTTGGTTTTCAGAGATGCCGCGCACGTGTCGGCCACAGGCTTCCCCAAGTCACTTATCACCCTGAGAACAATGCTCCTTAGATGGAGACCATCTGGGATTGCAGACTTTTCCAGCCCAAAGTCCTCTAATTTTTCAATCACCTGCTCTGACATAAGCCTGGTTTGGTTTTGTGTTTATAGTATGTCTCCCGGGCAGTTTATGAATCTGTGTCTGGCTTTTCCCTTCAAATCATCTTGGGTATCACAGGATGAAGTTAGGGGAGAAGTCCAAGTCACGGGATTTGCACATCCTTTTGGTTTTCAGAGCTGGTGAAAATCAAATGCGGTGTCTTTACTCGGTAAATATGCAGATGAAAACCAACGACGTCTAGTAATAGTGACAGTATTATAAAGTACCTGGCAGTTCAGAGGCAACTTTCATGTATATTTTCTGATTAATTTCTCATTACAGTCCTGGGACGTATGCATCCTGTTTTATAGATCAGAAACGATGGTTCCCAGATTTTTTTACTTTCTTGGAAACACAGAGCTAGCAAATGGCTAAGCTAGAATGTCAGTTTTCTGAACCCAAATCTCATGCTCTTCAGCACAGTATAACATATAGGCAACAGCCCAATAATTAAGTGTTCTATTTATTTGCAGGACTAAAAGTAATTTACAGGCATAGTAAATTCTTATTCATACATGACAGTGTATTTGTGAGCTCAATGAGAAAAAAAGTCCAAATTGCATTTTTAAGGCAGTTTTATTCCGAATAAGCATGGTGTACATGATAAACTAAAAAGTAACTAAATAGTAAGTAAAGTACAGTAAATACTTTCAGTAATTTTCATGTAATTATATCAGCAACCGCTGTTGTTATTTCTCCTTTAAGATTGGTTAATTTGGCAGAACAACCAATCTACTATTTTACTTGTCTGCCATAAACAGAGTCCAAGCCAGAGTGAAATAATGTCTAGGCAATCAGGGTCCCTGTAGAGGCCATTATTAAGGGGGGAAATCAAAGGAAGATTCTTGAAGCTCTTGCATATCCACTCCCTCCCTACCTGTTTCTACTTCACTTCCTACATATTTAGGAGAGATAAGCTTATCCTACAGCCAAGTCCAACAAATTATATCATCAGTTGCTGAGGGAATAACAATGCAGTCAGTCAGAATGAGGGATTCTTGGTTTTCATCCCAAAATGCATCTCCCTAAGGCCACTCCGGTGCCACTTCTCCCTCTCTTTGTACAGATTTATATTTCATGTGCCTAATTTTCATGGCTCCCTAAGTCACGTGGAAGACACTAGCATTTTTACCAGAATAATTCAACGGGTACGTGACAGCTGAAATTAAATCTTCTCCTTTAACTCTATATTCTCATTCTACTCCTCTCAAAAAACAAAGCTCTGTTGACAGAGAAGAGTTGAATTTGATTTGTGTGCCTGGCTACCATTTGTGGGACCCTTATTGCTTCTGTCTCCTGACAAAGCCTGAATTGTCGTGGCAACATCAGTGTCTCTATCAACACCACTGGCCTCTCAACTCCTCCAATTAGAACTTATCTAAATTAACCTCTCGTCAAATGTCCTCACAACTCTATTTCACTTAAGTTTGAATGTGCCACTTAAGGCACTGAAGTATTCTTCTAATGGGAAAAGCCAAGAAATAATGAAAATGCCAATAAAATGTGATTTGAAACCAAATATATTTAAGATGAAGTTGAGTTATATACACATATGTGCATTATTGGTCAAGTAAACTTTCTACATCAACAAAAGAGTACAGTTTTTCCTCTGCAAATTAATAGATTATAAAATCAGTGGGCTTTTCAAGAAGGCAATTAAGAAAAATGGAGGTCAAAACAACTTCAATCCTTTCAGAATAATTTGCCTTCAAAAAAAAAACTTTCTGTAAAATCACCTAAAATGAAACCTAAGTTAACTCTAGTTGTACGAGTTCGGTGGAGTCAAATTTAACTTGAAAACATCTTTCATTTCTATAGCTACTTTATTATATTTATACAAGACTACAAAAAATTAATTGGGTGATTTAAGTGAGTCAACTGTCACATATATTATGAGCTCTGCATGTGTGTGTTATGAAGCAATGCTGACTATGAGTTCAGCCTTTTACCAATTTATTTAGCCAAGGTTGCAAGAAGTTACTTAATGAGCATGAACACACAAACTGTCAATAAACCAACAGGAGGAAAAGTGGCGCATGACCTAAAAGGACCTCTCTGTTAGGCTAAGGAGATGATGAAGTATGTTAAGTCACCAAGTCCTCCGGGTGATGCTTGTGTATGCTGCCAAGGCACGTGTAGCAAATGTGTAGATTGGGGGACTGGGGTAGGCAGGTAAGAGAAGGCCAGTCCCTAAACACGTATCTCACATCATGCATTAAATAAAATGCCTGGGAGAAATATTTTTTTCTCAATTAAAATGGAAGAATGTATGACTATTTGTAGCATCTAGTCATTGAACTCTCAGTACCACAGCGATTTCTTGATTGCACTTGTCAACCCGTATTGATCCTTTCAGTTTATTGAACATTAGGGTCAGGAAAAAAGCTTAAAAATGATTCAAAATAGGGAAGGGTGAAGATGACAGTTCAAGAATTAGGAAGAGCTGACTTGTGTCCTGACTCCACTATTTATTTACAAGCTGTGTGGCAAACTACTTAAAGTCTTGAAGCCCCAGTTTCTTTATCTGCTAAGTGAAGAAAATAAATAGTGCCTGTTGGGGAGAAAGTTGTAAGAGTAAGCCAACTAAAACAAATATTGATAGACTTTCATTCCCTCCGAGTATTACCTTTCTACACTTCTTGGGGTTTTAAGTAATAGTAATGGACTTTGGTTCAATTAAACAGAAAAGGAATGAATTGGCAATATCATCTATAACTTAGAGAATCAACTGAAAGAGTGGGGAATGAGTCTCTGGCAGAAAATCAAGGGAAGCTGGTCATAGGCACATAGTCTGCTCAGAACAAAGGAATAGATACTAGATTCTGGCTGCCACACCACTGGCCTCTCAACTCCTCCATATTGGCTGGGAAAAATCTCTAACTGACCCCAGTCCTGCTTTATTCAAAGCCATGGGCAAGGGAACCTTACTGGCTAAGCTTAAGACATATTTCCATATTCTACAGTTCAGAGGGTAGGGACCCCTTGTGTTTCTATAATGGGAGATGGGTAAACCTGTTTCCCCAACTTATAATTCCTCCAAATAGGACTAGAATGGGATTCAGGGCACATTACTAGCCTGTAAAGCAAGACTTAATAAATGTCAAGGAATCAACATCAACTAAATGGATTCTCTGACTGCAATTCTAATTCCATTAAACTAGAACTCAGTAAATAAAGGATACATTTAAAAACCCCATATATTGGTAAATTTTTCAAAAGTGCTTTTGAATTGATTCAGTCAAAAAAGAAATCCTAATGAAAATTATGAAGTACTTAGAAATGGCTGAGGATAAAAATAGCAAAACATAGGATACAACAAAACTGGTATTTTGAGGGAAATTTATAGCTTTAAATTTTAGAAAAAAAATAGAGTCTGAAAATTAGTGACGCAACTATCCAGTTAAGAAGTTAAATCAAGAATGATCAAATAAACATATTAAGGGCAATCAATGAATAGAAAACTGATTAATATGGGGTAACAACCAACCAAAAGTTGGTTACTTGAAAGAATTAATAAAATAAACAGACTTCTAATAATATTGATCAAGAAACAGAAATGCAGACTAAGCTATAGTGAAAGACAGCAGAGCAGTGGTTGCCTGGGGAGCGTGGGGCAGAGAGGCACAGAACATTTGGGGATAATGGACAGGTTATATTTGCTATCTTGTTTATAGTGATAATTTCATAGGTGTACACAAATGTCAAACCTTATAACATTATTCCCTTTTAACCTCTTTGGTTTATTGTATTTTTACTATACTTGAGTGATGTTAAAAATAGTAACTATATTATAAGAAAGTGAAAAAGAGCTCCATTCCAGATATTGGTCAAACTCCAAGCTACCCCAAAGTCTACTAAAACTCAGCTGAGGATACAATGACTGCCCCATTTTCATTCACTGTTCACTCAAGAAATCCTTGAGACAAGCGCCAATACAGCAGTGAGGGTATAACAGTGAACAAAACAAACTGCTTGTCTTCATGGAGCTCATATTCTAGTGTCATGAGTTTTATGGCAAATAAATAGTTAAAACAGGACAGAAGTAGGTTTACAGTTGCATTGTGACATTCTTTTGAGTTAATATAGCTATTGCAATAATCAGAACCTGCATTTTTTTTTTCTATACAAACAACTATAAACCTACTTTTTCCAAACCCTGTAAGTACCACCAGGGCAATAAATGCTAAAGAGAGAGAGAAAGCAGAATCATTCTTCCTGACACCATCAAATTTTCCTCCGAATTCACCTGTTTACATTCTTTATACCCTCACCCCGTAGGATTGTTTTTATTCAATTGCATTTTTGGAATTATGTGATCAACACACACTGAAGGACTCATAAGAAACAATTTCACAGAAGTCAAACATAAAAGAAAATAGAAGATGAGCCCACTGCTAATTGATTTTATACAAAGAAACTTAACAAATATTTTTATAGCACTTCATATGTACCAGGCACTATTCTACATGCTTTATAAAAATTTGCTCATCTAATTCTAATAATGATGTTATGAGATAGAAACTACCATTCTCCCCATTTCAAAAGGGTAAACTGAAGTGCAAGAAGATTGAGTTACTTGTCCAAATCCCCACAGCTAACAACTGGTGGAGGTAGACAGCTGGCACCAGAGGCCATACTCGGAACTCTTACTTTATGCTGCCTTCTTTGAAACAAGAAAGCTTTGATAGGGATGACAGCATTTCTGGTAGACTTCAGCAATGATGTTCAGAATAGGCATATTCCAGATGTGGTCAAGAGGAATAATGGAGGTTAAAAAGGAAGAGTGTTGCATAGAGAAAGAACAGTCTGAGCAAAGAATACAAATAGGAATTGCCAAAACATTCAATTTTGCAACCAATATTTAGTAAAAGTCTACAAAGAGCTAAGTTCAGTTGCTGAGGCGATATAAACACAGTCACGATTTAGAGAGTTAAGCACCAAGAGTATTAAGCATAGGGAGCAAGGGGGCATCTGGGAGAGTCACCAGTTCCAATCTTTTATAAATATATATTGATTGATTGAATGAGAGATTTCAGAGAGGAAGGGAGAGAGAGAGAGAGAAACATCAATGCTGAGAGAATCATTGATCGGCTACCTCCTGCCCACCCGCTACTGGGGGTCAAGCCCATCACCTGGGCCTGTGCCCTGACCAGGAATGAAACCATGGCCTTGTTCATAGGTCCATGCTCAACAACTGAGCCACATCAGTGGGCAATCCCAACTTTATAAGATTGGGGAGATGGAGCGAATGGGGGAAGGGCAAGGAGAGGTCAGAGAAGAAATTCAGAGAAGCCATCCATCTTAAACAAATGATCAAAAAAAAAGAAGGCAGTCAATTGTAACTTCCATTTTCCTCTCCCTATATAGACTCCAGGGAGAATTTTAGAAAACAATTTTTTTCTACCCCAAATGATTTTGTTTTCTTGACATATAGGTTTGTCTCAATTTTAATATTTCATTCATCTCCATATGAATCCAAAAGGGCGTGCAGCTAAATGGTTACTAGTGGCACCACCCTCACACCCTCTGTTTCTAATTAGGAAATGTGGGCTCTCCCTGGATAGATGACTTAGCATGACTCTGCAGCCTAATATTTTTTTTTAAGGAGCCTGATTATTTTATGACACAATTAAGTTATATCAAACAAAGCGAACCCAGGCCCTGTTAAACAAAAAAATATATGTCTTAACCTTGAACCAAGAGGTTACTAGTAAATTGCTTGTGCAAAGTGCACGCACTGACAGCTGCATTTTAGATGTTTTTATTTATCTTAAAACTAAGAGCAGGCTCTTCGATAAGCAAAGCCTGAGTCTGCATTTTCCGAGGGTTCTTCCTGGAGCACAGTTTCTCTCAGCAGCCTCCTTTGTTCATTTTTATGAGTTTAATCCAAGTTGCAAATAAATGGATCTGTCATCATTTCTCAGAATGTGTTGTTTTCAACATGACCTGCTGATTTTCCCAAGTGCTCTCTGTTATTGCGAAGTCATGGTAGCACGGCCCATCAACCCCTTTCACTTGCTTTTTGGCCACCAAATCCCTTGCCTTTCCTTTGACCTCCACCCAAGTATACAGCCTTGCATCATTCTTTTCTCCAGATGTCTCTTCTTTTTTTTTTTTTTTTTTTTTTTAACTCAAGTCCAAAGTATTTTCACTTGAAATTTCTTGACTTAACCCAAGAGTAAGAACAGCTGCTGGAACAGAGCCCACTCCTGCACGGGGAAATCTAGGTAGTAGAACTCCCTCACATGCATGGCAACTTCACCCTCATAGTTCTGCAAACAGCCCCACCCATTTTCTTTCACTCCCCACAGCCTTGTGGAGAGAGTCAAAGGAGATCCAATAGGTGGAACTGCTTTGTACACTGTAAAAATGTCGGGGGGGGATCACTTTCTTGTGGCTTTGTTCTTTATTTGAATTGGCTCTGTTCATCTGGAGAAGGGTAACTTGAACAAATGGCGTGTTAGATTGGGATGTAGAGCGACTGATGAATGGTGACATCTGCTTTATCCACTTCAAGGCTTGTCTCAAGGAATCACGCCCTCCAAGAAGCTACTGCGAAACCTGGATTCTCTCATCATAGCTGCATTTTAGAATCAGTCAAGGGGGCTTTTAAAAACCCTCATGCCCAGGCCACACACCTCAGAGCAATACATTAGAAATTCTAGAAGTAGGAGCCAGGCATCGGCATTTTTTTTAAAAGCATCTCAAATGATTTCCGTGTGTGGCCACACAGGAGCATCACTGATCTGGGCTCTTACACACCAGGTGCTCAATTTTAATATTTCCTTTGTCTCAATTTTAATATTTCATTCATCTCCATATGAATCCAAAAGGGCGTGCAGCTAAATGGTTACTAGTGGCACCACCCTCACACCCTCTGTTTCTAATTAGGAAATGCGGGCTCTCCCTGGATAGATGACTTAGCATGACTCTGCAGCCTAATATCTAGTATCCTTGTCACAGTCCTAGGCACATTATATCAAAGCTGTCTGTCCATGTGGCCATCTCTCCTACTTTATATTATTTACTTCCTGCCATGTCTAGAGTCTAGTACAATGAATACTCTACACTAAGTATTCAATAAATGTTAAATTAAATGGAAGAGAATTGTCAATTGCTCCAGATTCCTCGAGATGACTTTTCCTATGATACAGACCAGAAAAGCCTCAAAAAGATGACTGGGTCGAAGTTGAACGTTTTTGTTTGTTTTCAATATTTAAACTATTGGCTGCGAATTTTAATAGATAGTTGCAAAGATTACTAACATTTCATCTCTGAGAGAAGAACAGCTTTTTGATATGCAATGCTTAACTTGCAGAGTGAAAGTTATTGAACCGAAAACCAGGTGGTAAATCTGTTAACAATTTTAAAATAAACTTATTAAGAGTTCTCTAAAAATAATATTTGCTTGGTATTCTAAAGCACTGATCCTGGTACTTCGCATGCTTAAGGATGAATTTTCAACTTTGTTAAAAATACAGGGTCCTGGTTGTTAGTCTCAGAATTTCAGATTTAGGGGTGGAGCAAAGGCATTTATGTAGTTTGCCGATGTTGTTTTTTTCTATGACTGAAAAATGTTTTATTCTCTAGACAAATGTATACTGTCTCAGGCACTAATCAAGGTCATGGAGAAGTGATGTCTGAGATTACCACTTTACAAAATAAAATGCCACCATCAACATACCGGACTAGTATCAGAATATCTCCATGGGAAAATATTTTCAAGTTACATATTCTACATCACATCAGGGGCATTATTTTATAATAAATAAATAGAAGAGAGCCTCCTTCAGATGCTCAAATCATTTATTGGCCAGACAAAATTAAATGAGTGCAGCCAAAGGAGTTAGAGGCCCCTCTCCCTCCTCCTCACTTCCCCTCCCACCCCAAGCATCTCCCTTCCTGCCTATGTTCTTGCTATTATTCGATCTGGTTTGGTCCCAGTTGAAACTGGCTGCCAGTGTTGTCAACCCTACAAGAGCAATTATCAGATACACTAATCTGCTTAGTTGTGATAACAGAATCCATTCTACTTACTTGAAGAAGAAAGGGTTTTATTAGGAGATTTGGGTGGCTCACAGAATCATGAGAGGCCAAGGAAACAGACTTCAGGCTCAGTTCCAGGAAAGACTCCCAGAATCCCACTTCCAAGGGGCCCACCCGGGAAGCGGATGCTTCTGCCAAAATACGGAAGAAGCTGCTGTTCACAGCTCTGCCACAGCCCGCTTCGAGAAATGGAGGCATCACACCCATTGGTGTTCTCTGCATGATTCAGTTCCAAACCAAAGTCATCCTCTGATGCCTCCGATTTCTCGAAACCATATTAAATGTTTGTTCCCAGCAGGGAGAGGTTCTGCCTGGGAAAGTAGGATCTACCCTTAGGGAACTATATAGGGTGTGTTCCAAAGTTTGGGGGTCACTGATACCCTGTACTAGGTAAGACATTACAATGATTAACGTTTTGCATCCCGAAACACCCCTAAAATGCATTTTGCTTTTTGTGGAGTATACTGAAATGGAACAGCAAAATCCCTAGCTGTTCCTCTAAGCCACACAGTGGCTTCAAAATCAACGATGACACATTTTTCAGTTTCATCGGGACTATTCATCTCAGCCCTGGAGATGGGTTTATTTCTGGTTTTGTATGGGTAACAAAATAGATTTTGTCGGAAATGTTTGAGTCAGAGATTCCTTGTAGATACATTTTACACTGATACTTCATCTTCAAGGGTAAAGATAATATTTGTCTCATTTTGTGAGTGAAGAGTATATTAAAATGTTTAATTCTTGAGTGGAAGTAGGGGACAAAAACTTGCCTACAAGTATGGGCTGCAAACAGAATAGCCAATGTCCTTTAATTTAATAATATATACCTACTAGAGGCCCCGTGCACGAAATTTGTGTACGGGTAGGGTCCCTAGGCCTGGCCAGCGGTCAGGGCCGATCGGGGCCTTCCAGCTACCATCCAGGGCCTTCCTTTCCCAGCTCATTCTGTGATGCCCCCTGGTGGTCAGTACATGTCATAGCAAGCAGTTGAACTCCCGGTCAGTGGAACTCCCAAGGGGACAATTTGCATATTAGCCTTTTATTATATAGGATAACATGTATGCAACATACTTACCAACACTACCCTATATTCACCAGTACAAAGGTTGATTCATCATATTGAAAACAAAGGAAGAAAGGAAGGAAGGAAGGAAGGAAGGAAGGAAGGAAGGAAGGAAGGAAGGAAGGGAAGAAGGAAGGGCAGGCAAGGGGAGGGGAGAGGAGAGGAGGGGGAGGAAAGAGAGAGAAAGAAAGGAAGGAAGGAAGGAAGGAAGGAAGGAAGGAAGGAAGGAAGGAAGGAAGGAAGGAAGGAAGGACCATTTGCCTTAGTTTAGACAAAGCTACCTGACATCTGGGATAGATGCCAATTAAAAAAAAGAGACAAAGTTCAGCCAAATGTGATAATTACATAAAGCAGCATGGGTTTCCTTTAAACAGAAAGGGAGGTGGCTTGAAATTAATACTGGGCTTAGCTCATTGCCTCTCATGTGAATTATCTAGTACAAATTCAATGCATGTGCAGAGCTTCCAGGAGCCCGTTATCACTTGCTATTGGGATCTCTGCATGTGCCCGTGGTGAAAACTTCCCAAGTCATCTCATGAACCCAATCTGCTCAAACTTCATTCTTGTGAAAGGTTTTTCTCTCCGTATTGCATCACCTGGCCAAGACTTTGAAGTAGCCAAAAATCTTTATTCTCAAAAATCTTTATGCTCCTAGTCTCCCTGCCTGGGAGCATAACTCGCCCCTTTGCTCCACCTAGGTGACCAGGAACTTTAAGCATCTACCTTACCCTTCATTTGCAATCTATCACCTGATTTCATTCATGTCAAGAAAAAGACACCTGATAGCTTAAGGTTCAAAATCCTATCAGGAGGTAACTGTTAGGGTCACCGAAGGAGGAGTGCACAGGCTGAAAGAGGTGAAGAATTATGAATTTATTAGGTCATCTGGAAAACTAGACGGGCTGAGCCCCAAAATGGCACCAGCAACCAGGAACAGGGAGGCAGAGATTTTAAAGAACTCTAGGCGGGCTTTTTCTGGGCGGAGAATTCTCTGGGCGAGTCCTGAGGGGAAAGATAATGGTCTTAGCAAGAGGAATTTGTCTAAGCAAAAGGGAACGTTGGTTGTGAAATGATCTAAAGATTAGTTCCCAGCGGAAGGGGTATCCATTCAATTATTTGATCAGACCTAACAGTAAGAGAGCTAAGTCTAACATTTAAAAGAAGAGAAAAAAGACATTAATGGCAATCAAGGGTATTTCCCAATTAATAGAAGGATTTTAATATAGGTTTAGGAGAAAGATGGATAAATATCTAAAGAATCTATCTCTCAATGAAGCTCAATGGCCTGTAAAGGAAAAGATGTAATGCAACTGTCTTTTCAAAAAGTCTTAAACCACATCTTTTTCCAATAAAATAATTCATAAAGGAATAAATTGGTATTCCCTATTTCCACCCCTCTTTCCACCCCCATTGCCATTGACTCAATTCAAACCATTACCATGTAGCTTTTAGTAAGGCAAATGCATCCTGGGATTCCAAGTTTCCAAGCCCTCCATAGCACCACCAGAGTCGTCTTCCAAAAATAAGTACTATGTTTGTTCACTTCTCAAACTTCTTCAAAAATTACTAGTTACCCAAAGAATAAAGCCTCGATTTCTCATAATGGCACAGAAAACCCTTTGATTAATATAAGCGCAGCCTTTCGGCTCCTATTCAGTCACAAGTTCGAGATTTTTCAATCCAAAAGTCTCAATCCTGCTCAGGTTTGGAGATGATTCTGCATGAGCCAGTCATATCTTTTGGGAGGATGGGGCCCTTGGGGTCTGGAACTAGCCTTGCTGCCCTAATATTGGCAACTGGTATATGTTGGTTTAACCCTCCCCATGTTACAAGCCCACCAAGAATCAGCCTTGTCAATGACCTCCCAATATTTGTCTTCTACTTATTACTGTATCTAGGCTTTAATTCCCTATTTTACCCTACACTTCTACCACCAGGACTCCAGCCTTGTTCAGAAGGTCAGCCTACTTGTATAGGCCTATAGAACCCTATAAACCAAAGGCAGATGCTATATGACCAGAACCTCAGTGACAGCTGGAGATCAAACCCATCTTAATCATCACCTACGTGAAACTTGGTTGTCACCATCTAGAGACTCCGGCTGCTGTGTTCTATCCAATAGGTCCGATTCTTTAGCATGTCAATGCTAACCCAGATGGCACCAAATGATCTTCTGAAGCCAAAAGTATGGTGAATTTTCTCAATCCTGGCCCTACCTGCTCCAGGGTGACTCCTTAGTTTATACCTAAGAGGTCCCAACATGCTTTCTGCGTACTCCACAAAAATGATGGCTCTACAGTCTAGCCACTGATCCTTGAATACAACATGATGGTCTTTTACATCAACCCTGGTCCAAGTGGTTTGCTCTGCTTAGGCTTTTCTTACCTTTGTCCAATCATCTGACTCCTACCAGTCTTTCAAACGCCATTCCTGTGAAGTCTTCATTAAAACCCTCAAGTTTGCTCCCACTTGGCACATGCCTTGATTATGGAACTTCTCAGATAACATTATAATTTTTTTTTTCTTTCTCACATATGTTTACCCCAAAAAGATTGATACCTCCTTAAGGACCAGCTTAGCTCTTAACAGCTCCTTCCTCACTCACAGCTGAGACCATATGTGCCCTGTAAAAATGTCCCTGGGACGACTCCAACTTTTCCTGGAGCACGTCCAGGGTCCGCTCCCACTCTCTTGTCCAAATCCCTTGTTCTAGGCTAGTACTCACTCGCCTCCTAGCCAAATGCCTTGTTCCTGGATAAACGGGTGGGTTCTGGCCCTCTGGCCTTGCCTCTTGAGGTTGAGCCTTTCAACTTTCTTCCTGGCTTTTGATTTCCATCCCATCCTTGGATCTCCTTGAGCAAGTTGCTCTTCTACCCACTGGCCAGAAACACCCCAGCCTGCGTCCAGCCCAGGCCCAAGAGACTCTCACTTAGGTCCTGCTTGTCCAGGCAGAAAGTTGGAACAAAACAAATAAACATCTTTGCGGTTGGTGAAGCTTTTTCCTAATGAAAGAGAACAAAGGCTTTTTCTTCATAAGGAATATTGATTTATCTCTTGAAAAGCAGGATGATAAGATAACCGCTCTGCAAACCATGATTTCAAGCCGAGCCAAGGGCTCTCGAGGCTCCGCAGATGACACGCAAGTGACATCAGGTGAAAATAAAGACCATTTCAGAAACTAATTTATTCAGGGAAAAAGATGACCACAGTATGAACAGTCATGGAAATACTTTATCATTTCATCCCTCATACTTCCTACCCTGCATACTGACTTTTCTCAATTCCTTGAACATGTCATGGTTTTCTCATGCTGTTAAGTCTATTATAAACCCATGTCAAACAGTCTTGCCTCTACCATTTTCCCCCTGATCGTATCATTTTCATCTTTCAGGTTTCAGGTAAATACCATCTCCTCCTGGAGTCCTTTTCAACTACCTTATTGCACACAGTACTCCTCTCATTAAATAAATTTCTTGTTCATTTGTTTGCAACTCCCAGTAGACTCAGGATGGGGATGGTGAGTCTAGATACCAGATCATTTAGGACAGGTTATGGCATTTAGCTCATGTTCAATAGGTATTTGTTGGGTGAATGAATGGACAGCAGTCATTGCTATCTCATATCTAATGGGGCTGCTCACAGGAGGAATAACACTTGTATACAGATGTAGCCAAAACAGACTGGATGTGTTCACTACAGGGGAGGAACATGGGAAGGGGAGGGAGAAAAGACAAAGGCCATTGATCAGGTGAAGACACTGAGCTGAGACTGTGATGTGTGGCACATCACGGCCAGAGAACTGGCTGATGTCACCACTGATTGTATGGCTTATCTGTTTGCGGCTTTCATCTCTCTTAAAATTTATTCTTGTTATTGGAGCAGGACAGAGAAGAGAGGGTATGTATATAGATATATATGTCTTAGTATTTGTCCTAAATCAGGGTCTAGCTGAATCAGTTTGAGAAATTCACCTTTGAGGTCTCAGTTTCCTCGTTTGAAAAATGGGATAGCCCTAGTTGGTTTGGCTCAGTGGATAGAGCTTCAGCCTGCAGACCAAAAGGCCCAGGTTCGATTCTGGTCAAGGGTACGTACCTTGGTTGCAGACTCCTCCTCGGCCTAGGCCCTGGTCGGGGCTCATGAAGGAGGTAACCAATTGATGTGTTTCTCTCACATCGATGTTTCTCTCTGTCTTTTCCTCTCTCTTCCACTCTCTTCCATTAAAAATCAATGGGAAAATATCCTGGGGTGAGGATTAACAAAACACACAAAAAAAGAAAGAAAAATGGGATAATAACAACTAACTTGCAGATTATAATGAAGATAAAATGAAATAATGTGCACAGAGGGCTTGTATGTAATAGATACTAAAATGGCAGTGGAGGAGGAGGAGAGAGAGGAGCAAGGAGGAGAAATGATGCCGTGTGATTTTTGCAGGAGTGAAAATAACAGGATAGCAGAGTAACCTCCATGGCCAATGAAATACCAGGATAATGACTTCCTTAAAGAAACAAAAGGTTTTTGTTGTTGTTTGGTGGGTTTTTTGTTGTTGCTTTGTTTGTTTTTTTTTTACTATTGGAGATCTTTGTAGTGAAGAACAAGAATCTTTTCTATAATTTTAAGTTCTTTAATTATACTCTTTCTTGGCTTTCTGTTTTTCTTCCTCTAATTCTGATGCCACATATTATCTGGGAAGTCGTCTATAGTCATTGTTCTCCCAATTTCTTCGTGGGAATATAGTGCTTTATTTTAGCATGAGATGTTTTTATTCTGTTTTTTTGGTTTTTTTTTTTTTTTACATTTTGCCTCATTTGCTTTAACCTTTATGCATGCTCTTCTTTCTTCCTTGTCCTTGCTCTCTCTCTCTCTCTCTCTCTTCCCCAATGCTTTTTTTCGTTTTAAAATATCTATGGGATAAGAGATGAGTCCAAATATTTGTTCATACAATAACATTTCAGAAAGTCATGGTAACAACTAGATTGAGAAAATACAAGAATCTTGGTTTCAGAGGCCAAATTTTATATTATATGAAATGTATTTGAGGGCAAGAAACCACAAAGAAAAAGAGAAAGAAACATTCATATATTTTATCCAACTTTCAGGAGAATGTACATAAGATGACTAAATATGAGTTCAATAGCTACCTAAGAATATGACAGGAATCAGTAAAGAACTGGCTTTGAAAGAGAGACAAAAGCACCCTGATTGGATTTTCTAAGAGCTCCTGGGACACATACTATTAAAAAAAAAAAAAAGAAATATAGTTAAGAAACTGCTAAAGATCCAGCAATTGAAAATGTTTAAAGTTAAAACTCACCAGAGTCAGGATAATGCAGGCCACTACAGTAAAGTGGAGAAAGGGATATAAAACTTTTATATGCAGAAAGCCTTCAAAAATATATAGAGAAATTTAGTACAAGAGGCTTGGAGGTGCCATGTGTAAAAATAAGCAGAAGAAGGAGAGATTTTTAGCTTTAGCCATGAGTGAAAGGATTATAAGCCAAACCACAGGGAAATATTTCAGTGGAAAATAATGGGCTCTTGAAATATATATTCAGAATAAAAGAGCAAAGGTAAAAGTTGTTCTCCTGACAAAACACTAATGAGAAATTAAAAATGGGAAAAAGAAATGACAGGGATACTAACCCCAGGGATTTTACTTCCCTGAGAAGCAATAGCAGGAGAAGGAGAGCTGGCCAGCACTGGGAATCCGTTTCCTGGAACAACTGGGAAAATGTTTTAAAGTGAGAGGGTAGAAATTAAAGCAGCAGTGAAAAGGCTAGGAACTGATAAGGCCACATTACACACCAGGTCTTGATAGTATATCATTGTTATTACTGGATTAACAGCATACTGTTCCACTATATCAAAACCTTTTGTACTAAAGGATCCTATAAAAGGATCAATAAAACAACTCCTTAAAACAATAAAGCAAACATATTCCATATGTTTTTAGAGGAAATGAAGAAAAAATTAGTGAAGATTTAAGCTTGTTTAGGTCTCTCTGGCCAGGTTAGATTAGTAGAAATTCAAAACAGAGGTAAACATTATTTTTCTAATGGTTAGGAATTTAAAATCAAAGGAGGAGCTCAGGCGGCATGTACTGAAGATTGGGCAATTTTCTGGTTAATTTGTTTAATGTGGAGAGCCTCCAAATGTGTGGTTTTTTTTTAAACTGGCCCTGTTAAAATTATTTTTCCATAATATTAACAATGTATTGGCAAGTTTCCCTTTTGTTCTTCATGAATAGCACAAGCATGGATGTATAACTTAACATTCTTCAGCAATATTTGTACCAATAAGTTATGAAATAAATATATATTATACAAATATTATGTATTAAATCCTGCAGATACAATATGCATGAGAGAATACTTAAACATCTAAGTCCTTTATATATATGAACTTATTCATTCCTTATAAAATGCCTGTAAGGTAAATTTTATTATCATCCACATCTTATAAGTGAGCACACAAAAGCCCCAACATTAGAGTGAACTGCCCAAGATCACAGAGCCAGGAGCTTAGATTTGAATCTAGGCTGTCTGGCGTTCCTGGTCTCTTAAGACTGTGCTATGTAGCCATCAAACAGGGAGGTCTATATACTTATGAAATCACTCTGTTAAAAATATGAAAAGCATGGCATGAGAGCAAAGGAAGGCATATCTAACTGCATGATGGGAGGAAGGGAGGGTTGGGAAAGTCTTGCTTGAAAGATAAGTAGGAATTCTCTTAGGTAGTCAGTTGGAGAAGGACATTTCTTGTAAAGATATAAGTACATGGTGTGGAGGAGAGAGCATGCATTTGGAGAAGGAGGGGTTATAAACAGTTCAAAGTCACTAGTACACAAAACTGAAACATATACATTCACTAGCTTATTTTTATAAATCTGTTGCAGACAAAAGGAGTTTTCAATATGCTAAACTTGAAATTCCCTTCTAAATCTGAAGGAAAAAAATGTATTCTCTTAAAGCAGTGGTTCTCAACCTTTCTAATGCCTAGACTCTTTAATACAGTTCCTCATGTTGTAGTGACCCCCAACCATAAAATTATTTTCGTTGCTACTTCATAACTGTAATTTTGCTACTGTTATGAATCGTAATGTAAATATCTGTGTTTTCTGATGGTCTTAGGCTCTACAGCAGCGGTTCTCAACCTGTGGGTTGCGACATTAGAAAGGTTGAGAACCACTGCCTTAAAGTGAAGTAGACTTTCTTATTAACTTAGAGAGATGCTATTGATTGGTAGGCTGAAGGTATATGATCAGGATGGTTAAGGTGACTGACTGATCATTTTAAATCCCAAGTACTGTGATTTTCCCAAAAATAAAAATAGATAAAATATTTGATTCAGTGTACTGGTCAGTCTAAACTGTCAAGAGGCAGATCATCATTCAAAAAATCGGGTTTTTTACATCCCATCTATGGGATCCAGCCTTCCTACTGAACAAAGCTCTTTTTGTTTCCATTAGCATGTCTGTTTTTATAGTTCCTGTTTTCAAACTATTCAAGCATTTTTATAAAATACCACAATACATTCTATTTTCTAACAGAATCTTTAGGGAAATAAGAATACAAATAATGGCAACAATATTATGAAGTAACTCCATATGATTAATGTAGCCGAGGCTGCTGTATTTTAAGTCTTTCCATAAAATCATTGGGGTCTCCTTTCTTTACTTTTTAAATATTGAATCGTATTCTCAATAAAATAGGCTTCTTGGAATGCTTTAACATTTTCTCTAAGAAAAGACTTTATGTTTAATGCTCTATACGTAATTGGTGTCCCAAATAGACAGAATTGGACAGTGAATTTTGAGATTGACCAAATTTCACTCCCACTACTCACTAGCATCCCAATGCTCTACTCCCACTGCCCTCCTGTTGGAATTCTTTGACGTTTTCCTGAAATGAAAGAGGACCTGAATTTTGAACCAGGACTGGGCCTCTTATTTCCTGCCACCATTTCCACCACTCCCCGCTCCCACCCCGCCGCGATCATCCTTCTGCGGGCAATGACTTACTGAGGTCTTCCTCATTGACAACACCCAGCACACCTTTGTCAAGAACCAGAGTTCCTTCAAGATGCTGCCGCTGTACTCACCCATACCCACGGATACGATCTCAGGTATGGACACCAGTTAAGCCAGAATCTTCATCATGCTCTTTAGAGAGCTCCCAGTTTCTGCTACACACTTCATCCCCGCAACTGCCTCCAGATGTTAGTTCCATAAGGCCCTCAAATCACGCACTTTGTGGCTGAACACGTACTGAACACACCCCTGCTTGACTTCCTGTGCAGAGTGAGAGAGTTGGGGCTCTACTCCTCCCCACTTCAGAGCTGCCCCCCGGGCCTGGAGTGGCTCCCTACCTCCCTACTAACACCTGCTTCAAGCCAGCAGCCACCACCTTGGGGTTTCCCTGAGAGCCATCCCTCCAATGGGATGGGACTCAATCAGATCATACAATTGCCTAGACACCAACTCATGGCAGGGGCCCTAAACTACTGCAGCCCTCAAAGAGACTCCCTTCCAAGGAGTTGCCTCTATCAAAGGCCACTGGCTGATGGATACTGTCAGCCGAGGATGTTGCCTTTTCTAAGAAAAATGAAGGAAGGAGGTTTGGTCTCTTCAAGACAGCTGGAGAGCCTGAACATAATGAACAGCATGACACCTGTATTTTACAGCAGAGGCAAGCACTTCCGTGCATATACTTCATCAGTGTAGATCAGTAATATAACTTAATGAGATTTTTTTTTAGAGTTATCATGTATTGCTTTCTGACACCTAAAGTCTAGGTTTCCCCATACAGTCTTTTCAGTTGCTAAACTATGGTTCTTAGTGTTGTTGTTGTTGTTTTTAATATATTTTATTGGTTTTTTACAGAGAGGAGGAGATGAGGGTCAGAGAGTTAGAAACATCGATGAGAGAGAAACATCTATCAGCTGCCTCCTGCACACCCCCAAGTGGGGATGTGCCCACAACCAAGGTACATGCCCTTGACCGGAATCAAACCTAGGACCCTTCAGTCCACAGGCTGGCGCCCTATCCACTGAATCAAACCAGTTAGGGCGACTTAGTGTTTTTTTGTTTGTTTTTTGTTTGTTTTTCTATTGCTGTTATAAAGTAAACAGGAAGTAAATCTGCCTTCTCTTCATTATGCATTCACTTTTGCATAATGTTCTACAGTAAAATTAGACATATTCCCTGGAGAACCCCAAAATGCCAATGACAAGAATACAATCTAACTAATCCAATTTTCTCTTTCACTCAGGGGAATATTAATTTTTAAAAAAACAGATTATCTTCAAGAGTTTCAAAGAGAGGGTAATTCCCACCTCTTTTTAGAGTGAGAAACGATTTTCTTATGGCATATGCTAAACTACATGACCATTAACTGCATGAATTTCTGTCATCTCTGCACATGGGTAATGGACTCTTCCCCACTTTATAAGAGTCACTTTACAAAGAAATCTGGTAAAATTGCTTTAAGCTGTGTAGTAAGGAAAACCATACCTCTGATTTTAGGATAATTTAGCATGGACTGTAACAGCCTTATATATTCCTTAAGAGCATGATCCATGTCTGTTTTATTTATTTTTCAAAATGTGCCTGTCCCCAAACACGTTGGGACAGTGCCTTATACAATATGAGTGCTGATGGATGAGTTAAAATAATTCATGTACTTGAAAGAATTCGGTTCAATATATTATATAATTTGACTTCACCATTTCACAATTTAGCTTCTTTGTAATTGGTCCAAATTCCCTTGAGTTTTTAACATAGTTGAATCATTAGCTGAGATAATCTTCACTACTTGGGATTAATATAAGTAAACAGATTGGTAAATTCACTGTAACATATTACTTTCATTTATGAATCACATCACATAAAGATTTAAGTTGAAAAGTAATTGAGAAAACACACTATTTGGAAAAGAATAAACTGGAACAGACGCACCAGAAAAATGTTCAACTATTTTGGTGGATTTTGGTTTTGTTAAGTTCTTAAACATGTTTGGCCTAACACATTTCCCTTTAATTCCCTTAATATACCCTGTGGATTTCCACAGAAATGTGAACCGTATGTTTCTGATTCAGTTATACTTAACTCATCAACATGTTTGGTAGGAGTGATCTGAAGCCCAGAGCCTCGTGAGCAGTCTTTGTGGGCTCTTGTATGTTAGTGAGTAAACAACTGGAACCTGAACCCAGAAATCTTGGGGCTTCGTTTAATACTCAAATTCCATCAAGAATGAGAGAGTTCTTAACTGGAGCAGGCACACTCGGCCTTTGCCGGTGCCTCACTCCAAATCTTACAGCTGGGAGGAATTATTTTGATAGTTCCCTCTATTTCTTGTCACTTTTACTTTAGAGAATAGGAGCCTTGGATGGCACAAAACTTGTGAGTCAGGATTAGATGCCACCCCACCAGCCCTATCTGTTTACAGAGACCTGGGTAGGTAGGTGCTGTAATGGTCCCGGGAGCCTGTCCATCAAGGCACTCTGAAAGGATGGCTTTCCCCTCCCCGTCAGAAATTAAGAGGATGGAGCATCCTAATTCCATAATCTCTCATGACCCACCCGCTACAATCTGTTTATTTACTTAGAGAGAAAGACAAATTTGTACCCGACTCTCCCCAGGAAGTGAGTGAACAAGTATTAAATGATCTATTTAATGCCTATGTTCATCAAGGTAATTATGCCTTAGTTTCCTAGTCTAACCCTGGCATCTTTCATGAAGCTTGGGGACACATCCGATTCCCTTTTGCTCCCAACGTGGGAAACATACATTAAGGCCTGTGCCTGAGAATTTAATGAAAGATGCTTAGTCCCAACATAATGGCTAGTTGCTCTCTGCCATTAGTCTATCATCTCGTGGGGTTTTATGTTTCTCGTTGAAATGGCTGACATCTCCTCTTTTGGGAAACCAGCAACCACACCTCCTGTTCCTCCTCCTCCTCCAAGGGCATTGCTCCAACAGCTGTCAGATGCCGGGTTTCCCTGTGGTTTGTATTTATAAAGACCCCGAACACTCTGTAAAACATTAGAGATAATCTGCTTATGTTGGTGTCTACTTTTCCCTCTACTCCCCCCAACTACCTCCTTCATTACCGAACCCCACAACTTCCCTGTTACTTCTAAGGACGCCTTTGGAAACCAGATCTTAGGTCTGGAGGCATTCCTTTCCATCTGCTACTCACTGCGAATTAGAAATAAGAACCCCCCTGGCTCTGAGATATATGTAATTTCTGCAGAAGAAACTCAAAAACAGCGGATTAGCCTACTGAAATAAGAACAATCCGAAGGAAATTCCTAAAGAGAAAAACAGCTCTCTCACCGGCTCTCTCTGGAATTAAAGCGAGATGAAACAGATATGTGTGGTATTTGCAGGGGGAGAAGTATAAAAATCTACCTTCTGAGCTTCATAAACATAGATCCTGATCTTTTGCTTTTATCAAACTAGAGTGGCATAAATTATCAGAAAAAAAAAATACAGTGAAAGAAATCTGTGCGGAAATGGGTCCTGAGCTCCTCATTTAATAAACATTCCTGGACCAAGGTGTTGTGGGAAATAAGGCACTAGGGATGGAAGTGTGTCACCCCTCATTTATAATCATTAAGGACTTTTTATTTCCCTGTTTACATAAATCATTCCACCCTATTAAGATAAAAGTCTGAATGGCCTCGTTCCACAGTGGAGAGAGGAAAAACATTCCTAGGATGTCCATTTATTATTTATTTTTAACCTCATCCTTTAAATTTTTCTTTTAAAAATCTATTGTATGACATGAACAATACACTAGTTTAGTGCATGTATAAGTCTTACAGGTAAATATACAGATATTGGAAGAACAGACTCAAAATGCCAGATTTTGTTTTAAGCGTGTTTTACATAGATTTATTTATTTAATCTTCACATGAACCCCTATGTATTAGGTTTAGTTATCAGGTCCATTTTGCAGATAAGAAAACTGAGGCACAAAAAAAAAAAAAGGATATGTAACTTGCCCATGGTCACACAGTTAGTGAATGGTAGAGACTGGGTTCAAGGCTAGGCAATGTGGTTCTAAAGACCAACCACGTAACCACTAGGCTACACTGTAGAGCAGCAGTCGCCAACCGGTGGGACCGCCACTATAAAGGACAAAGGTCTAAGGAGTTCAAGGAAGAGAGAGATCAGAGTGCTGCCATCAAAAGAAGCCTCTGAGAAAATAGCTGTGATGTGCGTCTGTGTCTGTGAGCTATTAAAAGCTGTTGTGAAGATATGATTTAATAGCCTTTTTCTGAACAGTTGCTTAGCTGTTCTCACCCCCTCTCCAGCCCTGTCACAAATGTCATTCTTTGAGTTGGTGGCTCTGGTTGATCGCAGTATGAGTTGTCATCAAGGAGACTTCGCTTCTCAGTGTGGGGGAAGTCTAAGAGTCATAGGGAAGCTTAGACAAAGGAATCGATATCTGAGTGGCACCTGAAGATTCCCTATAGAACATAAAGAAAAATGTAATTTTAGGGGAACATAAATTAACATCGTCTTCACTGTGGACACACTAGAAAACGGGAGCAGGGCATTTATTTGCCCTGCTGCTGGACCAGGTTATATAAGATTTATCAAGATGGAAAAACATGGAAGTATAGACTCCAGACCAATTCAATCTCACCAGCCTGAAGGTTGGTGGAGAATGCAGTTTCCTGGGGTTGGGAAGTCACTCCCTTGGGTCTAGGGCAGTGGTCGGCAAACTCATTAGTCAACAGAGCCAAATATCAACAGTACAAAGATTGACATTTCTTTTGAGAGCCACATTTTTTAAACTTAAACTTCTTCTAATGCCACTTCTTCAAAATAGACTCGCCCAGGCCGTGGTATTTTGTGGAAGAGCCACACTCAAGGGGCCAAAGAGCCGCATGTGGCTCGCGAGCCACAGTTCGCTGACCACGGGTCTCTCTAGGGTAATTGCACAGCTGGAGTAGGTGCCAACAGGCCCTTAACACTTTAGTTGTCTCTGAATAGGAAGGGCTGAGATGCAGTCACTGTTTCTCAGATTAAGGCGGGACAGTTCTGGTTGTGACACCCAACTGTCATTGACAAGGAAGGATGTATTTGGTCATTGATACCAAATACATCCTTCCAAGGCAGCTTCCTGATGCGCGATTGTTCTTAAAACACGAGAGACTTTGATCTCAGTGGTCAGAGGAAACGGATCCGTTTACTAGTAGAAGAGGTCTAAGATAAGAATTACCTGTGTTATGGAGATGGACAAGCACTTCAAGTCATCAAGCATTTTTGGAAAGCCTGCCATATTCCAGGCATAACACTAGTCTCCAGTGGAAGAATGTCCTACAAGTCGCATGGAAGAATATCTAATAGGGCAAGAATTGATGGGAATAAGGCAGGTTCTGGCCACTACATCTAGTCAACAAACACAGGAAAGGACATAAAGTAGAACTTTTTTTTTTTTTTTTGAGAGATAACCTTGAACGCTGATTAACATTTCATGGTAAGATTTATTTTTAAAAAATTCTCTTTCGCTCAACAAGGTAGTATGATTTTTAATTTTTTAAATATTATCGTTTAAGGTATTACAAATAGTAGAACATATGTCCCTTCCCACCCCCCTCCACTAACCTCCCCCTGACCTTTCCTACCCCCAGCACTTGCCTTCATAGGATGATTAAAAAAAAAAAAAGCAAATCCTGAACATAAAGTTGACAAAGGGGAAGCAAGAATATGCACCCAAAAGTACTTTTCAGCATTTATATTTCAGTATAATTCACCATGCACTGAAAATGAAATGTGAATTATTCATTATCAAGAAAGTTCAAAGCCCTTCAACTGAATTTGTTTGACCTGTTTGGCAGCAAAATAAATCTGGTGGGTGGTCTGACTCAGGCACCTGTCCAAGTGCAGTCACATTACATTTCCACAGCATCAACATTTACAAGCCCCATCCCTGCTGCATCAATAGCAGCACATGGGAATGTCTCCGGAACACACGGCAACCCAGAACGTTCCACAAACAAGTTGTCCAGGAGCCAGAGCCTGTAGTTTTCCAGAAAATACAAACTCAGCAAATGAAAAAGGAATCTGCATGTGACAACTCCTCGGAGCTCTACCAGTTGAAATCCATCACGTGAACTTGAGGAGTGACGATTCATCTCCTTAATAGTCAGTAGGCTTTGCAAAAGCCTGGACATCGTCCTCCGGCTCAAATGGCAGAGAAGAGCTTAAAATGCAAGTTTTCTTTCTTTCTTTTTTTTTTCAATTATGAGAGAAAGTTTATTTAGAAAGTTACAGAGGTAGTAGAAGTGAGCCAGCTGGGCTGTGAAGGCTCAGGAGAAAAAGTTAAAGAAGCAAGAGAAGGGCCCTTGGGAGCTTACGAGAGGGGAAAGGCAGAGGTAAGGCTCCTGGGGGGAGGGGGTGGAATGAAAAGAGGAAGGGATAGGTGTGGGCATGCTTCAGAGAAAGAAGGCACACTAAAATGCAAGTTTTCTGACTTTTAAATCAGTATATTTTCCATTACACAGGATGCTTCTCAGTTCGGTTTTCCATATCACCCAAGCTGGAGATAGAGTTACTGACTATCCATCAACTTTTTCTCTTCTCCTTTAATACATATGGTGTGGCCTGTAGGTCAGATAACCTAGACTTGGATGCATTGGTCTGCCATTAACTCTGTATACCTAAACAAGTCACCTAAGTTCTCTCAAGTTCATTGTCTAGCCTATAACTCTACTGACAACATCAAAGGGCCTTTAAGATAGTCATATAAAGAGTCTTACAAATTGTAAGTATCATACAGTATTAATAATATTCATCCCCTCCCTGAGGTTAAGCGTTATGTATACTTAACCCTTAAGTGTACATTTGTTCAACTAAAGTACCTTGTGTATAGTAGTAATAACAATTGATCAGTATTAAATGCATGCTATGTGTCAGACATTGTTCTAAATACTTGCATAGATTGATTTAATCTTCACCACAAGTCTAAGAGGAGTTACAATTATTATTCCCATTCTACATATAAAATATTTGAGGCTTGAAGAAATCATCGAGTTACTGAGATCCTGGTCCCAGAAGCCCCGCTTCATGACCACTAAGGCATGAGGCGTATGATATAATCCATAGCACTGGACCGATGGCCAGCATATGTTCGCTCTACTTCTGGCTCAGGGACCTTCTAGCAGAGCCTCCATGCTCACACACATTTCCTGAACTTCTTACAGATGACCATCATGTTCTTTCACAAGTCTCTGAATCCCACCTCATCCACCCACCTCACTGATAGGAATGAGACTCAATGAGAACACAGGGGCTATTAGCAGTATTTGTTAAGACACAAACCATAGCCTTGAATAGACAGTGAGTCTGGTTGGCTACACTCTAGGCTCGCACGTGGTGAATTAGGCTTAGATATCAGGATAGAACTTACTGATCATGGTCCCAGAAATAGAAGAATCAAGAGACTTTGGGAGATTCATGCAAGGCCAAGGATCTTGCTGCGAGTTCATCCAATAAACCCACCCTGGAACATGCAAGGCCCAAAGGATGTTTGTACTGCCAGATCACTTCCTGTGCTCTGTCCTGAGGCCTCCACAGTGTCAGCCACTCATCCCAGGAGGCCCTCCTCTCTACAGCTGGCCGGGCCGATGTGAAATAAGGCAAGCATGAGACAATATTATTTCCACGTTTAGTGGGTTGAATATTGTCATTCCCCCCAATTTGATGTCTATCCGGGACTTGAGAATGTTACTTTATTTGGAAATAGGGTCTATGCAGATGTAATCAGTTAAGGATTTTAGAGAAAATCATCCTGGATGTAGCATGGACATTGAATTCAACTATTGAGGTCCTTATAAAAGAAAGGAGAGCGAGTTTTGGGCACAGAGACACCTAGAAAGACAAGAGATAGGAATACAAGAAGAATGTCACATGAAGACAGAGGGAGAGATTCGAGTGATGCAGTACAAACCAAGAAAGAGCAAGATTGCCTCGAACCACCAGAGGCTCAAAGAATCAAGGAGGAATACTTCCCTAGAAGCTTAGGAGGGTCAATGACCTTGATCACATTTGATTTCAGACTTCAGTCCCTCAGAACTATGAGAGAATAAACCTTCGCTTTTTAAGTCACCCAGTTTGTGCCAATTGATTATGGTGGCCCTACGGAGCCAACATACCCCTCCTATGGCTCATTCTATAAAGAATTAGAAAAAGTATCTCAATGACTTTAGAATTCACCAAAGAATCAGAGATCCTAAATATAGAAGTAAATTGAAAGTTCTGTAAATCACACTCTAGGTGGGGAAAAATTCTGTTAATCACACTTCTCATGGAGAAAACACAAGTCATTACTGGCAACATTTACTTTCACTTTTGATGGTCTAATAACAAGAACAAAACCCACTTATAGTCGAGAGACCTTTTTGCTTTGTGTAGCCCACTTCTACATAATTATAAATCAGCATGCTCTGAAAAGGCATGTTTCAGAAAAATAAACTTAAACGAAATATTTTAGAATGAATTCCAAAAATATAATAAAATACTGTCATATTTCTGCCATCAAACAACCATTTCAAGAAATATTTTTTATTACCCTTGGTTACTACTGATCTAGCCCAGTTTTGAATCTATTACACAGTAAAGTTCATTTACAATAGTCACTAATTCACATTTTTCCACAACCTAAATAACTAGGGTCCATCAAAGATTATTTTTTTAAATCGTATTTAGCTGGGCCCATTTATGCAGTTTTGACTACTTTGTCACGGATTATGACCCAAATGAATCATAGAAGAGACCCCAAATTTTAACTTATTAGGGAGAAAAAAAAAGCCTGTAAAAATTTTATGCTTTGTAATCAAAGGTATGGCTCCCAGCGTGGTGCCTGCTACCCTGGTGCAGCTGTGACCGAAAAAAAAAAAAAAAAAATCAAGGTGTGATTAAATGGTCTTTTTCATATTATCCTCTCTTAAAGCTTTTGAAATTGGAATGTAGCCATTATTAACAGAGCCGGTTCCCCAGAAATCTCTGCTCCAAAGCGACAAAGGGAGCCCCCCAACTTCTTTTTTTATTTAGCTTTTTAAAAAGAATTTATTGAATGTATTGGGGTGACATTGGTTAATAAAACTAACTATATAGGTTTCAGGTACACCTCTTCATGCCAGGCTAGTGGCTGCTACTGTCACCTCTCCACCGTGTACTGCTCTGTCGCAGGCCCGTTTTCATGAAGAAAATACCATGCTGATAACTTTGATGATGCGTTCTGGACATCCTGTAGCTTCATCAGATTTGTTTTTTCACGGCACAAGCAAGAGGCGCCGGGTGGATCCTCTCGGGTGGACCATTATCCTCTGACACATGCCACCCTACACGCTCTTTCGTCCAGTGTCCCCACATCCCTCAGGGGTAGGGTTCTTTTCTGGTGCCCTGGCCTGATAACTTTAGAAGCGCTGTAGCTCTTCCTTCTGTGTGTTCCCTGCATTGAATTCGTCATCAAATGCTTTCATCTCTTAACTGATGCTGTCTCCTTCGCGGCATTCCTCCGGCTCTCAGACCTCCCAGCTCCTGTCACCTGAGCCTTCTGGATGACCCTCTTAGGCATGGATTCCTTCTCTCTGAAATCCCTCCCACACTCTTTATCCAGGTAAATGTGCTTCAGACATTGCTTTCTTCATGGCATTCCCCTGCTTAATATCTTGTTATGGTTCCCGGTGCTCCACCAGATAAGAGCCCTAATCCTGTAATGGATTTTTCAAACCCTTCTATAATGTAGGAGGGTTTGAAAACCTATTTAGAATCCATCTATCCATCTTTCTTTTTCTCATCATCTCCACTACAACTTCTGTTCCAGACAGATGGGTGTTCACTCTGCTTTCTTCCCAGCTAGACCTCCCCCTCCTTCTGGCCTCACGATTTCTCTTTCAGCCTGTCCCCACTGATTTTTGTTTGTTTGTTTGTTTGTTTTTACTTTGGACACAGAATGTCCCCCTTCTTCCCCGCCATTAAAACTCTACCAGTTCTTAAAGATCCTGCTCAATCCTACTTCCTCAAGGTGTCTTCTCACAAGGCCATTACATCTTGGACATGGTTCACTCTCTATGTCCTTTATCATATGTAACTTTCTGTCCTTCAT